>NC_057714.1:70524184-70561352 GCF_004010195.1 Chiloscyllium plagiosum
GGGTTGTGGGACTATGAGGTTGGAGGCGGTGGATGGGAGATCCCCTGAGGTGATGAGGTTATGGATGGTCTGGGAGATGATGGTTTGGTGGTGGGAGGTGGGGTCATGGTCAAGGGGGCAGTAGGAGGAGGTGTCCGCGAGCTGGCATTTAGCCTCAGCGGTGTAAAGATCGGTGCGCCAAACTACCACCGCACCTCCCTTGTCTGCCGGTTTGATGGTGAGGTTGGGGTTGGAGCGGAGGGAGTGGAGGGCTGTGCGTTGTGAGGGTGAGAGGTTGGAATGGGTGGTCAGATTGAGGCTGTCAATGTCACGGCGGCAGTTGGATATGGAGAGATCGTGGGCGGGTAAGAGGCCAGCACGGGGTGTCCAGGTGGCTGTGGTCGTTGGAGGCGGGAGAAGGGGTCATCAGAGGGTTGGGCGAGAATCCTTGTTGAAGAAGTAGGCGCGGAGGCGAAGGCGGCGGAAGAAACGCTCGATGTCTCGCTGCGTATCGAATTCGTTAATCCGGGTGCGTAGGGGGAATGAAGGTGAGGCCTCTGCTGAGGACTGATCGTGCATCCTCAGAGAGGGGGAGGTCTGGAGGGATGATGAAAATACGGCAGGGCTGGGAGCTAGGGCCTGGTGTGGGGCTGGAGCTGGGAGTGGGGGCAGAGTTAGGCATGGGGGTGGAGTTAGTTGTGGGGGTGGAATTAGTTGTGGTGGTGGAGTTAGTTGTGGGGGTGGAGTTAGTCCTGGGGGCGAAGTTGGTCATGGGGGCAGAGATTAACATGGAGGCGGAGATTGACGTGGGGGCGAAGATCGACGTGGGGGCTGAGATCGACATGGGAGTGGCGTAGCGTGCGGTGTGGTCCTTGAGCAGGTGAGTGATGTCACTGGGGTCAGAAGTTGCTGGAGCGACGGCAGGAACACAAGCAGGGTCCTATACAAAGCACTATGAGTATGACAAGTCCTATAACTAGTAGAGCCTGTAGGATCCAATACCCCCAAATTCCACAAAGGGAGGTAAGCCATTGGTACCAGGAGTCTTCTGCTGGGGGAGGTGGTCTTATTGCCACCTTTATATGATTTATTACAATAGTGATATTCTGGGACTCATCAGGAATATTAAAACAGCATGAGGTACCTAACATTTTGCAGACACCCCTGCCCTTACGAATAGTCCTACCAGGGCACTTACTAACAGTGTGAGCTGGAGCAGCCCCATATTTATATGAGGCATCTAGCAACCTTACAAATCCCTATGCATATAAGTCCAGTCTGGTTGTCAGAGTTTCACTACTTGCACTTATTTGGTTCCAGTGTCGTCCGATGTCTCCTCAAGTCCAGCTACACGTTTGCAATGGCTGGCGTGTATCCATGTGGCTCTTTCGGCGATCTTAACAGCTGTCTGTGTTGTAAGGAGCATTGGAAACGCCCCCAGCCACCCCTTCCCCTTCCAGCTTTTCCTCCTGAAGTCTTTCACCACTATCCAATCTCCAAGTTCGAGGTCGTGCAGCTTCCCTTCTGCTGGTTGGGGTAGTGCTGCCTTCATTTGATTCTGTATTTGAGACAAAAGTGTAGAGAGTTTTATATAGTAACATAATATCTCATCCTCACAGAGGTCTGTTATTTGTCTTACTTTAGGTCTTGAGCCAATTCCTGTATTGGGCGGCCTACCAAACAAAATCTCTCCTCCTAGATCTCATATACATTAGCACAATTGGAAGTGCGATTGTCCATGTCACCTCTAGTTCCTCAGCATTTTGTCAATTTATTTTTTAGGGTAGCATTCTCTCTTTCCACTGCCCCACTGCTCACTGGGTGGTAGGCACTGTGTTGTCTCATGTTTATCCCCAAGTAATCACTGATCTGCTGTAGGGCATTATTGACAAATGGTGTCCCATTGTCACTACTAAGCCTTTCAGGGATGCCCCATTTTGGAATTATTTCAGTTATCAAAGCCTTGGCTACTGCACTGGCATCCTGTTTAATCGTGGGGAACACTTCCACCCATTTGGAAAACATATCAACTATTACTAGACAATACTTTTTCCCTTCGCTGGGTGTTAGTTCATTAAAATCCATCTGTAAATGTTCTAAGGGTCTTTGGGGTTGGGGGTGTTCTGCCTGACTCATCTATAGTCCCCTCCCCACATTATTAGTCGCACAGATAACACATCGTTCACAATATTTCTGGGAGCAGTGAGTAAATACTGTTGTACATCCCCCCTTTTGACACATGGTCTTTACCATGTGTCAGTTTGGCATAGAATGGGAATAATGATCGTGGTAGACAGGGTTTACCATTGGGGCCACACCATACCCCTTCCCTCATGCTGCACCCTGCCCTTGTCCACTCACGCTTCTCCTCTGGCATGGCCTGCGACTGTAACTCCCGTACGTCTGCTGTTAGGGTACAAATTTTTGTCGTACACATGTCAAACTGATCACTTGGCAGCTGCTGGGCAGCCTTCCTTGCCGCTGAGTATGCCTTCACATTGCTTTGAGGAATAGAATCGTTATTTTTCGTGCGGGCTCCACACTTACACACAGCGAGTGATTTGGGCAATAGGACCACTTCCAGGAGGCCAGAAATCAGGCCACGGTGTTTGATGCGCTTTCTGGTGGAGGTCAAGAAGCCCCTGTGTTTCCACAGGGTTCCAGAATCATGTACAACCCCGAATGCATATCTGCTGTCGGTGTAAATATTCACTGTCCTTCCCTTAGCCAATTTGCAAGCCTCAGTCAAGGCAATCAGCTCTGCTGCTTGTGCTGACAGATGAGAAGGGAGTGATTACTACAACATACCCAACACAACTCTGGCCTGTCTCCTTGCTCCTGAATGCTGACCCATCCACAAAAAACTCCACATCCGGATTCTGAACTGGTGAATCCTGCAAGTCCGGTCTAGGGCTGCAAATTTAATTAGTTACAGCGACACAGTCATGTGGGTCTCTGTCTCCTTCTGTAGGGAGAAGGTTAGCAGGGTTAAGGATGTTACATCGCTTTATTGTAATGTTAGGCATATCTAATAACACAGTATTGTATCTGAGCCAATGTGCTGCCAACATGTGTGCTGTCTTTTGCTCGGAAAGCAGTAAGAATACTGTATGTGGGACCAGTAGGGTTAATTCACCATAGCCGACTATGTCCCTGGACGCTACAACAGCCTTTTCAGCTGCAGCCAAGGCTCGCAGGCATTTACGCAATCCTGCCGCTACGGGGTCTAGTTTAGCTGAAAAATAAGCTACCGGCCTCAATTTTCCCCCATGATCCTGCAACAGCACAAGTGTCATGCTTCTCATCTACCGTTTGTACAAAAGGCTTGTTTGAATTCGGAATCCCCAATGTAGGTGTAGTTTGGAGTGCCTTTTTCAATTCAGCAAAGGCACTCTCGGTCTCTGGGGTCCACTGCAACGGACTCTAGCTCTGCAACCCTTTGCCATGGGCTATGTCACTTAGGGGCGCCTCAAGGGTTGCATAATGTAGGATAAACATTCTACCTTAGGAAAACGCCAGGCTAACCTCCTAGGCTTTTCAGGGCTAGCGGGGGTTACCTGGACTGCCCTATCTGCCTGAGTTAGCCAATTTAGTTTCTTCCTATATATCCGCATATCTGCATTGAACCAGGTACACACATCCTCCCTTTAGACCCAATCTTTCATTTTTTTGTGCCTTTAGTACCCATGGTCCCAAATCCTGCCACCTGTCGCTGGACACCTTCGCCAGTGACACGTGAGGAAAAGATCCTTCCACATCAAAAAAACAGAGTCTACTTGCCATCACAAAGACTTTAGATAAGTTCGTACTGACTGCACATCTGTGATCATTCCAATAAAATTTGCACAATAACAACTGATCTGGTTTAACCAATCTCCTAAACCAATCCTTCTCATATGATTCGTCAGGGCCATCGCGGTGTATGTGTGCTGTACAGTGCAGAATATCCCCAGCAAGAAAATCAGTGTTAAAGGATTAACATGGTTACTTGCTTGCAGGGCGAGTGAATCGCTCACTGAACTTATCGCTCTCTGGCTTAATCGCCACTCATAGACATACATCAGGGGTCGTGGGTCGTATTTTACAGCCTGCACTGGTAAATCTTCCCTTTGAATTACCTGCAAGCCCGTCAGAGTACTGAGCAAATCCAACCCCAGTGGCACTATGAGATCCCGAGCCATCAGATTTAAAGGACAGAATTCCGATAACAAAAATGAGAATTGGAATGTTTCCCCATTATTAGTTTCGCACAACAGGGGTGCGGTAAACCTCTCGTGTATCATGGCTCCTGATGCACCCATTGAGTTCAGGAACTTTTCACATCTTTATTTGCGTTGACTCTCTGAACTGGCTTGATTTAAGGACTGAATATATTGCCCCTGTATCTACCAGGGTGTACCTTCCACAAATAACATAGAGGTAGGCATCGACTTATAAGCATCATCGTTATACTGAACAGATAATCCAAGCTCCGCAATCTCAGCGCTCAATATGGAGGTGGGACATGTTTCAGTGCCTGTAAGGTTAGTAGAAGAGATTAGCATAAACAAGTCTTCATTGCCAAGCATAAAGGAAAGAGGCTTGCCTGTACCTTGTGGGCTGCCCACCTCCACCTTAGCCTTCTCCGGTCAGTCACCCTGCTGTCCAGCCTCCAGAGCTGACTGAGGCTGTCTGTGCAGGCACTGCCTCACCCAGTGGTTTATTGCTCCGCAAACAAAGCACCCGCCAGATCTACCTCTGCCAGCCCCTCTTCCTCTTCCTCTTCTGTGACCTCCATCTCTGCCTCTGTCTTTTACCACAGCCACTCCCTCCAACAGCTGGGTGACCATTTGCACCATAGTAAGCTGAGCTTTATGTGCTTGCTGTTCCATCTTTAGTTTCTGCTTATCCTTCCCTTGGGCCAGCAATTTTTCAGCATGTATCGTGTATTGTTCTATCAAATTCAGCTTTCCCATGTCCAAAGTAATACATGTGTCTTTAACCTTTTTTGCTATTTTGTCCTTCATTCCATTGATGAAGCTGTTCCTCAGGTGTGCCTCATACGCCGTGATTTTTGCCATCGTTATGTCCTCGGGTAGTATCAGTCCACAATGGGCATTATGGACTTCAGTGAGGCGCGTAAGGTACTGGGAGACTGTCTCACCTTCTTGTTGTTTACATCACACCTGTGACTTGTGCCTTATAGATGGTGGACAGGCTTCAGGGAGTCAACAGGTGAGTTATTCGCTACAGTATTCTCAGCTTCCGACCTGCTCTTGAAGCAACTGTTGTTTTAAGTGGTTAATCCAGTTGAGTTCCTGGTCAATAGTAGTCTCCAGGATGTTGATAGGGATTCAGTGGTGGTAACTCCATTGAATTTTGAGTTGGCAATTGTTAGATTGTCTCTTTATGGAGATGGTCATTGCCTGGCATTGGCGTGACACGCATGTTACTTACCACTTGTCAGCCCAAGCCTGGATATTGTCCAGATCTTGTTGCAATTGAGCATGGACTGCTTCTGTATGTGAGTAGTTGTGAATAATATGTATAATATCATAATATTCCCCCTACTTCTTAAAAGAATAGGATTTCTCCCATGAGAAACATGTACAAAGACACTGAGCAAAGATAAGAGGTGCAGTTACAAATATTATTTTCACAAATTGAGATAATATTTTGGAGTATGTATAATACAGTCAGGTTGAGCTGTTGTATAATTTGCTGAATGCTATTATTGCATGCTATTGTATGTTGTCTGTTACTGTAGATCTGTTCACTGTGGATGTGTTGTCATCTGCTGTTAACAAAATGGCTGAACTATGTTGCTGTAATACTTGTGGATTATCATGTGCAATATGAACGTGTCAGTTTAGAGCATGTCCGATGCTCATAGCAATGTCGTATGATCTGGGCTGAGAACTTTTACTCAACATCTTTCCAAGTCATGGAGCATGGAAACAGGACCTTCAGCCCACCATATCTATGCTGACCAACAAACACCAAACTACACTAATCCCATTTACCTGCATTTAGATTAGATTAGATTCCCTACAATATGGAAACAGTCCCTTTGGCCCAACAAGTCCACACCGACCCTCTGAAGAGTAACCCACCCAGCCCCATTTCCCTCTGACTAATGCACCGAACTCTACGGGCAATTTAGCATGGCCAATTCACCTAACCTGCTCATCTTTGGATTGTGGGAGGAAACCAAAGCACCCGGAGGAAACCCAGGCAGACACAAGGAGAGTGTGCAAACGCGACACAGACAGTCGCCCGATACTGGAATCGAACCGAGGTCCCTGGCGTTGTGAGGCAGCAGTGCTAACCACTGAGCCACCATGCCGCCAGATACTTATAAAATAGTGCGAGAGTACCTGCCTCCATCACCCTCTCAGGTTCCACAATTTTACCACCTTCGGGTTGAAAATATCTTTTCCTCAGATTTCCTCTAAACCACTTACTCCTCACCTTAAGCTTTTGCCTTCTGGTCTTAGAAGCATTGTCATGAGGAAAAGATTCTCTCAATCTACTCTGTCTATGTCTTTTGGGAAAAAGTGAGGACTGCAGATGCTGGAGTACCAGAGTTGAAAAATGTGGTGCTGGAAAAACACAGCATGCCAGGCAGCATCGGAGGAGCAGGAGAATTGATGTTTCGGGCATAAGCCCTTCTTCAGGAATGAGGCTGGTGTGCCAAGCGGGCTGAGATAAAAGGTAGGGGGGAGTACCTCAAACAGATCCTCCCTCAGCTCCAATGAGAACAAACTCAGTCAAACCAGTCTCTCCTCATAACTGAGCTTTTTAATCCTAGGCAACACCCTGGTGAATCCCCTCTGTATTTTCTCATGTCTTACTTTTAGACTTGGGTGAGGCTGACGTAATCATATATATTCTCTTCAATCTTTTTCCTGTGCAATTATCTGACTCCTTGCCAACAAGGAATCATATGTAAGTGTACGATGTGCAACGACAGTACAGATGTGTGCCCGAATGGAAGAAGTGCAAGTGAAGGGACATCTCTGCCTTGAGGTGTAGCTTGCTAGTTTCAAATAGCCATTCTGCAAATTGTTTTACACTTTTCCAGCCAAGCTTGGAAAGTCTTTCCTAATGAGGAACATAGTCTGCCAGTTTATTGTGGGGCAACAGAACATATGGAAGATAGCAGTTAACGTGTCATGAATAGGTTTGGTAATCTATCATATTCCATAATCTTGACTGTAGATTTGAAATGAGTCTATAGCAATCTGGGGCCATAGTTCAGAGGGAAATTTGTATGCAATTATACTGTTTGGATTGATAATGTTAATATGCCTCACACGTTTGTATCAATTGATTTGTCTTTGTTGATGCCTGGCCAATAAACCTTTTTGTGTGCCAAATGTTTGGGTTTTCTGTGCTCCCTTGTGATCAGTGTGGAGATAGTTGAAGGTGTCTTGATACAAGAAAAATGCCAATACACGGAATCTGAGGTCCATTCTAGGTGGTGAGATTGCCCTGTCTAAGCTTCACCAAACTGTGCTATTTGCCTGCGTACATCTCATCCAGGATGTGTAATGATATCCCACTAGCATCTGTATTGATGCTGGTTTGCAATTTATGCTGGAAACTTTTCCTGGGATGCATAATCTTGATCTTTGTGAATGTTTCAGCTCTTCTATTATTATTGATATTGTGAGTCAGATCGACAAGTACAGTTTGAACTGCTGCTTACTTACAGACATTAATTAAACGTCATCCATATGTTTGTACTTTGAGGGTGTAATCTTGGGAACAACTTTTGTGCTGGAATTTGGCTGAATTCTTTTCCTGTGTTGTTGTTGAACATTACACCACATCTTGGACTTTTCCTGACTGATAAACTTTCTGCACATCTTTGTCCAAAACCACTTTGTGGTACACAGCTGTGTCATAGAATGTTGCTCTGTGTTTTGGTGATGAATGGGACAATCTGTACCTTTTACATGACTTAGGTGGTTTATTAACTGTGTTTACCATTGCTATTGTAGTTTCAGAGTCAAGACCTCGAAGATTTTGCTGCCCTGCAACAATGACTTTGAATTTTTGCCCATCTTCCATCAGTGGATTGAATCTTATCAGAAATTGGCTAAGTGTTGTTTTCATTAGGTTTCATGGAGGTTTCTCTGTCTAAAGTCTAGCATGCTTTCTATGCTATTGGCACAAACCTACCTCATTGAGTACTTTGCCCCGTGGCACCCCTCTCAACAGAGGCTTGCCTGATTTATGAACTTGTCATTAGCAGACGCACTGTTCTCCCCTGGGATTCCTAGCACTGGCACCATCTTGAAAAGGCTGGTGTGCACATCAAGTGTTGGTGGCCTGGAGTTGCCCTGTACAGTTTATGATATTTGCCCCTTACATAGCAAATAAGGGGAAATCAGTGTGTCACTTTGCAGATGGGGATGTGGAAATCTTGGTTGATGGCATGATGGAAAGAATGCTGTTCTCTTCCCCCAGAATGGCAGAGACAGTCATGACACCAGACCTGCCAGCCCAATCCAAAGTTGTCACCCATGTCAGTGTGGCCTCAAACAACTGGAGGATCAAGTAGCAAATCTACAGGAAGATCAATAATTTTTCTCTGCTCCACTATCTCTGCTGCTACATCCACTCTGTGGTTCGTGGCTAGAGGGCTATTGGACCTGCATTCATCCAGGCAAGTGGGGAGTATTCCAGTGCACACTTGACTTGTGCCTGGTAGGTGGAGAACATGCTTTGGGAGTCAGAGGTGAATTACTCACTGCAGGATTCCTAGCCTTCAATCCACCCTTGTATCTACTCTGTTACAAGGCTCATTCAGTTTCTGGTCAGTGGTGAACCATTCTGCCTTGTTGGGATAGTTATTGCCTGGCACTTGATATTGTAAATTCTCAGCCCAAACCTGGATATTGTGTAAATACTGGCTGTATTTACACATGTTAGAATGCTGACTCCAACCAGCGGAATGTTTTCACCCTGACTTGCATAACTCTAATTTTGCTTGGTGAATATTGTCCAGATTTTGCTGCATGTAGAAATGGGTGGCTTCAAAATCAATGTTGTCAAGAATGATGCTGAACTTTGTGCATTCTTGGCAAACATCCCCATGTCTGACCTTACACTAGAGGAAAGGTCATTAATGATGTAGTTAAAAATCACACAACACCACATTAAATACCAACAGGAAGCACTAGTGTCATGCAACTGAAATGATACATTGAACACATGACACTGTAAACCTTTTGCTTTTAATTCTGTGTCTGATGGTCCTGCTCCACAACTACCTGATGAAGGAGCAGTGCTCTGAAAGCTAATGCTTCTAAATAAACCTGTTGGACTATAACCTGGTGTTGTATGATTTTTTAACTTTGTCCACCCCAGTCTAACAGCGGCACCTCCACATTATTAATGATGTAGATGAACGAACGGAGGGCATTCTGGCTAAGTTTGCAGATGATACAATGTTAGGTGGAGGAACCAGAAGTATTGAGGAGATGGGGAAACTACAGAAAGATTTAGACAGGATAGGAGAGTGGGCAAAGAAGTGGCAGATGGAATTCAATGTAGGAAAGTATGAGGTCATGCATTTTGGTAAGAAGAATAGAGGGATAGATTCAAAGTTTGTGAAAAGATTTGTAGCTCGGGTGCTCATTGTTGTGGTTCTGTTCGCCAAGCTGGGAATTTGTGTTGCAGACGTTTCATCCCCTGTCTAGGTGACATCCTCAGTGCTTGGGAGCCTCCTGTGAAGTGCTTCCTCCGGCATTTGTAGTGGTTTGAATCTGCCACTTCCGGTTGTCAGTTCCAGCTGTCCGTTGCAGTGGCTGGTATATTGGGTCCAGGTCGATGTGCTTATTGATTGAATCTCATCCAGAGATTCAATCAATAAGCACATCAACCTGGACCCAATATACAGGCCTCAGGTTATGCGGAGAAAGTGGGAGAACAGGGTTGAGAAACCTGTCAGCCATGATTGAATGGTGGATGAGACGCGATGGGCCGAATGGCCTAATTTCTGCTCCTCTGATCTTATGGTCTTATGAGGCAAAATTGGTTAGTTGGATCTAGCACCCTTGGAACTCCTGCAATGATGTTCAGGTGGAAGCTAAAATAGTTGGTCTCTAATAACCACAATAACTCCCTTTGTGCTAGATATGACTAACCAGCAGAGAAGTTCCCCATTCCCCTTGTGCCTCATTGACTTAAAAATGCAGTCCTCACTTTTTCCAAGTTTGTAATAATGCCTGGTGATGAGTGATCCTGCTGGAATACAAACTGAGCATCAGTGAACAGGTTCTTGTTGAGAAAGTGACAATTGATAGCACTATCAATGACCTCTTTTAATATTTTGCTGATGAAGCAGATGTCTAAGACAGTCCTTGGCTGGATTGGAATATTCCTTTTTCTTAACAGAACTAACCTGGAAAATGTCCATGCTGTCAGTTAGATGCCAGTGTATTGGAACATCTTAGCTGGAAATGTGACTAGTTCTGGAGTTCAGACCTTTAACACTACAGCCTTGATGTTTTCAGAACTTTACTGCATTTGAAGTTTAAAATTTAACAATTTTATGATGTAATGTGGAGTGGATTACATTTACTGGTGATTGGTATCTGTGAGATTGGAGACCTCGGAAGGTTACCTAGATGAATTGTCTACTTGGTACTTCTGTTGTTGGATCTTTGCAAACACATCAGTGTGTTGTCCTTTTATCCAGACCTGCTGAGTACTACCATCAGTGAAGATTGGGTGCTTACAGGACCTCCTCTTCCCATTAGTTGTTTCATCGCCCACCACTATTCACTCTCAAATGTGGAAGGACTGCTGATCTTTGTCCTGATCCACTGTTTGATCAAATGATCTTAAAGGATTCTGTGGCAGCATTTAAAGATGGTCAGGAGTGAAAATAGTTTCTTTTAAACAGAGTGTTATGTTGTGATCCAGAATATGGGTGATCCAGAAGGTGAAAACAGAATCAAAAGTGACTTTCAAAACTAAATTAGACATATATACTTGGAAAAGAATATTTTGAAAAGCTTTGATTCCAGAGTAGGAAAGTGAAACAAATTAGATGGCTTTTGCAAAGAAATGACATAGTTAAATTGACTCAACATTCTCTTTTTAAGCTGTAATATTATAGAGGTAAAAAAATACACTTTGATAATTATAACTCTACCAGTAACTAACATATCATCAGTTTAGATACTTAATATTCCTGCATGCAGTTCAATTATCTACAGATCTTTTTACTCTGGGATGAAAATATGTCTGATGCTACCAAGAGATACAACATTAGAAAAATGTTCTGTTGTGAAAGATTGACATTCATCATGCCAGCAAACACAGAAGTCATCAAATATCTGTGAAAAGAGTAATTTAACAGTGAATGTATCTCTAGGAGAATTACAATTCAGTATTATCTGATTATTCTTTACTGTGCTGATATTCCTCATTCTTTCTGAAGCTGTTTCTGTAACCTTTAAAAGATCATTGCTAAATTTAATATTGTGATATGATTATGATATAGACAGGTAAGATGGCTGTTTAGCACAACATTTTTAATTGCTCCCAGTTATTGAGGACTTGTTGCATTTTGTCTCTTTGTAAGTGTCATGAGTGATATATATTGTTACAACAGACTGTGAAGGTTCACAAACCAGATGCCACCACAGAAAATCTCACAAATAATTATTCTTGTCACATTTCCTGGTGAAGTACTTATCCTTCAGAAGCATCATAATTGTTGGTGAGAGTTATCGAGCGTAGCATTCCTAACTTGCAAAGTATGAGTGTTGTCGCAGGTCCTTGAATACAGGACTCAGCAAGTCTCTTTGACACGATTGCAATTTTGATTCCTCACAGCAGATTGAATCCTGAATTAGAAATTATTACCTCTCCTTTACAGCCACCCACCCTTTGTGGACCATTCAGTGATAAAGGAATAGGTACAGTTGCAGATATTTTAATGAATAGATCTAACACCAACTTTTGACACAATTCAGAGCTCAAGGAATTCATGAAAGTGATACAGTCACATGTTGCCATATAGCGGACCTTTTGTTGTTGAGTGATCATAGAAACATCATAGAATCCCTACAGTTGTGAAATAGGCCATTGGACCCAACAAGTCCATACCGACTCTCTGAAGAGTAACCCTCCTAGACCCATACCTCTACCCTATTACTCCACATTTCCCCTGACTAATGCACCTAATTGACACATCCCTGAACGCTGTGGGCAATTTAGCGTGGCCAAATCATCTAACCGGCACATCTTTGGACCACTGAGCTACTAGTACTTAATACCCTGGGTCTCTCTGTTCTACAACACTACACAAAGCCCTACTTTTAATTGTATAAGTCCTGTTCTTGTTTGTTTTATGAAAAGATAATGCCTTGCATTTAATCAAATAAAACTCCAACTGCCACTCTTCAGCCCATTGAACCAATTGATCAAGACCGCCTTGTGATCTTAGATAGCCTTATGCAGGCAAGTCTGACTAATTTAATTTGGGAAACGTGGTCGGCATGGATGAGTTGGACCGAAGGGTCTGTTTCCATGCTGTATGCCTGTAGGACTCTATGCTGTCCCAAATGGGTTCCTAATACTGAAAGCAAAGACTGGATTTTATGATGGTATCTGTTTTTGGCAGTTGGGCGTAAGTAGAACATAGAAGAATACAGCGCAGTACAGGCCCTTTGGCCCTCGATATTGCGCCGATCCAAGCCCACCTAACCTATACTAACCCACTATCCTCCATATACCTATCCAATGCCCGCTTAAATGCCCATAAAGAGGGAGAGTCCACCACTGCTACTGGCAGGGCATTCCATGAACTTACGACTCGCTGAGTGAAGAACCTACCCCTAACTTCAGTCCTATATCTACCCCCCCTTAATTTAAAGCTAATACCTGTTGACTCAAGTTGGCTGCTTGCTGTTCCAGACATGTATGTTCGACAGCAACTCCCAATATTTGTGAGCACACTCCAAAGGTAATAACCTACAACCCATCATGGATGGACATTGACATTGGATATCCTCATGGCACAACTGCAAGCCCTCACAATACAGGTCTAATGTAATGTTATACAACTGCTGCATACTGGAGAGAGCCATCACCTTTCATTGTAATGCTGCTACCTGCACACATTGTACACAGAGGAAAGCAGCCAGCTCATGGATTGGACCAGGGCTCATCTCAGGGCTCCTCTCTTAACGCACGCTCACTTTGCACTGACTTGCATGATCACAATGTCGTTGGTTTGTTTTGCCCAACCTTCTAACCCCTCTTCCAGGTCATTTATAAAAATGACAAACAGCAATGGTCCCAAAACAGATCCTTGCGGAACACCGCTAGTGACGGCACTCCATGAAGAAACTTTGCCATCAACTACTACCCTCTGTCTTCTTCCATCCAGCCAATTCCTAATCCAAACCTCCAACTCACCCTCAATGCCATATCTCCGTATTTTCTGCAGTAGCCTACCATGGGGAACCTTATCAAACGCCTTACTAAAATCCATATATACCACGTCTACCGCTTTCCCCTCATCAACCTCCTTCGTCACCTTTTCAAAGAATTCAATAAGGTTTGTGAGGCACGACTTGCCCTTCACAAAACCTTGCTGACTATCCTTGATCACATTATTCCTATCCAGATGTGCATAAATCCTATCCCTTACAATTCTCTCTAAGACTTTGCCCACAACAGAAGTGAGACTCACCGGCCTATAGTTACTAGGGTTATGCCTACTCCCCTTTTTGAACAAGGGAACCTCATTTGCTATCCTCCAGTCTTCTGGCCCTACTCCTGTAGACAAAGAGGACATAAAAATCAAGGCCAATGGCTCTGCAATCTCCTCCCTTGCTTCCCAGAGAATCCTAGGGTAAATGCCATCGGGCCCAGGGGACTTATTTATTTTCACCTTTTCCTGGATTTCCAACACCTCTTCTCTACATACCTCAAAGCCATCCATTCTACTTATTTGTGACTCAGTATTCACATCGACGACAATGCCCTGTTCCTGAGTAAATACTGAAGAAAAGTATTCATTCAGTGTCTCCCCAATCTCTTCCGCCTCCACACGCAACTTCCCACTACTATCCTTGACTGGACCTATTCCTACCCTAGTCATTCTTTTATTCCTATGGCATTGAGGGTGAGTTGGAGGTTTGGATTAGGAATTGGCTGGATGGAAGATGAGGTGGGTTAAGGGATGTGTAGTAGGCCATGGAAAACATGAGAAGAGAGTGGTGCTGGAAAAGCACAGCAGTTCAGGCAGCATCCGAGGAGCAGTAAAATGATTTTACTGCTCCTCGGATGCTGCCTGAACTGCTGTGCTTTTCCAGCACCACTCTAATCTAGACTCTGGTTTCCAGTATCTGCAGTAATTGTTTTTACCTAAAACATGAGAGGAGGCAAGCACTATCTTCCTGTATTTGGGGGCTTCCCTATGTGCATTGAACCCAAATATCAAGCCTCACTTTGTTTGCTTCTGGGGCTCTCTAGAATCTGCCCCAGCCATATCTCACTCCTTCAGCTCTTGGATCCCTCTCGCAATGAATGGCCTGAGACCTCCCTGGTTTCAGTGACCACATATCTTCCATGGGACTGCTCACTGCCCTGGTATGTCCACAACTGAACGCTGGTACTACTGGAACTATTTGACCTGCTGGCTGATCAGACTGACTGGAAGCTCATTCCTGATGAAGGGCTTATGCCTGAAACGTCAACTCTCTGCTCCTTGGATGCTGCCTGACCTGCTGTGCGTTTCCAGTACACCACTTTTAGAGTCTGACTGGAGGCACCGGAGCAGGATTTCTCCCACTGAGGAGCAGAAATCCCATTCTCAGTTTGTTTAGCCTATCTGCAGACTGGGATTCTATCATGTGTATCATCTGCCAGCTGACTGTTTTTGGGGTGGTGGGGTGAGGAGGGGTGCTGAAGGTATTTGTACACCCCTTCTCTAAAATACAGTGTCTTTTAACAATATGCAAATTATATCCACAACGTTTGCTCAGAAAAAAACCTAAAACATCACAGTGAAAAACTCTATTAATCACCTTCAAATTTAAATGTTATGACATTTAATATCAAGCCCTGTAATGTTTTAAACCATTAAAGTTGTCTAACAAAACACTAATGTACTTCTTTGAGGAACGGAATTACTGAGTAGAGCTTATTTTCAACACATAATGTGCTATTGGCACCAGCTGCTTGGCCCCACACTGTGCACAGAGACAGCCAACAATGTTAGAGATATTCGGTCCTCCACTCCAATTTGGCAAATGAGATAGCAGCACGAAATTTGCATGCTGCTGCTCTCTCCCTTAATGATAATAAGCAAATTGCAAATCATCAGCTCTGCTAAGAAATGATGTGACCAAAACCCGAGCCCAAATTGTCTGATTGCATTCTGTAGGGTCTTGGTTAAAGAACAGTAACATCTAAGAGATTGAGAATTGCTGCTGACACAATTTTTCTGCAAGTTCAACAGATTTTATTCACAAGGATAAGCCAATACTTATAAAAATTGCAACTTTAGAGAACTGCAGTTATACTCCAGTTAGATTGACTGCAGATTATTTGGATTCAGTCTGACTTAGGCCAGTTCTGTGGATTGGTTTTCTGTCCTCAGTACTTTCACTCAGATAGTGCTGTGAAAATATGTGTTCTTGCTTCCCTATTGAATATTTCCCAATTAATCTCAGCTCCTGACCTCATTATAGTCTTGTTTCAAACATGGACAAAAGAACTGTATTCCAGAGATGAGGTGAGAGTGACAGCCCTTAACATCAAGGCAACATTTCACTGAGTCTGGCATCAAAGAGCCCTGGCAAAACTGGAATCAATGGCTATCGGGGCGAACTCTCCACTGGTTGGATTCATTCCTGACACATAGGAAGATGTGGATGTTGGAGGTCAGTCACCTCACCTCCTGGACATCTCTGCAGGAGTTCCTCAGGGTAGTATCCTTGGTCCAACCATCTTCAGCTGCTTCATTATTGACCTCCCCTCCATCCTAAGTTCTGAAGTTGGAATGTTTGCCAATGATTGCATAATGTTCAGCACCATTCATGATGCCACAGACAGTGAAGCAGTCCATATTTAAATGCAATATGATCTGGACAATATTCAGGCTTGGGTTGACAAGTGTCAAGTAACATTCATATCACCAGACAATGCCATCACCAATAAAAGACAATCTAATCATCAGCCCTTGACAGTGTTACCATCACTGAATCCTGAAGAAGGGCTGAAAAACGTCGATTCTCCTGTTCCCTGGATGCTGCCTGACCTGCTGCGCTTTTCCAGCAACACATTTTCAGCTCTGATCTCCAGCATCTGCAGACCTCACTTTCTCCCCATCACTGAATCCCCCCACTGCGAACATCCTGGAGTTACCATTGACCAGAAACTCAAGTGGACTCACCACATAAATATAGTGGTGACAAGAGCAGCACAGTGGCTCAGTGGTTAGCACAGTTGCCTCACAGTGCCAGGGACCTGGGTTTGATTCCACCCTCAGGCGACTGTGTGGAGTTTGCACATTCTCCCCGTGTCTGCGTGAGTTTCCTCTGGGTGCTCTGGTTTCCTCCCACAGTCCAAAGATGTGCGGGTCAGATGAATTGGCCATGCTAAATTGCCCATAGTGTTCAGGGATGCACAGGCTAGGTGTATCATTCAGGGGAGACGTAGAGTAATAGGGTGGGGGAATGGGTCTGGGTGGGATATACTTTGGAGAGTTCATGTGGACTTGTTGGGCCAAATGGCCTGTTTCCACAGTGTGGGGATTCTATGAAGAGCAGGTCAAAGGCTAGGAATACTGTGGCAAATAACTCACCTCCTGACTTCCAAAGCATGTTCATCATCTAGAAAGCACGTCAGGAGTGTGATGGAATAGTCCCCACCTGCCTGACTGACTGCAGCTCCAACAACACTCAAAAAGCTTGACACCATCCAGGAAAAAGCAGCCCACTTGATTGGCACTACATCCACAAACATCCACTCCCTCCACCACTGACATCCAGTAATGGCAGTGTGTATCACAACCTGCAAATCCCCCTCCATGCCAGACATTGTCCTAACTTGGAAATATATTGCCTTGCTTACTGTTGCTGGGTCAAAATCCTTGATAGCAGTGTGGGTCAACCTGGAGCACATAGTCTGCAGCAGTTTAAGAAGGTGGCTTCTCAAAGGTAACTAGGGATGGGCAAGAAATGCTGATTAGAGTCAAGATTAGTGCTGGAAAAGCACAGCAGGCCAGGCAGCATCCGAGGAGCAGGAAAATCGACGTTTCGGGCAAAAGCTATTCATCAGGAATCATCATCCATTATTGATGAAGGGCTTTCACCCGAATCATCGATTTTCATGCTCCTCGGATGCTGCCTGACCTGCTGTGCTTTTCCAGCACCACTCTAATCTTGACTGTGATCTCCAGCATTTGCAGTCCTCACTTTTGCCTAATAAATGCTGATTAGCCAGCAACACCTATATTACATGAATGAATAAAAAAATCTTTGCTTAGAGATGCTATTACACATCTCTGGACAGGTAGGACTTGAACCCAGATCTCCAGGCTCGGAGGTAGGGATGCTACCACCACGTCACATAAGCCCTTTTGCTTCCCTTTCATCCTTTGCCTGCAATGTTCTCATGTCAATCATCTGCAACGTGTTGATTGATTTCTGAGGTACTGTGTCCAGTTTTTGTTCAGTCCACATCAAAGGATGAAAGTGATTTGAGAAATTTAGTCAAGGGATAGACCAGTAGTGGCAGACATTTAAGGAGATCCTGCAAAGATACATTCCAGTCAGAAAGAAGGACACTACAGAAGGACACAACATCCGTAACAAAGTAAGAAAAACATCAAATTAAAAGAAAGAATATACAATACTATGAAGATGAATGGCAGGTCAGAGGATTGATCAGACTACAGTTTAAAAAAAAATGATATAAGGAATAAAACAATGAGACAAAGTAGAGAGCAAGATAGTGGGTTAATAAGACAATTGAATGCAATCGGGCAGAGTCGATGCCATATATGCAAGGGAAACCTTGTTTGATCAGTTTATTACATGTTAGCAATGAGTTGCAAGGCAGGGTCAGAGACAGAACCATGGCCTCAGCCTTGCTGCAGGGCCCCTGACCTGACCAGAGTAGGCCCCCTAGATCATCATGGTCCAGTTATTGGGCCCTGATGTAACCCCTGTCTTGGGTTACATTGATAGGACAGACAATTTTACATTACATTGATAGGACAGACAATTTTTCAGAGACTTTAGAAGGAGTAGATGTTATATCTCGCTTCAAGATCCTAAGCTGTTTGCCTCCAAACACATTGTAATGGTTTGTGCTTATGGCACTCCTCAGTATTAACCTATTCTGATCATATTCAACAGTGATGAGGTCGTAATCCCTTCGCCCATGATCTTATTAAATGGTGGAGCATACTTGAGTGACTAAATGGCCTATGCCTGCTTCAAAGACACCTGTAAAGTTCAGCTGAACTTCAGTCAAAGATGTAATGTGCTGTCAGAATTAGCTGCGGTGTATTTTCCTGTGCACGTTGGGATGTCTGGTAGGCTTGCCTTTTTCTCCTTTAACAATTCAACTGACTCACAGATTGAGGTGAGATTACCAAGTTGTGAGCTGCTATCGGTGTTCAAGGCCAGTTGAGAAAACAAAACAGTAGTAAAGATTTTTTTCTCCAAGTACAACATGCTCCAAATGTTGTAAGCTCACTCCTGCTGCACCTTCGCATTGTTTTGTTTTACCTCTACAATGCTACTGCACAAAAGGAGAACATTGGATCGATTTTTCTCCCTCGGCTCTTTGTAAACGGCGTTTAATTTTTGGTCCTACTCTGATGTTACCTACATCAATGGTTACTTTAACTGTTTGCTTCAAGTTTGGAGTTGCAACACAGACTCACTGGTTAGAATGGCATTTCTCAGTTCATGCTACCTTTGTTGTTTGCTCCTGAAATGGTTCTGTCAGTGGGGCAACTTGGTGCTGATATTTAAAACAAACTGAGTAGAATCTTCACAATCCTAAGAATCTCATTGTTGCCTGATTTGTTGTGGAACATGCTGCTTCTCGCTTTGCAGCCCGAGATAATTCTCATCCTTGACTCATCACGTGTCCTCAATACATAATGTTGACCTTAGTGAACATGCTCTTTGTTTGATAAGTCAGCTGACTGTTGTCTGGATTCATTTCCCAGATGTTGCTGTACGCTTGGAAGTCATCTAAAAACACAATGCGTTAAGATGAGCTATCTGGTTACTCAGCTTTTGAAAATTGACTGGGGCATTTCAGAGTCCAAACACATGGCCTGACACAGATGTCACTTGTCTTGAGTGATGAAAGTGGAGATTCCCTTTGTGCAAGCAGTTGAGGGATGCTGCCATTATCTGTAGAGTAAATCTATCTTGATAATGTAGCCTGCTTTACCTACCCAATCTGTGCAGCCTTCCACTTGGGGTACTGGGTGGAAGGCAGCTCAGGTCACCACATTAACTCTTTAGCAATCAATGCAGAGCCTTGTGGAGCTGTCCGGCTTGGAAGAACCATACTAGGTAGTGCTGGTCACTGCTGCTAGGCTCTCCTGGTGCTGTTCAGCATGTAGTTAATCTCCTGGTTAACTTGGGCCCGCTATTTATGGCTTAGCCAAAAGCCAGTAGAGCTGAGAGCTTCAGCCTGGCTTGACACTGCATGCATCTTTAAATGCAGTGAGCAGCCTCATTAAATCTGCTCGCTGTTCTGCATTTCAGTGAGGAATGTTTGCTAGTATATCCATATTAGTCAGCTAGGTACCCACATCTCTGCTGCTACCCTATGCCTCTTAGTCAGTGGTGTGGGACAGATCCTTACCTGACATGACATTGCCATTGTATTTTTGTCCTTGATCCGGTGTCTCAATCAGATCACTCATTTCCCAAGTTTCTTGGCTGCTCTTTAGGATCTCTGAACTGGGCCTTCAAGTGTTCACCTGATATTACCAGAAGCACTGAGTCAGTCTCCTTACTGAAAGGTTTGTGCCCCTCATTGTTTATCACTATTTGTCTCAGACCACTACATCGACTCATAAGATACGCCCTTGAGCCCTGCTATGTAGCCCAATATGGGGCAGCATGTTGACACAGTGGTTAGCATTGTTACCTCACAAAAATGGACCCTGGTTCTATTCCATCCTTGGGCGACTGTCTGTGTGCAGTTTATACATTGTCTCCATTTCTGCATGGGGTTTCCTTTGGGTGCTCTGGTTTCCTCCCATAGTCCAAAGATGTGCAGGTTAAGTGGGTTAACCATGGGAAATGCAGAGTTACAAAAATGGGATGGTAGGATGATTTTCCAAGGGTTGGTGCAGACTCAATGGGCCAAGTGGCCTCTCTCTGCACTGTAAGGATTCTGTGATTGGCAACTTCTTTCTTCTGATATAAAAAAACACTCTTTGTGTCATTTCTGAGGGCTTTATACTTGGCGCCCATAAACTAATTCAAATGGAGTAAAGCTGGTTGACTCATTGATTGAGTCCTTGGCAACATGCCCTGATCACCATTTCCTGGGTCTGCTGGTATCTTACAAAACTCTCTTGTAGCACAATTCTCTTTATCTAAACAGTAGCCTTTCACTCCTCTCTGAGCTTATTAATGAGTGTACTATAAAAGAGTATAAGAGAAAGCCTGGTTTTGATGCCTATGTGATAATTCTAGCTGTTATTACTGCTGGTTAACTCAGATCCCGGAGGGAAATCTAGCCTGATAGATAACATATTATTCTTATCTTAATTGATTGTGGCAGTCTTTTATTGAAACATAAGTAAATAAAGCTGCATGTTTGGTTTTATCAATAAGTCAGAAGTTCAAATACGCAAAAGAAATAGAATTAAATCAAACCAAACCAAATTATCTACACATAGTTTGAAAAATTCAAAACACATGGCAAAACAAAATCCCATTTACTCAGCAACACCATCAATTTACAACTACTCAAAAACCAGAGAATTTGGTCTTCCCTATCAAATCTGTAGGTTTGACTTAGCTGCTTATTTTCAGTTCTGGTCCAGTGAGCTGTGTAGTCTTTTTCTTTGACTGTCACAACTGAGATCTGTTGATTTTGGGGATTCACAATTACCTAACAGACACAATCCACAATTTGCAGGCATTTTCTAATAATTTATTGAATTTGTTAAGGAGCAGCAGATTAGAAATGATACATTAGTCAATGAGACAAAGCAAGTATACTGTGACAAATGGGAGTGGTTCACTGATATCAGAGGACAAACAGGCTGCGTAATATGTTGGTCTTGTTAAAGTCGTGAAGGCAGCATCCTGTTCCCTAGCTGAAGTATAACTTCCTGAATCTTTCTTCAGGTCTTTCTGGTCAGTTTTCCATTTGAGAAAACAGCTTTCTGAGGACTGTCTGATGAGAACTTTCCTCTACTCCAAGTACTTATTGTTATATCATATTTCTAGAGGCTGGTTATTTTCTGAGTGAATGAATTGTCTCAATCATTTTGGTCAATGGCAGTGGAGTAGCTTCTCATGATGTCTGATAACCATTGTCCAACTTCGTCTGAGAGTTAGTTTACCATTCTTTGGAAAAACAATACTTCTTATTTTTGAAAACAACATACTGACAGTAGATTAGTGTGATGCCTGCTAAATCTTTTGTTTATGCCTGTGGAGGGCTACTTACTAATTTAATGCAGTTGAATGAAGTTTCATGCTACAGGAAGTACTAAGAATGGAATGCTGAGTGAACACATGTTTAAAGGAGACCCCGATTTTCAACAGATTTTAGATTTGAGCCCATTGGAGGTTTTAACCAAACACTCCTGGTCTGGAAGTTTTTACAAGCTACAGTATTTACCTGAGATGACTTATTTCCTTCACTGCATTGAACATTCTTTTTTTTTCTAAAAGTGACTAGGCTTGCGTTTGATTTCACTCAGGTCTGCTTCAAACTGCACTTGAACTTGTTTTTAAACAAAAACTTGCTTAACCTAATCTGAGGAAAGCTAATGGCTTAACATTTTTTCTCTGTGATTGTAGACGCCATCCCCCAACAATACAAATAAACATCGATTAATATTCCAGGAGGCATATACTGGTTTAAAACTCATAGTTCTGAAAAGACTAGCCTAGTTAATTTTTAAACTCCTTTACAAAATAGACTAACATCCAGATGCTACTAGTTTAAAATCAGAACTCTAAAAATACACACAAACCTTTCATCACACCTATAATGTCAAATAGCCTAATATTCAGTCTGTTCACTAGTACACAGAGAATAGCGATATAATTGAGATACCCATCAGTGGCCTTTTGCCATCCATGTAACTAAACTCAACGGGAGCCAGTGCCTTCAGGAGAGGAAGAAAAACAATGTTTTTACCTCAAACTCAGAGGATACTTTTCTGTGTTTTCATTGAATAATAATAATTAATGTAATGATAATCTTTTTGGTATTTTTATTTTGAGGTGTGAAGCTGAGGGAAACGATTTTGACTCCATTGAGTCAGAATAGTCGATTTGAGCTGTTATAACTGAATTAAAACAAAATGTATAAAAAAATTGAGTGGTAACATTTTATGAAGGATAACTATTATTGAAATTAACCAATTATTGAAAATTAATTTATCCTTATTGCACTTGAATGGCTGCTCATAAATGTACCTTTTGATCCAGATAGATTTTTTTTATTTTGCTGTTATATTTATGGGATAAAAAACTTTGTGGCCAAAACTACAAAGACTGGTAAAATCCATTAAACTAGAATTCTGTCTCTCATCCCCATTAATATTGCAGTTTGAATGAAGACAACCTGTAAAATAGTACTCTTAATCATGAATTATAGCTTATTTTCCCTGTAAACTATCATAATTGGCCTGTGTTTATTACTTATCTACTGTTGTTCCCCAGGCTCTTGGCAAAAGCACACCACTTGCCATCCTTTTGTCTTCTATAAAGGTTGAATTACCATCTCCATATTTGTATTCTATGATGTCAGATTTTAATTAAGTTGAATGTGAGACGCAACAATTCTTCCAAACAAAATAGTTTGTTTGAGGCGTGGAATTCCCTGTACAGTCAGTTCTCAGTTCGAGACCAAATCAGTGCGAAAAAAAAGTCAAACTCCAAAGAAAGATTAAAGATGTTAGCTGTGTTCCTTTCGGAAGTCACTTCAAGGTAACCCCATGGAGGTTTCAAGGTGTTGAAAGGAAAGACAATGTTGACCAAGCTAAATCATACATTATTAAGAAGGGTTCAATAGCAGTTCCAATGAGGAAACATAAGGGTTAGATGTCAAGCCTTTATGACAAAGTGGAAGTGAAAATTGAGCAGCTTCATAATGATATAACATTGCTAATTAACTCGTTATTGAGTCATCCGAGAATTATAGATAATCATTTAGAATTTTGCCATGTGAATTTGATGCTATTTTTCAGCCTATTGTATGAAGTAGAAAAGCATAATAGACACTTAGTTCAATTCCCTTAGTTTTAATAGCTAAGATGAATTTCCTCTACTACAGATAAGTTTTGATTAAATGCACCATAGATTCATACAGTAGAGAACAAGCCCTCAATTACAGTCCCAGGCAGTGCATTCCAGACCTTCACCCCAACTGGGTGAAAATGTTTTTCCTGGAATCCCCTCTGAGCCTCCTGCATTATACTTTTAAAAGTGTGACCCCTTTTATTGACCCTTTGGCTAATGGATACAGCTGCTTTATAGTCACCTTATTGCGGTCCCTTATACACCTCTATCAGGTCCCCTCTCAGCCTTCTCTGCTCTGAGGAAAACAACCTGCCCTTATCTAGACTCTCTTTATATGTGGAATTCTTCATCCCAGGCAACATCCTGGTGTATCTGCTCTACATGAACCCTTCTACCCCCAGTAGAATCACATCCTTCCTATAGTGTTATTTGATGTGGCAGAGATGGGCAGAAGAATTGCATTTTGAAAACGAGTTGAAAATATACCTGCGCCCTATTTCAGTGGAGATCTGTGTGAAGCCATCTTTGATGCCCAAATATTGATATAAACAGACTGATACATTGGAGACTGTAATGCCTAAAATCCTGGTGCTAGCATCCTAGAGTTGGCATGCTTTGTCGCCAGAAGGGAGTCAAATTATTAGGATCAGTCCTGGCATGAAGCTGCAACATTGTTTACCCCTGAGTAAAACAACATTTATGCACACATGGAAGATCAAGTGAAAAGCTTCAGCACATTTTTAAAATACTGCCAATAATCTTCTCTGAATGTGTTTTGGCTTTTTAGACAAACTGACGAGAACAGTCTGATTAATAAAAGAGTTTAATAGATTGAATTTTCATCAATCCACATGAGAAAAGTAGAATTGAGACAAATACAAGAAAATTAGAAAATGTCTTGCATGTATTAAAGCAACACAGAACTGAAATGTGTTTGTGTACTGAAGTAAGCAATGAGCCATTTTCATTTTACAATCGCATTTTATCAGTCTGCTTGCACTGTTTCAGTAAGTAAGTGCCTTTCACATGCTTCAATTTAGAGGAAATAAAATTGATTTTATTCATCTTTCTGTAATTCGTTCAGGTGCCATTGGCAACACTTGCCTATCTCTGCTTACCCTTGACGAGGCAGTGGGGAGCAAACTTAGTGAACCGCTACAGTTGTGTGGTGGGTGTGCTCCTATAATGTTGGTTAGCTAGAAAATCCCAGGATATTCACCTTGCGAGATAATGCAATGTCATGTTTCCGAATCATAATACTGTGTGAATTTGATGTCAACTATGAGGTGGTGATGCTGTCAGCCCTCGCACATTTGGATCCTGCTGTCAAAGAAGCACTGGTGAGTTGCTGCAGGACATCTTGTAGATAGTACCCAGTGCAGCCACACTGCATGAGTGATGGAGGGAGTGTATTTTTAATGTTGTGGGTGAGGTGACAATCAAACAATATTGAGCTTCTGAAATCTTATTGAATTTGCTTTAGGCACAAACTGACAAATACACTGTGTCACTGTAGCAAGGCTTCCCTATTGATATATTCTATCCCCCTTGCAGTAAGTGCCAAGCATTTCATTACCACCTTAATTGCTTACTGTACCTTTTTGTGATTAATGTATGAGGACACCCAGATCCTTCTGCACATTTTGCGATGTCTCTTTATTTAAATAATATTGTCCTGGGGGAAGCAGAGGTGAGCTGCCTTCTGAATCGCTGCAGTCCATTTGCTGCTGAAGGTACACCCACAATGCCCTTAGGAAGGGAATTCCAGGATTTTAACGCAGCAACAGTGAAGGAATGGTGATACATTTGCATCTCAGGATGGTGGATGTCTTTAAGGGAAGCTTGCTGGTGGTGGTGTCCTCGTGTATCTTCTGCCCTTTTCCCTTTCAGGTAGAAGTGGTCACAGTTTTGGAAGGTGATATCAAAGCAGCTTTGATGAATTTCTGCAGTGCAACTTGTAGGTAGTACACACTGCTGCTACTGAGCTTCCATGATATAGGGGATGGATGTTTGTGAGGTTGGTGCCAATCAAGCAGGCTGCTTCTCTGTGAACATTTGAGTGTGGAGATCTTAGCTCTAATCCTTGAGGAACACTACTGGTCACAGATCTCCAGTCTACTATTTCTATTATTATTTTGACTACTTCCATACCTTGCTCATTAATTTGCCAGGATGCAGGCCATCAGCCTTTAATTCCTATTCATTTTCCTGTTTTCTTTTCTCAAGTAGCAGATGTTTTGTTTTGATGTTAGATATGATCCTGTGATTGAACAGCAGAAGCTGAAAAATGACAAATGTGCTGACAATTATGCAGGTTAGCAATTTAAGATAATCAATTGGCTTTGTAATGTATCTTGTTTAAATGTTGTTGAAACAACATGCACCCGGAGGCAGGGAGTCATGTTCATAGAGTCGTACAGCATGGAAACAGATGCTTCGGTCCAACTCATCCATGCCAACCATGTTTCCAAACTAAACTAGTCCCATCTGCCTGCGCTTTGCCCATACCCCTCTGGACCTGTCCTATTCATGAACTTATCCAATGTCTTTTGAAAGTTGTAACTATACCTGCATCTAGCACTTTATCTGGCACTTATAGAGTCATAGAGATGTACAGCATGGAAACAGACCCTTCGGTCCAACCCATCCATGCCGACCAGATATCCCAACCCAATCTAGTTTCACCTGCCAGCGCCCTCCAAACCCTTCCCATCCAAGTTCTTTCCACACATGAATCACTCTCTGTGTAAAAAAGTTGCCCCTTATGTCTTTTTTAGATCTTTCTGCCCTCACCTTAAACATACCAGGTGTATTGGCCATGCTAAATTGTCTGTAGTGTTAGGTAAGGGGTAAATGTATGGGTATGGGTGGGTTGCGCTTCGGCGGGTCGGTGTGGACTTGTTGGGCCGAAGGGCCTGTTTCCACACTGTAATCTAATCTAATCTAATCTAATATGTCCCCAAATTTTGAACTCATCCACCCGAGGGAAAAGACTCTAGTCATTCAACTTATCTATGTACTCATGATGTTATAAACTTCAATAAAGTCACCTTTCAATCTTCTACCCTCTTGTGAAAAGTCCTAGTCTTTCTAGTCTATTTTTATATCTCAAACCCTCCATTTGGGCAACATCCTGGTAAATCTTTTCTGAACCTGCTCCAGTTTAATAATTGCTCTATTAGGGTGAACAGAACTAGCCTCTTCAATGTCCTATGCAACCTCACCATGACATCCCAATTCTGATACTCAAAGGTCTGAGCAAGGAAGGCAAGCATGCTAAACACCTTCTTCACCACCTAGTCTACCAGTGATGCAAATATCAAAGAACCTGAACCCCTAGGATCTCTCTGTCCTACCACACTACCCAAGGCCCTACCATTAATTGTTAAAATCCTGTCCTTGATTGTTTAAACAAAAGGCAATACCTCACATTTATCCAAATTAAACTCCATCTGCCACTCCTCAGCCTATTGGCCCAATTGATCAAGGTCTCTTTGTAATCTTAGATAACCTTCTTCACTGTCCACTATACCACCAATTTTGATGTCATCTGCAAACTTACTAATCGTGCCTCCTCTATTCTCATTCAAATCATTTATGTAAATGATAAAAGTGGACACAGCACCAATTCTGGAACACCACTGGTCACAGGCCTCCAGTCTGAAAAACTACTCGACCAGCACCCTCTATCGCCTGCCATTAAGCCAATTTTGTATCCAATTGGCAAGCTCACCCTAAATCCTAAATGGTCTAACTGCACTAATTAGTCTGTCATGTGGAACCTTGTCAAAGATTTTACTAAAATCCAGGCAAACAACATCTACTGCTCTGCCCTCATCATTTATTTTTGGTTATTTCATTAAAAAAATGCAACCAAGTTTATGAGATATGACTTTCCTCACACAAAGCCATGATGACTATCCATAATTAATCCTTATCTCACCAAGTGCATGTGAATCCTATCTTTCAGAATCACCTCCAACAATATATCCACCATTAATGTCAGACTCAGAAGGTCTATAGTTTGCAGTTTTCTCTGTAAAGCCTTTCTTAAACAATGGCATAACATTAGCCACCTTTTAGTCATCCAGTACTTCAAATATTTATAAAAGATACCAATATCTGCAGTAAGCACCCCATAACTTCTTCCCTACCATCCCACAATGCCCTGGGATACACTCCAGCATTTCCTCTTTTGTGATGTGAACTGTTTTCAAAACATCAGTATTTATTTCCTGGAGTTCACTAGCCTCCATTTCTTTCTCAACAGTAAAAACAACAAGGGAATGTGATATTTTTAACTTACCAGGGAGGTTTGGAAACTCTTACCTCTCCATTGCTTTCTCTATGGCAATGCCTTGGCAGATCAGAGTTGACTTATTAACTGATCAGGACCTTTTTCTCCTGTAGTATAAAATGCTGTTATTATTTGATATTAATAATTCTTCTTTTTAACCTGATGAATTTAAGGCATAAAGCTTCACTATCACACCTTGCTTTACTGCAATATCCAAAACAAATGGGTTGTGGTTATTGGAGATCAATCATCTCAGCCTGCAGAAGTTCCTCTACAAGGTCAGGAGTGGAGGGATTTGCTGATGATCACACGATATATTCCAGAATGTTAGTGATGGAATCCAGGACATTGCTTGATAATATGATTACATCAGGCTGTGCCTGTCTAGTTTTCCAGAAGGGAAAGAAATTGTGCAAAACTGAACAGTCATAAGAACATAGGAAAATAAGAAATATGAGAAGGAATAGGCCATCTGGCCCTTGGAGCCTCCTCCACCACTCAATACGATCATGGCTGATCTTTTCATGGACTCAGCTGCACTAACCCACCCTCTCACCATAACCTTTAATTCCTTCACTGTTCAAAAATATGTCTTTGTCTTAAAATTTGGAAATTGGTCTTCATATTTGGAAATGGCTATATTGGATGTACTGGAGCTCCATTGTGAAGTACAGAAGAGAATTCAAACCAAGCATTAATTCACAAATTTTACTAGGTTTTCCTTCTGTAAACCTCTCACAGTTCTGGCATATTTAGTGTGAAGAACCTTATATGGTTGACTGAACTGAGTGTGTTTTTATCATATCCAAATCTGGCACCTAATTCAATGCCAGCTTGCCCATCTGGTTTTATTCTAATTATAGTTTTTTTTTGCAGTCGTTTGATGCAACTGAGTAGCTTGATAGGCCATTTGAACAAGTAGTTAAGAGTCAATGAAATTGCAGTGGGTTTGCAGTCATATTTGGACACACCAGGTACCAATAATAGCTTTTCTTCCCTCAAGAATAAGTGTTATGATAATCTGCTGGTTTTGTGGTCACTAATATTTCTATTAGATTTTTTTGTAATACCAGATTTATTGAATTAACTGGACTTAAATTCTCAAACTCTCAACTGCCCAGTTTGGACTTCTGTCACCATATCATCAACACATGTATCTAAATTAGGACTGCACCCCAATTCTGAATGTAAATTGTAATAATTACTTTTGATTGGTAATCGATATATTTCAGGCACATTGTTAAATATTAAGTCAATATTTTAAAAGCTATAATGCTTTAGAAATGGTTATATGAAATCTCACAGAGTAACCTGTAAAACTAGAAATAATTGTTGCAGCTTTTTCATTGTAACTGCTGAAATTTGCAGATACTGTATTAACTTGAATAGATATTGAGATGTCACACACATTAAAACTCAGTGTAGAAGGAATAAACCATATTTATTTCTTACAATGAGATTAAACTTACATTTCATTGGAACATTTACAAATGATTCTGTCTTGTACTGAAAGCAGAAAATGCTGCAAATATACAGCAGGTTTGTTAGCATCTGCAAATTCAGTGCATTTGCTGAAGAAAGTATTTCCTTGCTTCCTCTCACTATTTGGGTTTTATGGCACTGTGAACATCCCCCTAGAGGGAGGGGAGCTCAATGATTCTTATGGAGGAATTTTCCCAACCTTTGAGTGATGTTGTCAATTCAGGAGAATATGGTAGGGGGTGAAAAGAATCTAATTCTTGGTGTCAAGAAAAAAAAAACCTAATTTCTCCCTGAAAATTTGAAAGACTAGCTGAAACTTTCTCCAGTTAGTAGAAAGGACCTTATTTCCATGAATGTGCATCTTGTTATTAGCTAACTTCACCTCATTTGCATGCAGTTTGTGATATATCCACGCATGGCTGACAAAGTAGATGGCATCACTCCCTGACACGAAGGTCAGAGAGGTTCGCTGGTGGAAGCAGCTTGCTGGTGCTTCTTCATGCCTCCCTGTTCACCTCCTTTCATCAACATTTGATGGAATGCTCCATAGGCAGCGACCACTACAAGCCTTCATGGAAGCTGGCATGAGCAAAACACCAGCCTCATCAGAGCAACATGGCTGATCTCAGACTAACTCAGAAGACACCACAGGACTTCAGTGCAGCGTTTTGGAGTTCACCAACACCTTACATTGCAATGCCAGATAACTCTGTGCACAGGATCACACATCTACCTCACGCATCAGAACAAAATGTACCTTCTGGCTCTGCGCTCACTTATTTAGTGCTCACTTGGCACTTTCTTGGACGTGTACAGGATCTCAGCCTTGTCTTGCCTTTTTCACATTTCTGTTGGCATAATGCTAGATAGCTTGTCATGTGTTGCCAGCACTGAACAGCCAAGTGGGTGAATGTATTACTGTATGGCACTGAGATACATCAATATCACACCTGGAGCATGTGCCTGAAGCTCACCGAGTAAACACAGTGCAATTCCTTCAACTATGCTAACGTGGTGCCACTATTTAAGAAAGGTGGTAAGGACAAACCAGGGAACTATAGTCCAGTGAGCCTGACCTTGGTGGTGGGCAAGTTGTTGGAGGGAATCCTGAGGGACAGGATGTACATGTATTTGGAAAGGCCAGGACTGATTAGGGATAGTCAACATGGCTTTGTGCGTGGGAAATCATGTCTCTCAAACTTGATTGAGTTTTTTGAAGAAGTAACAAAGAGGATTGATGAGGGCAGAGCAGTAGATGTGATCTATATGGACTTCAATAAGGCGTTTGATACGGTTCCCCATGGGAGACTGGTTAGCAAGGTTTGAACTCATGGAATACAGGGAGAACTAGCCATTTGGATACAGAACTGGCTCAAAAGTAGAAGACAGAGGGTGGTGGTGGAGGGTTGTTTTTCAATTGGAGGTCTGTGACCAGTGGAGTACCACAAGGATCGGTGCTGGGTCCTCTACTTTTTGTCATTTATATTAATGATTTGGATGACAGGTTAAGAGGTATAGTTAGTAAGTTTGCCGATGACACCAAAATTGGAGGTGTAGTGGTCAGCGAAGAAGGTTACCTCAGATTACAACGGGATCTTGACCAGATGAGCCAATTGGCTGAGGTGTGGCAGATGGAGTTTAATTTAGATAAATGGAAGGTGCTGCATTTTGGGAAAGCAAACCTTAGCAGGGCATATACACTTAATGGTAAGGTCCTAGGGAGTGTTGCTGAACCTTGGAGTGCAGGTTCATAGCTCCTTGACAGTGGAGTCGCAGGTAGATAGGATAGTGAAGAAGGCATTTGGTATACTTTCCTTTATTGGTCAGAGGATTGAGTACAGGAGTTGGGAGGTCATGTTGCGGCTGTACAGGACATTGGTTAGGCCACTGTTGGAATATTGCGTGCAATTCTGTCTCCTTCCTATTGGAAAGATGTTGTGCAACTTGAAAGGGTTCAGAAAAGATTTACAAGGATGATGCCAGGGTTGGAGGATTTGAGCCATAGGGAGAGGTTGAATAGGCTGGGGCTGTTTTCCCTGGAGCATCGAAGGCTGAGGGGTGACCTTATAGAGGTTTATAAAATCATGAGGGGCATGGATAAGGTAAATAGACAAGATCTTTTTCCTGGGTCCAGGACTAGAGGGCATAGGTTTAGGCTGAGAAAGGAAAGATATAAAAGAGAACTAAGGGGCAACCTTTTCACACAGAGAGTGGTACGTGTATGAAATGAGCTGCCAGAGGAAGTGGTGGAGGCTGGTACAACTGCAACATTTAAAAGGCATCTAGATGGATATATGAATAGAAAGGGTTTGGAGGGATATGGGCCAGGTGTTGGGAGGTGGGACTAGATTGGGTTGGGATATTTGGTCGGCATGGACGAGTGGGACCGAAGGGTCTGTTTTCATGCTGTACATCTCTATGACTCTAAATGGCCGTTTCTGAAAGTCTCGTTGAGGCAGAGAGTCTATGATCAAATGGTGGACACACTCAGTCAAGACCATCATGTGATCTAAGTTCAGGGGATTGGCCACTGTCATTGGACACTTGGTGTGATTGGCATCTGGAGATCCATGCCATTCCACTCTGAGCATTGGGCCACGCTCAGTCTGGCAGATCAAATCCAACCAGTCCACTGAGTCCAAGTAAATAGGTCAGAGAGCAGTCCGGACATCAGTCAGGGGCTTGGGCCATACAAAGCAAGTGCTGGCCTCACATGTCAGTCCAGGAGGTTTCCCTTATCAGTTCTGGGATTTTGGGTAGAAAATGGGTTTATCAGGTGTAGTTTGTGGCATGTTGGAGAAAGTGGAATACGCAGGCTTTGGAATTTGAACCATTATGCTGTGATGTCCAGGAGACAATAACTGTGAGGTGGGTGGTAGGGGTTGAACTCCACAATAAAGGTGAGATCTGATATAGCACCGGAGAGCTCAGGGTAATGAGGGAAAATCTCCAGCACCTTGGCTATCACACCTTAGAGGTCAGCGCCATTAGATAGCTGTCAAGTTCCTGCTTCATTCTAAGGGCTGAATGTTATACAGTACATGGATGGCTGCTCAGAGACATTCTCTCCAACCATGGTTGGCAATTACTTCATAGAATCCACTGACTGAGATCAGTGCATCCCAATTTTCCACAAGGGCCAATGGGAGCCAGTCATAGGGCTCTGAGAAATAATGTTTACTTCTTGGTTTGCTCTGGAGGGGCCTTGCAGTACGCTGTACTGAGATTGTGCTGCATTATCCTGGCAACTGTAACAGGGATAGATAGTATGTTAAAGTCATAGAGTCACAGATATGGATGCTGAGGAGCTGGGACAGCAGTCTTCCAAGGAGTAGATGAGGATATTTAACTGGGAGGAACATCACTTTCAACATGATAGTGCAATGTCTCATCAGGTGCAATTCATTGTTCAAAGAAGAATCCAAAGAGTCATAAAGGACTCAAAAAGCTAACTTTGTTTCTCATTCCGCAGATGCTGCTGGACCTTCTGAGTTTTTACAGGCCTTTCTGCTTTTATTCAGATCTGCAGCAACTGCAGCAGTTTGCTTTGATAGCTGTGTCTGAGTGCTGCCATGGCCGTTATCAGTTTGAGAAGTATTCCGACACAGTTCCAGCTGTGATCAGTTTTCTGTGAATTTGCATTACATTGCTAACTGAGCATACTTCAGTCCAATGTCCAAAGTGACAGATGCTGCTCTTAAGACATCTTTTCTTACCAGAGCAAAATGCTATGAGGCAGACTTTGGATGTTAATGAGACACTGGCCATCATACATCCTTAAAAATGGAATGTTCCAATGCCCAACACATAACCAAAATGAATATTTGACCCTAAGGGAGTGTGTACTCATGACTAAGAATATAGTCACAAAGCAAAGTGGCTCTGTATGTAGAAAATGTGTTTTACATTACGTTTGGCCTCTGTGATCTACTCACTAAAGTGCTAAGTCTCAGCTCACTCATGAACATGAGGATCTAAGAATGTTTGAAATCAGTTGCTATCCAGGATACTTCTCAGAGTTGTGCATTGCCTCATTTCTGTAGCTTCTATCCTCCTTGGGATGATTGAAGAGGTTGCTGAACTCAGTCGCGACAGCCTTGCAACTAAAACTGCAGTCAGTCACACATGGGATGACATGAAGTACAGATACATTTATAGATATGAGTGTGTATTTACAATGAACTATCACCTCTGCCGTCTCCCCCCCGCTACCCCGTACTTTCAGGGGTTATCTAAAATTCCTTGACTTCCCACTATATGTAGTTGCATCCCAGAGTTCAGAGAACCTGCTCTCTGGTGGACTGTGTAGGGCCTGGCTGATTTTGATGATGACCCTGGGGGCATCAGTGACTGTAGGAACCAAACCTGCCCTGAGAGTGACCTGCCCAGATGTAGGCTCAATCTCCTTGGCTGAAGCTTCCACAGCATTGGGGATCAGAGGCAGGCAGGATGGAGGTGGATGCCCCTACCACCTCGAGTCTCCTGAGAAGAGACCTGGGTGAGCTTGGAGGCAGAGGTGGTGGGAGGGGGTCTGCAGCTAAAGCGATAGAGTGTGGGTTAGTTTCCATACCTGCCATTGAGAGTCCTGCTGGAACCTGTTCTCTGTCAACCTATCCAAAGAAGGGTTGCACTCGAAACACTGACATCTGCACCTCCTGATGCTGCCTGGCTTGCTGTGTTCTTGTGAGTTTTGAGAAGATTTGTAGCTCAGGTTGAGGCTCTCGCTGAGCTGGAAGGTTGGTTTTCAGACATTTCATCACCATATTAGATAACATCATCAGTGAGCCTCTGAATGAAGCACTGGTTGCATGACCTGCTTTCTATTTATGTGTTTATGTTTCCTTTCCTGCTTTAGAACATTATCTCAAATATACTGCAGCACAGAGGAACTATGCAGAGCAAAGGAAAATCACCTATATAGCGTATTTGAAAAGAACAGGTACTCAGTGAATACAGTCTGCAGATTTCTCAGCAACAAGCAACACATCAAGAAACCCTAGCCACTTTCCCCTACATCAAAGACATCTCGGAAATGACTACCAGACTACTTAGACCTCTTGGCATCATGATAACCCACAAACCCATGAACACACTAAAACAGCAGCTAATGAACTTGAAAGACCCTATACAGACAATAAGCAAAAAAAAGACATGACCCGCTCTCACTAGTATCCTTACATACAGATGAGGAAGGCCACCACTTCGACTGGGACAAAACATTCACCCTAGGACAAGCCAACAGAGACACGCACGAGAATTCCTAGAAGCCTGACATTCCAACCAGAACTCGATCAACAAATACATTGATTGGATCCCATTTGCCACCCCCTGAGAAAAAGAACAGGAAATGAAATCACCAACCCAAGGAAACATAAACACATAAATAGAAAGCGGGCTATGCCACTGCTTCATCTGGAGGCTCACTGATGATATTACCTAGTATAGTGACGAATGTCTGAAAACGAACCTTCCAGCTTGCTGTGTTCTTCTAGACTCCTGCCAACCTATCCCGGATACAGCTAAACAATGCATACCAGAGCCAGCACTCTACCAGTAACACTGGTGAACTCCAAATTCCAGTCCAGTTTATGGGACAGACCTTCCTGCAGTTTCTATGTCTGTGTGCACTTGCACAAAGCCATTAAGGACTAACACCATCGAATCCTGTCCTGCTCTGGCAGTACTCTGGGGGTGGCTCAGAGGTTACCACTACTGCTGCACAGTGCCAGGGACCCAGGTTTTATTCCAGCCTTGTGTGGAGTTTGCACATTCTCCCACATTGGCATGAGTTTCCTCCAAGTGCTGCAGTTCCCTCCCGCAATCCAAAGATCTGCAGATTAGGTGAATTGGCTATGCTAAATTGCCCATAGTGTTCAGGGTTGCACAGATTAGATGCATTAGTCAAGGTAAATGTAGAGTAATAGGGTAAGGGAATGGGTTTGGGTGGGTTACTCTTTAGATGGTCGGTATGGACTTGTTGGGCCAAATGGTCTGTTTCCCCACTGTCGGGATTCCACGAATTTATGATACTTTCAGTGCCAGTGATCTCGGGCATTTCACTCTTGACCAGTTGCAAATGTGCCATGGTTGTACTTGTCCAAATCTGCTCTCAAATCTAATATGGAAAAAGAAGCAACCAAGGTAAGAGTCTCTGAGCTAGTGGAGGGTGCAGGAGACAGCTTTGTTGTGTATCCTCTTCACCTGACGAAGGAGCAGTGCTCCAGAAGCTTGTGATTTCAAATATACCTGTTGGACTATAACCTGGTCTTGTGTGACTTCTAACTTTGTTCACTCCAGTCCAACACTGGCACCAATCCTCTGAGGGATCTGTGATTTCTTCCTCAAAAATGAAGGAGGAGTTAATATGGTGAAGGGCGAGCCTCCTTGTTGTGACTATTCAATGTGGAAGCAGGCCATTCAACCTATCAAGCTCACACCGACCCTTCGAAGAGCAACCCAACCCTCATCCTATCCCTGTAACCCTGCATTTACCATAGTCACTCCACCTAGCACACACATCTTTGGGCATTATGGACAATTTAGCATGGTCAGTCCAGCTAACCTGCACATCTTAGAACTGTGGGAGGAAACCTGAGCACCTGGAGTAAACTTATGCAGACACGGGAGAATGTGCAAACTCCACACAGATCATCACCTGAGGTGGAATCGAACCCATCTCCCTGACGCTGTGAGGCAGCAGTGCTAACCACTGAGCCACCATGCCACACCAGAATGTTGAGTGGGTGCCAATTGTGCTTGTGCAAAAGAGGCCATTAGTTGTGCAATAAAGGTAGATGTTTGAGCATGCTCATGATGGAGGTAATGAGAGAGTAGCACAGCACTATGAAGATTACTGGGTTGTCATGACCTGAAGATCTAAGCACCTCAAAAATGAGACAAATTCAAGATGGAGCATTACAATCATAAGTCTCTTTTCTGATCTGTTTTCAAGAATATTCTTCAAGAATCTTCTCCTTGTGTGTGGTGAAGATACAAACAGTGGCATCCCACCACCCACCTTTGCCCTGTGTTGTGCAACATTTCTCTGTGATGAGACAAAAGGAGGAATTGAGTGAGGTGAAAGTGGCTGGAAGAGCTGCTTGATGCAATGCAGGGGAAGGAGAGGGTTTGAGACCGCTGCAGTAATTGAGTGGGAAGCACAGAGGACAGGTAGGGTTAATAATTTGGGATGATGAGGATGGTGAGAACCATTGAGCAGAGATTGTACATAGAGTCAAAGAGATGGACAGCATGGAAACAGATCCTTCGGTCCAACCTGTCCATGCTGACCAGATATCTCAACCCAATCTAGTTCCACCTGACAGCACCTGGCCCATATCCCTCCCAACCCTTCCTATTCATATACCCATCCAAATGCCTCTTAAATGTTGCAAATATACCAGCCTCCACCACTTCCTCTGGCAGCTCATTCCATACACGTACCACTCTGTGTGAAAAAGTTGCCCCTTAGGTCTCTTTTATATCTTTCCCCTCTCACCTAAATCTATGCCATCTATTTCAGGACTCCCCCACCCCATGGAAAAGACTTTGCTTATTTACCCTATCCATGCCCCTCATAATTTTGTAAACCTCTATAAGGTCACTCCTCGGCCTTCGACGCTCCAGGGAAAACAGCCCCAGCCTGTTAAGTTTCTTAGCTCAAATCCTCAAACCCCCCCACCCCTCTCACCCACTCCAACCTCTCACCCTCGGAAAGCGCAGCCCTCCACTCCCTCCGTTGCAACCCCAATCTCACTATCAAACCAGCAGTCAAGGGAGGCGCGGTAGTAGTTTGGCGCACCGACCTTTACACCGCTGAGGCCAAACGCCAGCTCGCAGATACCTCCTCCTACTGCCCCCTTGATCATGACCCCACCCCCCACCACCAAACCATCATCTCCCAGACCATCCATAACCTCATCACCTC
>NC_057714.1:70563256-70594928 GCF_004010195.1 Chiloscyllium plagiosum
CGAATCCAGCACCGCCTTCCTAACCTGCAATCTTCTTCCTGACCTCTCCGCCCCCACCCCAGTCTGACCTATCACCCTCACCTTGACCTCTTTCCACCTATCACATTTCCGACGCCCCTCCCCCAAGTCCCTCCTCCCTACATTTTATCTTAGCCTGCTGGACAAACTTTCCTCATTCCTGAAGAAGGGCTTATGCCCGAAACGTCGATTCTCCTGTTCCCTGGATGCTGCCTGACCTGCTGCGCTTTTCCAGCAACACATTTTCAACCCTGGCAACATCCTTGTAAATCCTTTCTGAACCCTTTCCAGTTTCACAGCATCTTCCTGATAGGAAGGAGACCAGAACTGCACGCAGTATTCCAACTAATGTCCTGTACAGCCTAACTAATGTCCTGTACAGCCGCAACATGACCTCCCAACTCCTGTATTCAGTACTCTCACCAATAAAGGAAAGCATACCAAACGCCTTCTTCAATATCCCATCTACCTGTGACTCTACTTTCAAGGAGCTATAACCTGCACTCCAAGGTCTCTTTGTTCAGCAACTCTCTCTTGGACCTTACCATATAGTGTATATGTCCTGCTAAGATTTGCTTTCCCAAAATGCAGCACCTCGCATTTATCTGAATTAAACTCCATCTGCCACTTCTCAGCCCATTGGCCCATCTGATCAAGATCCTGTTGTAATCTGAGGTAACCCTCTTCTGCTGTCCACTCCACCTCCAATTTTGGTGTCATCTGCAAACTTACTAACTGTACCTCTTTTGCTGGAGCAAGATTGGTAGACCATTAGCATTGGTGGCAGGTGGGTACAGTGACAGAGTTAGAATGAATGTGAGGTAGCAGAGAGAACTTGATGACTCTCACCAATTATTTGACATTGCTGGATGTTTTGTTTCACCGTGGAGACAGTGATCTGGGTGGCAGTGTCTGGCCAGGCTGGCAGTGTCTGGTGTCGTGGCTGTCTTTGCTGCTCAAGATGGAAGGGAAAGACTCTGTTTTCCACCATCCCATCCACCTGGAGTCCTGGTTGCCAGCTTCCCTTTCTCAGCCATGTCCTCAGTGTGAACGCAGTGGTGTGGACCCAGTGCTGGACTTGCAGTGGTCAAAACCCTGTAGAGCTGTGATTTAAATATGGCCGCTGTGGTGTGCAGGGAAGGTCCCAGCAACAGTGAGCTTGTCTTCTCCTGTGACCACACAATTGAATGAAAAGGGCAGGAGGGATCCTAGCTGGGTCCTTATTGATGTGAGCAGTGGCAGATTGCATGAGAAAAGTTGTCCTGTGCCATGTCGGGAACGTCTCCAAGACATTCCTTGAAAATGACACCTGTAAAATCAGGGACAATTCAGGCCTTGGTCTTTCTTAGTTTGGAGTTGTTGCAACTCATCACGTCATTTTGCGGGAACTCAATGAACTGATTCCCCTGCTGCCCATCCTCTGCTCAGCTCCCTGGGACAGATGCCACACAGCTAAGGTGCTTGCACATCCACACGAGAATAGATGCAATAATGTCTCAGAACTCTCTCTCCTGGAAATTTCTGCCTTTGTCCATTGTAGCTTAAAACATTCTTAATCCCCTTTCCTCAAGCTCGTGAAGCATTTCAAATGGTTTCTGTACCTCAAGGGACTCCCATTCAAAATTCTTGTTAGCATCCAGAGAATAGGTCTTCCTCAGGTGCTAACATTAGGACTGTTAGCCCAAAGGTGGAAAAGAAATATCACAACAGTGGAAGGGTGCCCCTGGTCCTCACATACCATCACTTACCACATCCACATCCAAAGCATTATAAGCCGCATTTTCGTCACCTCCAGTGGGATGCCACCACCATGCTCCCTCCCCTGTCAGCCTTCTGTAAGAACTGCTCCCCCTAGGATACCTTGGTCCAGTCCTCCTCCATTCTCTACACCTCCCCATACCTCCATGGCACTTCCCCATACAATTGCAGAAGGCGTAACATCTGCCTTCTTACCTCCTCCCCTCTCACTATCCAAGACCCCAGACATGTACCTGCACTTCATTCAATGTAGTCTACTGCATTCCTGCTGTATTCACCATGTGATCTCGTATATATTGGGAGACAAAGCGCAGACTTGGCGACCACTTTGTAGAAAGCCTACATTCTGTCCACAAAAATGATCCTGGGCATCCTATTGGCTGCCACATCAATCCACCACCCTGGCCCTGACCAACGTCTGTGTCTCAGGATTGCAGCAATGCTGCTCTGAAGCTTAGCAAGAAAAGCACCTCCGCTTGAGCTTGGGGACCCTGCAGCCTTCAGAACTCAATATTGAGTTCAATAATTTTAGGGCCTGAGCAGCTTCTCCTATGTCTTTACCTCAACCCCTATACACCATAAGACCATAAGACATAGGAGTGGAAGTAAGGCCATTCAGCCCGTCAAGTCCACTCCGCCATTTAACATGGCCAATCTACCTACCCTTCTCACCTTTGCACTGGGGGGGGAAAACCGGAGCACCTGGAGGAAACCCATGCAGACACAGGGAGATTGTACAAACACCACACAGACAGGTATCCCGGGCTGGAATCGAACCCGGGTCCCTGGTGCCGATGAAAATTGCACCTGAATGAAGTGAGCCAGCGATATAACCCACACCCAGTTGTTGGATTTGCTCAGTAGTGGTGCTGAATTTTGAGAAGGAGTTTAGAGAAGCCAGCTGCTCTTCCAAAATAAAACCTACTCATGGATGGGCACCATCGCTGCAGTTCCCCTTGGGAGGCAAGATAACTGGAGCACAGGTAGCAGAGGGGCAAGCAGTCCATTGAGGAAGGCAAAAGGTTGTCATGATCATCTAGGACTTTCAAGGACCACTTCTCATACTTCAACCTCAGCCAGTAGCAGTACATTCAGTACTGGTACCTGATCAAGATTTAAATTTAGACTTAGATTTTACTGTCAACTCTACTCAAATGCAGGAATACAATGAAGAGTGTACAGAATCATCATTCTCTGGTGTCATCTTACTGCATAAAAGACAGGATTAAAAACAGAAGCAGAGCTAAAATAACCAGCCAAAAGAAAAAGAAACAACCAAATCACTCCTCAGCCTCTGCCATGAGTTCTTGCCACCAAAAAAAAGCCACTAAGTCCATTCCTCAGTCTGCAAATACTCAGGTGCCCCGAGTCAGCACACAGCACCACAACTCGAATGCCACCCACCTGTGCCCGTCATGTAACCAGGCCCACCCATGACCTGGAGCTGCATTGCTGCCACTGGAACCATGTCACCATTCTTCAGCGCCATCTTGACTCCATTGTCATAACCATCACACAAGATGGTCACTGAACTGTGTCTCCTCCCTCAACCCAACCTTCAGCAAGATACTAGGGTGAAGACAGTGCTTCCAGTGGCTAAAGGACCACTGTGCTCTAAATTTCGACACTGGACCCTTGCAGACTGGCTGCTAATCATTGTATCAGTGAAATGATAGAGGAGTTGTCCAGAGCTAAAAGAAATTGCATTATCAAACAGGTCAGAGTGAAGCAGCAGGACAGAGCAAGTGGCACAGGGCTCTGTGGCAAACTGGCACAGTGGTAATGTCCCCACCTCTAAAGCAGGAGGCCCAGGTCCAAATCCCACCTGGTCCAGAAGTGTGGTTTATCATCTTTGTGCAGGTTGTTTAGAAAATATCTACCATTGACATTCTCCTATCTGCTGTCTGATCAATGTTTATGGAGTTCCTTACAGCAGATTTAGTCTACTACCTTACCCTCTGGTAAGTTGGTGCATTCTGTCTGGCATGGCTTCATGCCGTGTATGCCCAGTGACTCAGCATTTACGGATCTTATGTTATGGTGCATCTTAATATACCTGCAGTTCCACTATCTGAACTGGCAGCTGAAAGAGTCAGTTGAAATGAAAACAAAAACAGAAATTTGGTAATATAAACAGTAATGTGGTATATGAAAAGGGGCATAAGGCCCACGTGCCCTCCATTTTGAATGTTCTTGGCAAAGCTGTGTGCGACATCCACAGTCCCAGCCAGCTTAGTGATGTGGCACATCTCCTACACTGCAAGTCTCCATCAATAAAGACATGTTTAGCCTCTGTGGTTCTTGGTTGTTCACTACAATTATGGACTGCCTTGTCCTGCAAGAGAACAGGGAGGATGGCAGTGAATTTGCTGTGATGTATTTGAGTGTTGTCTCTGCCTTGGCTGATTTGCTGGATGTATATTGAAGCAATAAGATTTCGGAGTGAGGCTTTTTGCATTGAACAGAATGTGAGGATGAGATGGAGTCTTACAGTGTTAGGCATTATTGCTTATTGTTGAATAGTGAGTGATGGGGAAGTGACATACTAAATTGGGTGCAAGAGGCTGGTGCTGCAGTGCATAGACATCATTTGGAAGCGTATTAATGTCGAATGTCCTTGTCATGCCACTGAATATTTATGTAGCGCGACATCCAGATTGTTGGAGGACAAGGTTCCAAATTCACATTTAGGATATTCTTCAGAGGGTCGATGCAGACTCAATGGGCCAAATGGCTTCCTTCTATACTACTCAGCTCGTCCTATTTGTTTCTCAGGATGTGCTCTGAGGATCTTCTGGCTCCCTGAGAAAACATGGCATTTTTTTTTCATGTCCATCTCAAAGCCTGGATTACCATGTCAAAAACCTGGAATCGTTTCTGGTTTGCTGTTTGCCGTCCTCTATCATCCATTCAGACTTCCTGGAGAGTGTTGCAGCAGCTGCAGTATTCTGGGTGCACCTCCCTGGTAGATGTCCAGCATGGCTGACCACATGCTGCTGGGCCCTTTGTTGAGCATTGCATTTCTTACTTGGTTGCACAATAAAGTTCATGTGTTAATGAACACACTAGGTTTGTGTGCCGCCTGCTTCAATGAGAATTGGCTTGATATAACCATGCATTGAGATCTACACATTCAAAAATATCCTTATCAATGTTTTCCTCACTATCGTTTGCTAGAGCCATGTATTCTAAGCTTGGTTGAGGTTGCATGCATGCTTTATGTCATTCCAGGCCATGCCTGTGAAATGATCAGTCTCACCTCCAATTTTTCATCTTTTTTTTTCAAATTTTACTTTCCTTGAACATAAGAGACATAAAAATTACCATTGATAGGTATAGTCTTTGATATATACTCTGTGGATTTATACGTCTCCTGTTTTGTGTCATGCATGACCAAATGTGAACGGAACTGTGGGATTGTGTTTAGTGTTCAAAATAAACATTTACAACTACATGAGTGTTTCTTCTACTGAACAAACTGAGAACATTACCAAAACGAAGCTTTGTGGACTTTTGAGTAGGGGTGATCACATTTGTACAGGCAAATCATCAAATGCTGTGGATGTAAGATTATCTTGATTGTACATGACAATTGTATTTACTTGGGAAAGTAATCGAGATTGTGTCTGCAATGAGTTAATTTAATTTCCTATATCTCTTGAGATATTATATTACTACCAGGTTTCATTTAATTGCTTTATGTGATGAAAAAAGTATTCCAAGAATTTACTGTTGAAAATCATATACTGTGATACATTTTCTAAAGGATTGAAACTTTGGAGTTCATTTTAGGCTCATTTACATATCCAATGTAACTTCAGTCATTCAAGCTCGGACATAGGGTTGCTTTCAGAAACTTGAAAGAAATACCTTGAAAGAACAGAATTTGTAAAATAGCTTCTATACTAACAGCATTTCATAAACTCATGTTGTCTTTCTTTATCCCTTCTCTCCTTCAGTTGTTCATTCACTTGCTCTTGAGGAGCCACAATAGCCAATAGAAACACGAGGAAGAATCTCCCTGAAGTTGTCTCATTCTAATTCTTTTCATTGCCCTTTTATTTTCACAAATATGCCAATACCTATTGGCATTTAGCTTCACTTAAGGGGTCTCATTCTTCTTCTTGATCATTTTGGTCGAAAAGAAATTCAATTGAGGCACTAAATGAAATTTCCCATTTTGTATGTATGACTTTTCCAGTAAATTTATTGACAGGAGTAATTTTACTTCATAAATGTTCAAAGAAAATTCCCTATTTTTGGAATTAGCTAGGTATCATACCAGAGCAACATCAATCCCAGTAAATCTGGCTTCTTTCCCTTCAGAGGCATTTAGTTGTGGCTGCAGCAAATAGATAAACCATCAATCTTACCTCTCTAACAAACACACCTTCCTGGAGAAAGGCCAGACATTTAACATCCTGCTAAATTGACTATTACATTTTATATTCTTTCCTATCTCCCAGCTGACTGTTTCTCAAGAAAGAATGACCTTATCTCCAGACAGTTATATAATAGGTGGAATTCTGTGCCCCTCAAACACGCTCATGCTACGATAGGAAGATCCTACACGATGTTTCTGGAGTACAAAACCCCTACTGAAGGAACTGAAATGAATCTTGAGTCTGGTGCAGATTGTTTGCTGACAGAACAGAGCTGCTGATCTCCCTCTTAAATGGGGAAACCTTCTTGTTATCTCCATTACATTCTTATTAACAAATATTCCTACCGATTCTCCTCATTGCTCACAGTGAGTCTCCGAAGACAGGAGAACCTTCCATGGCATTGCTTGCACGTTGTCAATAGCTGAATCATCTGTTCAAATTCTTTTCCCTGAAATCGATCTGAATGGTAAATCAGGATGAAATCGCTAGGCATATATTTTAATTTTATGACATAGTGTAAAACAGATGACAGTGATCCCAGCAACTAGTTTTACATCTCTGCTGATTCTTATTGCTACTGTAGAAGGAATAAGGAATGATGTAAAATAGATCACTAATTCGCTATCACTTTTTTCATACTACCATACAAAGTCTAACCTACTCCTTTGTTTAAGAGCAGATTTTGACTGGGCCTGTGGAAGAGAATGCATGCAGTTGACTTTGTCTTTACTGATTGACCTGTAATTAGGGGGAGGGGGAGTGTTACAGAAAATGCCAAAATTATGAGGTGATACGGCGACTAAGTGATTAGCACTATTGCCTCACAGGGACCTGGGTTTGATTCCAGACTTAGGTGACTGCCTGTTTTGAGTTTCCAGTCTTCCTATGTCTATGCGGTTTTCTTCTGGGGGCTCTGTTTTGCTCCCACAGTCCGAAAGTGTGCACGTTCGGTGGTTGGGCTATGCTAAGTTGCCCATAGTGTTCAGGCGAGGTGGATTAGCCATGGGGAATGCAGAGTTGAGTTATAGGGATAGTGTAGGGAATGGGTCTGGGGAGAATGTGCTTTGATGGGCTGAATGGCCTGCTTTCATATTGTAGGGATTATACAATTTACATTTGTTGCTTTCAGTGGAGTTTTTTCTTTAATTCAGAATGGCCATTTGTGCTTCACCAGCTGGACCAATATTTCTTACCCATCCATCGCTGCCTTTGGTAGTGAGCTTTTACCTTGAATGGAGATATATTTCCAAGTCAGAATGGTGAGGTGGCTTGAACCACAGAATCTAGAAGCTGGAGTAGGTCATTTGGCCCTTTGATTCTGCACCACCATTCAATATGATCATGGCTGAGCCTCTTTCTCAGTGCCATACTTCTGCTATCTCTCCATACCCTTGATGGATTTAAAATAAAAAAAAAATGCAATTTCTTTTTGAATATATTCAGTGAGTCTGCCTTCTGTAATAGAGAATTCTACAGGTTCATTATACTTTATCTGAAGAAATATTTCCTCATCTCAGACATAAGTGGCCCAATTGTAGACTTCCCAACCTGCGTCTAGTCTGTCCAGTCCTGTTAGAATTTTATATGTTTCAATCAGATGCCCTCATATCCATCAACATCTAATATGTAGCAGGCACACTCGGCCCAATGAAACTTCACTGCCTCCCCTGTACACCACTATATCCTTTCTTAGATAGGAAATACTCCAGATGTGGCTTTATGAATGACCCGTGGAACTGCAGTAAAATATCCCTATTTCCCTACTTCCAAACTGAACCTCAGATGGAATCTTGCTGATTTTTCTTTTCCCATGTATATGCTCCTCTTATCCTTCTATTGGTTGTGGATTTAGAAGCTGTTGTCTAAGGATCTTTGGTGAATTTCTGCAGTGCAATTTTTGTAGATGGTACACACTGCTGTTACGGTGGTGGAGTGAGTGAATGTTTGTGAATGTCGTGCCAATCAAATGGGCTGCTTTGTCCTGGATGGAGTCAGGCTTCTTGAGTGTAGTTGGCACTGCACTCATCTAGGCAAGTGGGGAGTATTCCATCACACTCTTGACATGTGCTTCGTATAAGGTGGATGGGCTTTTGGGAAGAAAGGATGTGAGTTCTTCATTGCAGGACTCCGTGCCTTTGACTACTTTTGGAGCCAGAACCATCTCAAGATAGCTAGTCCAGTGCAGTTTCTAGTCTATGGTTCACAGTGGAGGGTTCTATGCCAGTCATGCCATTGAATACCAAAGGGCATTTTTGGAGATGATCATTACCTGGCACTAGTGTGGCATGAATGTTACTTGACATTTGCCAGTCCCAATCTGAATATCTTTCAGATCTTGTTGTATTTGATCACAGACTGTTCCAGTATCTGAGGAGCCAAGAATAGTGCTGAGCATTGTGCAATCATTGGTGACCATCCCCATTTCTCACCTTATGATGAGGCAGCTGAAGATGATTGGGCCAAGGACACTCCCTTGAAGAACTCCTTCAGGAGCTGAGATTTTTGGGTAGATGTAGAGTCATAGAGTCATAGAGATTTACAGTACAGAAACAGACCCTTCTGTCCAAATCGTCCATGCCGACCAGATATCCAAACCCAATCTAGTTCCATTTGCCAGCAATTAGCCAGTCTCCCTGTAAACCCATCCCATTCATATACTTATCCAGGTGCTTTGTAAATGCTGTAATTGTACCAGCCTCCACCACTTCCTCTGACAGTTCATTCCATTCACAAAACACCTCTGTGTGAAAACAAATGACTCTTAGGCCCCTTTTATATCTTTCCCCTCTCACCCTAAACCTATGGCCTCTAGATCTGGACTCCCCTACCCCAGGAAAAAGACCTTGTCTATTTACCCTATCCGTTCCCCTCATGATTTTATAAACCTCTATAAGGTCACCCCTCTGTCTCCGATTCTCCAGGGAAAACAGCGCCAGCATATTCAGCCTCTCCTTACAGCTCAAATCCCCCAATCCTGTACTCCAAGGTCTCTTTGTTCAGCAACACTCCTAGGATGTTACCATTAAGTGTATAAGTCCTGGTAAGATTTGCTTTCCCAAAATGCAGCACCTCACATTTATCTGAATTAACCTCCATCTGCCGCCAGTCAGCCCATAGGCCCATCTGATCGAGATCCTATTGTAATCTGAGGTAACCTTTTTCACTGTCCACTACACCTCCAAATGTGGTGTCATCTGCAAACGTACTAACTATACTCTTATGTTCACATCCAAATCATTTATATAAATGACGAAAAGCAGTGGACACAGGACCGATCCTTGTGGCACTCCACTGGTCACAGGCCTCCAGTCTGAAAAGCAACCCTCCACCACCAACTTCTGTCTTCTACCTTTGAGCCAGTTCTGTATACAAATGGCTAGTTCTCCTTGTATTCCATGTGATTTAACCTTGCTAACCAATCTCCCATTGTTGAATGCCTTCCTGAAGTCCATATAGATCACGTCTACCACTCTTCCCTTATCAATCCTCTTTGTTACTTGTTCAAAAAACTCAATCAAGTGTGTGAGACATGGTTTCCCATGCACAAAGCCATTCCCAGTCAGTCCATGTCTTTCCAAATCCATGTAAATCCTGTCCTTCAGGATTCTCTCCAACAACTTGCCCACCACCAATGTCAGGCTCACCAGTCTATACTTTTCTGGCCTTTCCTTCTCGCCTTTCTTAAATGTACTAGAAACACTTTCTTAAGGGCACAGTAGGGTTGCCTCCAGCCATTTACTGATATCATGTGGAATGAATCAAATGGGCTGAAGACTGTGCTTCTGAGACCTCCAGAGAAGGCTGGGATAAATCATTCACTCAACACTTCTGGTGGAAAATCATTGCAAATCCTTCTGTGTTATGTTTTGTTCTGGTCTCCCTCTATCATTGAACATATGGAATGTTTGAAAAGTGAAGCCAATTATCAACCCAAAGTTATACAAACTGTTGCATAAGACCATAAGAAATAGGAAGATGAGTAGGTTGTTCAGCCTCTTGAGTCTGCTTCACCATTCAATGGGGTTATAGCTGTTCTAACATGCCTCACGTCCACCTTCCTGTCCTTTCCCCACAACCCTTGATTCCCCTACTGATCAAGAATCTATCTATCTCAACCTTCAATGTACTCAAGGACGGTGCCTCCACAACTCGCTGTGGCAAGGAGTTCCAAGGACTTGCAACCCTCTGACAATACGCAACATGGCATCAATTCTGTTCTAACATGCCTCACGTCCACCTTCCTGTCCTTTCCCCACAACCCTTGATTCCCCTACTGATCAAGAATCTATCTATCTCAACCTTCAATGTACTCAAGGACGGTGCCCCCACAACTCGCTGTGGCAAGGAGTTCCAAGGACTTGCAACCCTCTGACAATAGAAATTCCTGCACATCTAAATTTTAACTTGACACCCCTTTGTTCTGAGACTGTGCTCTCTGGTCCTAGACTCTCATGAGGGGAAATATCCCCTCTGAATTTACCCTGTCAAGCCCCTTAAGACTCCGATGTGTTTCAATGACATGACCTCTCATTCTTCTGACCTCCAGTGAGAAGAGTTTTAATCTTTTCTCCTTAGACAGCCCCTTCATACCAGGGGTGATACCTTATCTGTTCTGAAGAAGGGTCACTGGTTAATTCTGCTTTCTCTTCAATGATGCTGCCAGACCTATTGAGTTTTTTCAGCAATTTCTGTTGTTGCCCTTCCATACCAGGAGTCATCCAAATGAACCTTCTCTGAACTGCTTGTAATGAAATGATATATTTCCTGTCATCAGGGGTCCAAAATTGCTCACAGTACTCCACATTTGGCCTCACCAGCACCTTGTACAGTTGCAGTAAGACTTCCCCACTCTTATACTCTAACCTGCTTGAAATAGAGGCCACCATTCCATCAGTCTGCCTGATTACCTGCTGCACCTGTGCTAGCTTTCTGTGTTTCATGTACAAGTAACCCCCAAGTCCCTTTGTGTTGCAGCTTTCTGCAGTCGTCTCCATTTAAATAGTACTCTCCATTCCAAAATGAACAACTTCACATTTTCCCACCACATCATGTTCAAATTTGCTCCCTCCACCTCCACTACCCATTATCACATGATGTTTTGAGACTACCAGGCAGAGTTTTGTTTTTCTAACCAAAGCTTTCAGGCATGGCAATCATGATCAGTAGGGGAATCATCAAAGCTGTGGCATAGGGATTGCCATGTGCACTCCAGCAGGTATACTGTGGTCCTGGGAGGCATATCCCTCCACACCTTCACCTCAATTTCAGAAAAATAATTAAATGTACCTTTCTGACTGGCTGCTAGCTGGATTGGAACGATGAGTAGAAAACCAATGGCTGCTCCAGCAAGAGACTTGAGGAACACTCCTCCCTGTTTTAAATCTGGAAAATGATTCATCCAGATTTCAGCTAAGGTCCCATTCAGGTGTCCTTGGGCATGAAATGGGTGCAATGAGATCCACTTTTTACCTATTAGAGTTTTTGTTAATGGTACATACTTGACAATTGCCTACATCTTAAATTGGCAATTTTTAGCATAAGGGTCCTCACTAATTTATTCAAATATGATGCTGTGCCTGATCAAGGCGAGAGGTGGCTTTGGCTGAGAAAATTAATGTGAATTCAATGAGACTTTTTAAGTATATTAAAGGAAAAAGAATAAATTGAGAGAGAATAGGACTCCTCAAGGACCAAAGTAGATATGCATTTGTGAAACTGCATGAGATGGGCGAGGTCCTCAATGAATATTTCTCCTCTGTATTTACGGTGGAGAAAGACCTAAAAACTTGGGAACTTGGGGAAGTTAGTGGTGATACAATTTCACAGTAGAGGAGGTGTTGGATGTTTTGGATTGTATGAAGGTGGATAAACCTCCTGGTCCTGACCAGATATATCCAAGAACCCTGCAAGCGGCTAGAGAAGAAATTGCGGATCCCTGGCTGACATTTTTGCATCATCATTAGCCATGGGTGAGGTCCTGGAAGATTGGAGGGTAGTGAATGTTCTACCTTTATTCAAGAAAGGCTGCAAAGAAAAACCTGGAAATTATAAACCAGTAACGCTAACATCTGTGGTAGGTAAATTGCTTGAGAAGATTCATGCATTTGGAAAGACTGGGTTTGAATAGGTGTAGTCAGCAGGCTTTGTGTGTGGGAGATATCTCTCACAAATGTTTTAGAGTTTTTTGATGAAGTAACCAGGAAGGTTGATGAGGGCATGGCGGTAGACGTATTTTACATGGATTTCAGTATGGTCTTTGGTAAAGTTCCACAGGGTAGGCTGCTCTGGAAGGTTAGATCACATGGAATCTAGGGAAAACTGGCAAATTGGATACACAGTTGGCTTGATGGTAGGAAGCAGAAGTTAGTGGTGGAAGGATGCCTGTCGGACTGGAGGCCTGTGACCCCGTAGTGGAGTGCCTCAGGGGTTGGTGCTGGGCCAATGCTCTTTGTTATCTGTTACAATGATTTGGATGAGAATACACAAGGCATGATTAGTAACTTCCCAAATGACAGCAAAATGGGTGGTGCTGTGGACAGTGGTGAAGTTTTTCAGAAATTGCAGCAAGATCTTGATCAGCTAGGGAACTGGGCCAAGAATTGGCAAATGGAGATTAATGTAGATAAGTACGAGATGTTGCATTTTGAAAATCAGATCAAAGTGGCAGTTTCACAGTGAATGCTCGGACATTAAGGAGTAGAGTGGAACAAAGGGACCTTGCAGTTCAAGTGCAAGTTCTCTGAAAGTCGAGTCACTTTCAGAGACAGGACAGTAAAAAAGTTTTTGGCACACTGGCCTTCATCAGTCAGGGCATTCAGTATAGAAGTTGGGAAGTTATGTTGCAGTTATACAGGATGTTGGTGAGGCCGCACTTGGAGTATTGTGTTCATTTATGGTCACCTTGCTATAGGAAGGATGTTATTAAACTGGAAAGTATGCAGAATACATTTATAAGAATGTTGCCAGGACTGAAGGGACTGAGTTGTAGGGAGAGGTTGGACAAGGGTAGGACATTTTTCTTTAGAGCACAGGAGACTGAGGGGGATCTTATAGAAGTGTGTAAGATCATGAGGGAGGTACACATATGGAATGAGCTGCCAGCAGAAGTGATTGAGGCATCTCCATTAACAACATTTAAAAGGCATTTGGCCAAATACATGGATAGGAAAGGTTTAGAATGATATGGGCCAAGATCAAGGAAATGGGGTTTGCGTGGGGGGACAGTTTGGTCAGCATGGACCCGTTTGGCCAAAGGACCTGTCTCTGTGCTGTAGGACTCTATGACTAAGTTTTGAATTGCTGATTGGATTGTAAGGGATCTTGAATGGCAATAAATATAACAAGTATAATAAATGTGATGATGTAAAAGTGAAAATCAAAACTAAAAGCAATCAGAGAATTCTATAAGCATGACTAATGGTATGTATAAGGTAAAAATAATTACGACCACTGTAGCACCTGGAACATACTAAGTCTTTCCTCATAATTGCCAAGGGAACTAGCAGCCTTTTTTTCCAAGCAGCGGACTTCTACATTCAGCCTAATGCTATTTAAGAGAAATCTAGACAAACATTTGTTGCAGATAAAGATGCAGGATTATGGGAAGAAAGCAAAGCAATGGGATTAATTTTGAGAGGCTTCATCAAAGAATTGGCAGAGAAATAGTGTGCAGACTGCCCTTCTGCATTGTCAGGGTCAATGGTTCTGTTCTCTTACAACTATACTAGTGTTTTAAAAAATTCTCAAGGTCAGGTTCGTAGGAGAGTAGTCTGACACAGAACAAACGACCAAGAGGCGAGACTGCTAGAATATGGGCATTTTATTCCCCGCAGTGTCGCACAACGGGTCTGGTTTATGCTCACTCTACATGTTACAAAAACTGGGAGCCGTCAGTTCTTGTAGAGCGGTTGCCAACAACCCACGCTCGGCGGTTAAACGTAACCCCGGAGCAGACTCACCGAACTGGAGACTTTTCCAGCTTTTTATTCTTTTCCAGATATAAACATTCATGTGAACAGCAGAGCAAGGCTAAAAAACACATTCCATTCTGGTTACATACAGATAAGAAGATTCACACGGGACTAAGCAACACCTCCATTCCGGTTAGATTCACACATGTATTGGGACATAATTTTTAACCGTTTCACCACATTCCACTGCTTGGAATTTTACACCACAACTAGCTGGATCAATTATTTCGCAGACTGCTGAGCCTGGCCAGTATACCTCAGGTACTCAGTGAATACGCTGCCTGTACTTAGCCAGCAGAAAGATCCATTCCTTAATCTATATTTAATAAATCCATATTTACAATACGGAATATCCAGTGGGATACTATGACCAAAACTTATTCTCCTCCCTTCCCTTGTCAACATCCAACAGGGATCATTCCCTGGGGACACCCTGGTCCACTCCTCCTCCACTTCCAACACCTCCCCACACTCCACGGCATCTTCCTATGCAATCACAGTAGGTGTAACACATACTCATTTACTTCCTCCCTACTCATTATCCAAGGTCCCAGATACACCTTTCTGGTGAAGTATCGGTTTACCTGCATTTCATTCAATTTAGATTGCTGTATTCACTGCTCACAATATTGTCTTGTCTACATTGGAGAAATGAAATGCATACTGGGTGACTGCTTTCCAGAACACTATACTCGATTCTTAATAATGACCAGAGCTTCCAGTTGGCTGACACATCAACACAGTGTGTTCCCATGCCAACATGTCTATCACAGGCCTGATACAATGGTTCAACAAAGCTCAACACAAGCTTGAAACAACACCTCATCTTCTGCTTAAGCATGTTAAAACCTTCAGAACTCTACACCAAGTTTAACAATATTGGTTTGATAGTAAAGGGAGCTGCAAAGATGATCTTGGAGACTGAGGACCACCCAGATAAACTGAAGAGTGATGTCTGCTCACCTGGTGGGACCACTGTCCAGGTCCTGTATGAGCTGGAGAAAGGGAACTTACCCTGCACTGTCATGAATGCGGTGGAAGCTGCAACAAAACGGGCCCGTGAGCTGGGTAAAAACTGATTCCAGCAAAGGAAGAAGCACAATGGGAGTAGGGCATGCTCCCAGAACTACTCTCTCTACGGTGTTTGCCATCAGTGTCTGGGGCTGAAGAGGGACTAAAGATAAAGACTAATTTAACTTTGGTGGGTGGGGCAGGGTTTCAAGGGTTATCTGAAATCCAGCATTAAAATAGAGCAATTTCAAATTGGACATATTAGGTACTAAAACAGAAGTTGCTGGAGAAACTCAGCAGGCCTGATAGCATCTGAAGAAAGAAAGCAGGGTCACTGTTTTGGGTTCAGTAACCCTTCAAGCCAAACTGCATTTGTTAAAATTCACCTGTATTTTTCTGCTTCGATACAAGTTGTTGAACAGATTTACTGAGTTAAAGTGAAATTTAAATAATCCTATTGCTTTGGGCAAACAGTATCATGGACCATGCAAACCTGAACCACCAGCCGCTAGCCACAGAATAGAAAGTGTGATCTATTTTAGAGGGGTTGCTGAAGTTAATCTTCTAACCAAATGCACAGGGTTTCCTTTGCTTACATTTCTACATTTATAACATTCTCCACCCAACCATCTTTGGCTGCTTCATCAGTGAAGATCACTGGGGAGAGGTGGCCACATAGTGATAACATCACAGGACCAGTAATCCAGAATCCCAGTCTAATATTCTGGTGACAGGAGTGACCGTGTAACCCTGGTCAACTGTTGTAAACACCTACTGGTTTGTGAGTATCCATTTGGGAAGGAAATCTTCCATCCTTGCCAATCTGGCCAACATGTGACTCCAAACCCGCAGCAACGCGGCTGACTCTAAAATGCCTCTGGATAATTAGGGATGGGTAATAAATGCTGGCCTAGCCAGCATGGAATGCCCACAAATAAAAAAGTGGGGATGTTGGCTAATGATTGCTCACCATTCATGATTCATGACCCCTCAGAATAAGCCCACATTCAAACACAGAAATACCTGGAAAATGTCCACACTTGGGCTGATAAGTGGTACGCAACGCTTGTGTGAAGCAATGATCATTTCTGACAGTGACAATCACCCACTAATGTTCAACTGTACTGCCAGCACTGAATCTGCAGCATCAACATCATGGGGGTTGTCATCAACTGAAAAGTTAACTGAATTGACCATTAACTGAATTAGCTACAAGGGTTGGTCAGAGGCTGGAAATTTTGCAATGAATTGCTCTCCAAATGTGTGCCAAACGTATTCGCCAGCTGCGTGGCAGAAGTCAGAAGTATGATGGGAAATATCAGTGGGGAGATGGTTCGGCTTGTTTCTATTGTATAACGGGATATGGGGGGGGAGCAGGTGTCATTGGATGGAACAGCAGTTATTCTCCATCCAGAATTGCCCTTGGGATAGTGGTGGTAAGCTGTCTTTGTAAGCCCCTGAAGTCCATGTGGTGTAGATAGACCCACAATATCATTAGAGAAGGGGTTTCAGGATTTTGACCCAATGACCCTGAAGGAACCCAAACCAGGGCCTTCTGGGGCAAGGTGGAACAAAAAATATATTTGATAGGGTTAGTGAATGTCCAGTGAATTCAATACAATAGGTTGAGACAGATATAAAGATAGCAAAGAGACAATATGAGAATACAATGGGAGTGACCATAAGGAAAGTAGGAAGTCATTTCCCAGCTTGTAAAGTGTAAGTGGTTGGGTGAGACCTATTGAAGGCATACTAGGTGTATAAGTTTAGAGGTGCAGAGCAGCATTGGAATATTTAGAGTTTGTCAATTTGTTTTACAGAACTTGAAAATTGAGATATTATTTCAAGATAGCAGAATATATGGATCTTGGGCTTTAGGTATTAATGGGTGGCATGCTGGTTCAGTGGTTAGCACTGCTATCTCACAGTGCCAGGGACCTGGGTTTGATTCCACCCTCCGGCAGCTGTCTGTATGGAGTTTGCCCATTCTCTCAGTGTCTGAGTGGTTTTCCTCCAGGTGCTCCAGTTTATTCCCACATTCCAAAAGATGTGCAGGTCAGGTGAATTGGCCAAACTAAATTGCTCATAGTGTTAGGTACATTAGTCAGAGGTAAATGTAGGGAAATGGGTCTGGGTGGGTTCCTCTTCGGAGGGTCGGTGTGAACCTGTTGGGTCGAAGGGCCTGTTTCCACACTGTAGGGAATCTAATCTAATCTAATGTTAGAGTGTGAACACCCCTTTCTATCACCCACCTCCCACAACCCAGGTCCTGTCACAAAATGGACACCTCATAGTCCCCACCATCATCTATCTAGCTTCTCTTCTTCCCTGGTTTACCATCAACAATCCTTTTGTTAGCCTACTCTTCTTTCTCTCTGTCCACTCCTCTACCTCTCCGACCCCTATCATTATCATCATGAATGCCACCTTTTCCTAACTGCTTCTAGTTGTGAAGAAGGGTCACAGAATTCAAAATGTTAACTCTTTCTTCCTCCACAGATGCTGCCATACCTGCTGAGTTTCCCCAGCAATTTCAGTTTTTGTTTCAGATTCCCATCGTCTGCAGTTCTTTACTTTATTTTATCATACAGTATAGACACATGCATAACTCTTTCCCAGACCAAAGTTCTTCAAATTCATTTATCCAAATCTCACTCTTTTCAGCAGTGCAATTTACATCACACATCATGGCTTTTTTTTCCCTCTCTCATCAGGTTGCATTTGATGTTTTTGGCATTTATAGTCAATCTGTATCCATTGGTTACCATCCCTTCTGCTATTGAAAGTAGTTTCTCCTTATTTACTTCAATAAAAAAAAGCTCCCAGTATGAACAACCCTATCAAATGCTTGTTTAACCATCTCTACTCTCACAACAACCACAGTTTCTCCAGTCTTTCAACTTAATTGAAGTCCTGCAACCCAGATCTATTTTTGTAAATTTCTTTCACTTCCCATTTGTCTGCTGTGCTACAATTGCTAGTTCCTTTGAAAGTCTGTCACTATCCCTCCTCAATGTTTATAGTATTTCTGAGTCTAATCAAGTGGCTGTTAAACTGAATGGATAACTAAGTTGATATAGTTTGGTTTGTAGTACATGGTTAAAATAACAGCTACAATGAAAAATAAAATTAATTCTATAGACTGCAAAATTAAACATGATTATTTTAAAGTGCATGATGATGCACCTCAGTGGCTCAGTGGTTAGCACTGCTGCCTCACAGCGCCAGAGACCCGGGTTCAATTCCTACCTCAGGCAACTGTCTGTGTGGACTTTACACATTCTCCCCGTGTCTGCGTGGGCTTCCTCCGGATGCTCTGGTTTCCTCCCACAGTCCAAAGATGTGCAGGTTAGGTGAATTGGCCATGCTAAATTGCCCATAGTGTTAGGTGAATGGGTACAGTGTGGACTTGTTGGGCCGAAGGGCCTGTTTCCACACTGTAGGGAATCTAAAATCAACATTGACATCTAATCTAAAAATTGTAATTGAAAATTAATGGATTGAAAGGCATTAAATTGCTGATCAGACACAACCTGACCAAAATGGTTTTTATTTATTTGTGGCATATGAATGTTGCTGGCTGACAAGCATTTATTGTCCATCCCTAGCTGTCCTTGAGGAGGTGCTGGCGAATTGCTTTCTTGAACCCTTGAAGTCTATTTACTTTAGGTAAACCCCAATGGTGTTTGGGGTAAAATTCCAGGATTTTGACCCAGTGACGCTGAAGGAACGTTCAAGTCAGGATGGTAAATGGCAGGTGGTACTACAAATTTGCAGGTGGTACTGCGCCCCTATATCTGCTCCCCTTGTCTTTCTAGATGGAAGTGATCATTGGTTTGAAAGATGCTGTCGAAGGAGTCTTGCTGAATTTCTGCAGTGCATGGTACACACTACTGCTACTAACCATTGGTGGTGAAGGGTGCTTGTGAATGCAGTGCTAATCAAGTGGGCTTCTTTGACCTGGATGGTGTCAAGATTCTTGAGTGTTATTGGAGCTGCACTCATCCAAGCAAATGGGGAGTAATCCATCTCACTCCTGACTTGTATTTTCTACATAGTAGACAGATTTGGAAGTTAGGATGTCAGTTACTCACTGCAAGGTTCTTAGTCTCTGATCTGCTGTTGTAGCCAGAGTAATTATATGGTAAGTTCAGTTCAGTTTTTGGTGTTTGGTGAGCTTCAGCATGCAGGTACAGCAGGCAGTGAAGAAAGCTAATAGCATGCTGGCCTTCATAACAAGAGGAATTGAGTATAGAAGCAAAGAGGTTCTTCTGCAGCTGTACAGGGCCCTGGTGAGACCGCACCTGGAATATTGTATGCAGTTTTGGTCTCTAAGTTTGAGCAAAGACATTCTGGCTATTGAGGGATTGCAGCGTAGGTTCACGAGGTCAATTCCTGGAATGGCGGGACTATCTTACGCTGATTGAAAGATTGGAGTGACTGGGCTTGAATACGCTTGAGTTTAGAAGGCGGAGAGGGGATTTGATTGAGACATATAAGATTATTAAAGGATTGGGCACTCTGGAGGCAGGAAGCATGTTTCCACTGATGGGTGAGTCCCGAACCAGAGGACACAGTTTAAAAATAAGGGGTAGGCCACTTAGAACAGAGTTGAGGAGAAACTTCTTCACCCAGAGAGTGGTGGGTGTATGGAATGCTCTGCCCCAGAAGGCTGTGGAGGCCAAGTCTCTGGATACTTTCAAGAAAGAGTTGGATAGAGCTCTTAAGGATAGTGGAATCAAGGGTTATGGGGGTCCAGCTCTTTCTGCAACATGACATGAAGTTCTTCTTGAGGAGTCATGAATGGTATTGAACATTGTGCAACTATCAACAAATATTCCCACTTCTGACCTCATGATGGAGGAAAAGTCATTGATGAAGCATTCAAAAATGGTTGGGCAACTGGATTGAAGAGTGATTGAAGGAAACTATTAGATCACAATTTATATATCTTGTGTGATCATCTCTAGTCCATTCACATAAAATAAATTGTCTTTACAATAGCTGTCTTCATTAATAACCTTCATGGTTATCCTGGTTACGTAATAATTATATCATTGAATTTCAAGGAATTAAGCAGAAAAATTAACGTTTGAGATAACTATTGTTAATGCTAGTTAGCTTTTTCAATAGTTTCAAAATCATTGCGTACCATCATATTCAATAAGCCAAATTATAAAAATTGATGCTTTGCTGTACAATGTCCCTGATGTGCATTTATTATTTGGTATGTGCATTGATTAGATGATAAAATGAAAGATGCAGATGGGAAATATAAGAATTAATTACTGGCAAAAATCTGAAACCGCCTCGGGTTAAGTATTGATCACCATATTTACACATAGAGGCACTTTGTCCTTTAACTATTTTCAAGATGCTTCATTCACATTTTTCACTATGTGATTGCTGATGTCAGATGGCATCGGTGCATTAGGAGCCATTTCAAATGACTGGTGCAATCAATGTATAAGGGGTAATTATATGCTCTGTTCCTGCTTTAAACATGTTGTCTTGTGCACTGTCAGCATCAGACCCAGGCAAGGTTCCACAGTTGCTTACAGATCTGTATGGGATATCCCAAATCATTCAGCTCCTGGGTGAGGGGGAATTAATTGATTTCTCTTCAATATTCACCTAACTTGTAATATGGGCACAATAAAATGAATTTTAAAAAGATCCAACCCTCATGAATATCTGTCTTCCAACTGAATTTATGTTTTAAAAGCAGCTATCTTGAGTTTACGAAAACGTTTATTGGTCATTCTGCTATAATATGCGTTTTGTTAACATAAATTCATTGTAACACAATTGATGAATTGGGGGCACTGTTTCTAAAGTGCAAACATTTAAAAGATGTGATGGCTGTAATGTGATTACATCACCAACACTTTAAGCACTGTTTCTAAAGCATAGTTTTTCTATAATGCAGGGTTGTATTAATCATTATATACAAGAAGAATTAATAACACAACACACAAAGATTAGACATGAGTGAGTCCAAACTGAAGCAAGTTTACAAAAAAAAAGTACAGTTGGTCTCTAAGTTGTTTGTAAAGAGCAGATAGTTGAAGTTTACAGCCATTACAGTGAAATGTGTAAGGAGTGATGATATTGGTAATTGAACAGAAAGCTTAGTTTTGCAGGTTGGTTCAGATTCTGGAGTTCTGATTTCTTTAGACTGTGATGGAATTTCAACACTCAGGTTGAGAAAGAGTCCTTCGTGGTCCAGTTGCCCTATGTCTAGTTTGCACAACTAAGATAAAGAGAGAATCTTTACCTGCAAAACAGGGGTGGCTAGGGGTTAATTCTTCAGCTATGAAATTCTTGGCATTCTAACATTTGAACACAGACTGGTGCATGAGAGCATTCAGTCCCATTAGCAAACTCCAGTGGAGTTGAAACTGTTATTTTGTAACCTCGGTCCTTGCATATTCTTCAAAGTGGAAAACACAAAATCTGACTGTGGTTGCAAAGATGACATCCAGTCTGTTCTGACTTGCATTTTGCCCCCTTTGAAGGGTTGCTGTTTGATCTGTAGATGAGATATTCTGTGCGCTTCTCTGTCCAGAAAGCCACTTAATTTATCACCATTTTTCATGTATCAGCCCTTTCTTGAATTACAAGTTTAAAATGTCCGCAGTGTTTTGAGGTTTTGACGTGTGGTTGTGACATGCATTCATCAGTTTTTGTTCAGTAGACGAGTGTGCAGCTTTGTAAACATAGTTTTATAATTTTGATTTGAAAGAAAAAAGTGATGAATAAAAAGCAGTTAGAGGCTGGACCACACCAGAGCAAATACAGAATCTCCATGTACTAACCTTCCCAGTGAAGATTCACACCATCTTAATCAGCAGGTCATTCCTTTTATACATTAAGAACTCCACCAATCAAATCCTTCAAATAGTATTAAGTCCTGAATATTGCACTTCAGTCACAATTTGAAAAACAAATGCAATAAACTTGTATATGTGATCTGAATCAATTAAAAATGTAGTTGATCAGGAATTCTCAACTGATGGTGACATGAATAAAGCAACAGAAATTTTTCTGTTAACTATGATGTTGTGTATATTCTGTATATTAAACATTTTCTTTTGCAAAATTAGATTGCCAGAAACCATTAAGTAATTCCATTGACAATAGTGCTGCTGAAAATATTCAATAATTTCCATTTAGATATAGATTTAAATTTCCAAGCATTTCCGCCATGATCTCATTGAATGGTAGAGCAAACTTGATGGACCTAATAGCCTATTCCTACTTCTACATCTTCTGGTCATATTTAAATGAATGAGTTGCATAAAGGGGGTATTATGGTACAGCAGTACAGTCCTTGCCTCTTCTCTAGAAGGACTGGCTTCAGTCCCACTTCAGTACTGAATGAGCAAGAAAAATGCAGCAAAACAGGTTGATTATCAACTTGCCAACCCTTTGAACAATGGAACTCTGACTGGACATACAGACCTGGTTTGCTTGAGTTCAACATCAGAGTGATAAGGAGGAGCCATACTGTACTCAAAAAGCCAACTCTGTTTCTCTGTCCACAGATGCTGCCAAACCTGCTGAGATTCTCCAATATTTTCTCCTTTTATTTCAGATTTCCAACAACCACAGTATTTTGATTATGTATAAGAGTTTTATATTGGATTCAAAGGTTTGAAGTTTCTTTCCCCTCCAAAGATGCTGCCAGACCTATTGAGTTTCTCCAATCTTGTTCATACATTCTTGTTGTGATTCTCATACTCAGTCTCATTTGTCGGCTTGAATAAGATCAATGTCTTTCTATTGCTCCTCATGTCTCTTCGGCATACTGACAATAGAACATCTCAGTTGATCCATTTTTCTGATGACTGTGGCTTCTGATTTCCTGACATTAACCAAACTTTCTGCCCTGCCATTTGGATTAACAGAGCATCCACCTTGTGTCAAGGGTTGTACTACCTCTGCCATTTATTGCTGTAGCTTTTCTTAGCCTGTTTTACCTACTGAAGGATTGCTTTGGCTTGAGGTTGTGTTCTGTAAGTCTGAGGCATCCATTTTCCTCATTAACAATTCTGCTACTGAATATCTTCATTGAATGGTGTTACTCTGCCACAGAGTGGAGATAATTCCCAGGCTGAATTCTTAGGGCATGAATGACTTCATATTCTTGACTGAGAATAGAGTAAAGTTGTCACTTGGTTGATGAGCCTTGCATACAAAGTGAACATCTTGAAATTGATGTTCATGAATCGCGGTCCATTGCCTGCTACTATTTTTTCTGGAAAGCCATGTATCACAGAAATCTTTTGCAGTGCTCTGAAAACTGAGTCTGATGTGGTTGAATTATGACTTCAATCCATACTGAATAATAGTCGACCATGACTAGGTAAATCATCCCTTTAAAATCAAGTGAATATGTTGCTGGATTTTCCCATGTCCTTTCCTGAAATTACAATGAAATTGTTAGCTCGGACATCAGGTGATTGTGTATGGCACATGTTTGACATGATGAAGTGTAATCCAACATGGCTTTCAAATTGCCTGGCATCCACATTGATTACTTTCCTCTCAGCCTGCACCTTGTGGTGCCAAGATATCCCACGTGGAGTTTTGATAGGTTTTCTTTTCACATTGACTTTGTAACATAAGCATCCAACAGTTGTTCACCATTAACCTTTTACTATTGCAAAATGTTGTTTCTCTTCTTGGTACCTTTTCTGAGCTTGGACTGCTGGACTATTTTAACGACCCTGCAGGTAAAGTTGTCTAATCATCATGCCTTCCTTCTCAGATTTTTGAGCTGCCTGAATTTAAGTTTGCCACCAGTTGCCTGTAAAGTGTCACTTATTGCCATAGAATAAGACTCTATTTTGTCGACAGGAATAAGATCTGCTTTCTGTGCTCCTACCACTGCTGGTCTCCACAGCATAGTAGTCATTACTTACAACTTAACTGGAACATAAACTAGTTCTAAATGTATAGACATTGTCATACATTATCATCTTAAGCATGAACCTAAAGACATTTTTAAAAAAAAATTTCAATTCCATTAACGCTACAGAGGACCTATGGTCTAACTCAACCTGGAATTCCAGTCACATGATGTAAATGCTACCATTTCCTTCTCTATGGTTGCATATTTCTATTCCCTCTCCAAAGATCATGAAGTAAAATAGACTGATTTTTACATGTCATTAGTTTGCACTTGAATAAGAATGACTCCCAGTGTAGTGGAGGATGCATCCACAGCTGTTCTGGAGAATATGCCTGATTTGTGCTAAAATATCAATAAAACCAACTTCTCTTTAATCTTTTCAAAAGCTGCAGTCTATTCCTAACTCCAATACCATTTTTCTTTCAAGCTCTCTTACGATTTGAGTAAAACTGGCTACATTGAGGGGTAAACTTTCCTAATGGATTCACCAAGCCTTTGACAGGAACACCACATACTCTCTTCCCTTCTTTGGATTTATCATTATACTTTACCCTTGGATAATGTGTCCTAAAAGCAGAATCATCATTCTAGAGAAATGGCATTTCCCATTTATTGTAAGTCAGTTATAGTTTCTGACCCACTGACTGGGTTTCTACTTAATTTTACCATGCCCTAGATTGTTACTCAAAGGGTGAATGGCCCCTCGTGTCCCTTCCAGGATTCTGAGCATTGCCCTTTAGAAAATCTCTGGTGCGGAGGAGATCCAAAATGATAGATAGATGAGGCAGCTCCATGCAATGGTGTAATAACTCTGGTCAGTACTCTTCACTCATGGTCTAAGGGAACTGCCCAAACCCACTCGGCATCTAGTTTTGTAAGTAGCTTGCTTGGTGCCAATTTTGCCCAGCTGTTGGCAATATAGAAATTAGCATGGATTGCCCTCCTAACACCTTTGTTTAACCAAATGAGATCCACAGAGAGTTTTTGTTCTCCAATTGCCTTGAACACATTTTCTTGCCCTTTAGCACCATTCAGTTGAATTTACCATTGATGACGTAACCCCTCTACCATCATGTTGTCTAAAGGAGATTTTACTTTTACCATCCATGGACGAGGAATTTTCCTGGAAGGAAGCCAACAGATGGATTTAACATATTCTTACTTCAATTTGTCTAAACAGTTGAATAGCTTTGAAAACTCTTTCTGAAATTATCTCGCTTCTTCATTCTGAAATGCCACATATTGCATCATTCTCTCTCTCTCTAAGAGACTTGGATGAATCCATGCATGTCTTCTCAGCAACAAGTATTCTGATTTGTTCAGTAATGCAAACTGTTTGACTAACATTTCATCCACTGTGACTAAGCTTGTGGTGTATTTTCTACCTTGGAATTTTATATTCACTGTTTCTGTGTTGAGTTAAAATCTGTTTCAAATCCCTTTAATCTTCAAATTGGCAATATGGAATCTGTTTTGAACATTCTTAACCGTACCTAGGAATATTGTCTTCACCTTTTGTTTTGCATCTTTAGCTTATTGAATTTTGTTGCCATTGCATGATTTCTATTCTTCTGGAAATGTTCTTTTGCAGGACCTTTTCTTTGTATTTGAGGTGACAAAGGCACAGTTCATTTACAATATTTTCTGAAGTGTCCTGCATTGACATTTATAGCACTCGGCTCCCCCTGCTGGAGATTAATTTAGTTGATGACTCTGCTGCCAACTTTTTTGTCATTTTTCTGAGTTTTAGGGAGGGGAACGATACCATCTTGGAGCCTTCTCACCTGACCATGTAAGGAGAATCTCTGGTTTCACATAATACTGACAGATTGAATACTCTGATTTCTGCCTGTGAATTGAATTGACTGTTCAAATGTTAAATCCTCCTTGATTGAAGAAAATCAGTTAACTTCTCATCCCTCACACTAGCTACTATGTGGTCTTGATTTTAATTCATCAGACAAACTCTCAACCTGCAACATCCTTCTGAACAACCTTAATCCATAATAAAGACTTCTGTTGATTCTCTGAAGTGTGAAATCATTGACTAAAGCCCACCTGTTCTATCATAATTTTTTTTTGTGGTCAAAGTATCTATATAAAGCTTTAACCAATGCATCATGTTCAATAGTACCACCTTCCATGCTTTGTCTTAGTAAAATATTGTCCGCTTTTGGATACGCAGAATATAAAACTGTGGTGACTGGATGACACTGCTCCTTTCTGTGTGAAACTGTTGCTTCCAGAACTCCCAAGTCTAGCCCATTGCAGGTCATCCACATTATCACATGGTTCAGGTCGTAGTAAGCACTCCACTGGAGCTGCCTTCCCTTTGGACTATCGTACTTGACTTATCTGGGTGAGTACTTGGGCTTTTCTGTCTTACTGTCAGAATGTTTCAATTCTCATATATGTCCATAGTATTGTCAGTTTGAGGCTACACATCAAAGTCCTCTGAGTTATTTTTCCCACCAGTCAGAGTCTTCTTACTCTATGGCCCTTTAATCAAAGGTTCTGACATCCATCTCTTACTTTTGTATTCACTGGCTAGACCAGTATTTATTGCCCGTCCCAAATCGTCCAGAGGATAGTTCAGGGTCAACTATTATTATTGCTATGGGACTAGAGTCACATGTAGGCCAGAACAGGTAAGGTTGGCAGTTTCCTTCCTTAATGGATATTGGTGAACCAGATAGGGTTTTCCAACAATTGGCAACAATTTCATGGTCATCATTAGTCTTCTAATTCCAGATATTTGTGAATGCAAATTCCACCATTTGCCATGGCAGGATTCGTACCCCGGTCTCCACAACATTGCTTAGGTCTCAGGATTAATAGTTCAGCAATAATATACATCCAAAAGTCCAGTTCACGTACATTAGTTGCATTTTCTGCTGCATAGTCTATTTCATGGTTCAGTAGATACTTCCATTGATCAGTCAACTTCCTCAATGTGTGTCTGCAGTTCCCTTCCTAACCCATTGCAGTTGACAATACGCATAGTAAATTGTTTTTATAGTAAATTGCCATAAGAATGAGTAAGATTCAATATGGTATATGGGGGATGACAAGAAGAAATCCGAAATAACAGGAAGGCATTGAGTGAATCGGTCATGGATATTGGGATATTATTCCAACTCGAGACATTTTCCAACTTTACTTGCTGGCAGGAATCTAACTCACAAATCTCTGTGCACAGTTTTCCAACCACTTTGAGGCACTGTAAAAGTTTGAAGGTATTTCAACAGTTTTGAAGGTTTGTATGTTGATCTGTACTTTGGACGATACAGGCTGCTTCTTGTTCCATGCATTAAAATATCTCTGCAAAGGTCTATACCATCATGTCAGTCATGAATTAAAAAAAAGGTTTCAGTAAAAGCAAAGTACTGTAGAAGTTGGAAATCTGAAAAAAACACAGAAATTAATGGAGAAACTCAGCAGACCTGGCAACATCTGTGGATACGGAAACCAAGGTAATGTTTTGTGTCTATTATGACTTTCAGATTTAGAGTCACCGTGTCATTGAGATGTCCAGCATGGAAACAGACACTTCAGTCCAACTCGTCCATACTGACCAGATGTCCTAACCTAATCCAGGGAATGGACACACTTGAAATGTGGAGCTTATTCAAGGAACAGCTACTGTGGGTCCTTAATGAGTATATCCCTATCAGGCAGGGAGGTAGTTGTCAAGAGAGGGAGCCATGGTTTACTAAAGAAGTTGAAGCTCTTGTCAAGAGGGAGAAGAAGGCTTATGCGAGGATGAGGCATGAAGGCTCAGTTAAGGGGCTTGAGAGTGATAAGTTAGCCAGAAAAGATCTAAAGAGAGGGCTAAGAATAACCAGGAGGGAACATGAGAAGTTGTTGGCAGATAGAATCAAGGAAAACCCTAAAGCCTTCTATAGGTATATCAGGAATAAAAAAATGACTAAACTAAGTTTAGGGCCAATCAAAGATAGTAGTGGGAAGTTATGTGTGGAATCTGAGGACATGGAGAAGAGCTTAATGAATACTTTTCATCAGTATTCGCATTGGAAAAGGGTAATGTTAATGAAAATATGGAGATACAGGCTACTAGATTAGATGGAATTGCAGTTGACAAAGAGGAGGTTTTCGCAATTTTTGAAGATCTGAAAATAGATAAGCCTCCTGGACTGGATAGGATTTATCCTTCAGATTCTCTGGGAAACCAGGGAGGAGATTGCAGAGCCTTTGGCTTTGATCTTTATGTCATCGTTGTCGACAGGAGTACTGACAGAAGACTGAAGGATAGCAAATGTTTTCTCTTGTTCAAGAAGGGGAGTCGGGACAACCCTGGGAATTATAGACCAGCGAGCCTTACTTCGGTTGTGGGTAAGGTGTTGGAAAAGGTTATAAGAGAGAGAATTTATAATCATCTGAAAAGGAATAATTTGATTAGGGATAGTCAACACAGTTTTGTGAAAGGTAGGTCATGCCTCATTAACCTTATTGAGTTCTTTGAGATGGTGACAAAGCAGATGGATGAAGGTAAAGCAGTTGATGTGGTGTACATTGACTTTGGTAAGGTGTTTGATAAGGTTTCACATAGTAGGCCAATGCACAAAATACAGTTTCAGGATTGAAGGTGATTTAGCGGTTTGGATCAGAAATTGGCTAGCTGAAAGAGGACAGAGGGTGGTGGTTGATGGGAAATGTTCACCCTGGAGCTCAGTTACCAGTGGTGTGTCCCAAGGATCTGTTTTGGAGCCACTGCTGTTTGTCATTAAGTAAATGATCTGAATGTGGGAGTAGAAGGATGGATTAGTAAATTTGCGGATGATACGAAGATGGGTAGAGTTGTGGATAGTGCCAAAGAATGTTGTGGGTTACAGAGGGACATAGATAAGATGCAGAGCTGGGCTGAGAAGTGGTAAATGGAGTTTAATGCGGAAAAGTGTGAGGTAGTTCACTTCGGAAGAAGTAACAGGAATGCAGAGTACTGGGCTAATGGTAAAATTCTTGGCAGTGTAGATGAACAGAGAGGTCTCGGTGTCCGGGTGCATAAATCCCTGAAAATTGCCACCCAGGTTGATAGGCTTGTTAAGAAGTTATATGGTGTGTTGGTTCTTATTGATAGTGGGATTGTGTTTCGGAGCCACGAGGTTATGCTTCAGCTGTGCAAGACACTGGTAAGACCACACTTGGAGTATTGCATGCAGTTCTGGTCACTGCATTGTAGGAAGGATATGGAAACTTTGGAAAGGGTTCAGAGGAGATTTACGAGGATGTTGCCTGGTATGGAAGGAAGGTCTTACGAGGAAAGGCTGAGGGAACTGAGGCTGTTTTCGTTGGAGAGAAGAAGGTTGAAAGGTGACTTCATCAAGGCATATAAAGGTAATCAGAGAGTTAGATAGGGTGGACAGTGAGAGCCTTTTTTTCTCAGACGGTGAAGGCTATCATGAGGGGACATAGATTTAGGACAGACATCAGAGGTAATTTCTTTACTCAGAGAGTCGTAAGGGTATGAACGGCCTGCCTGCAACAGTAGTAGACTCGCCGACGTTAAGGGCATTTAAATGGGCATTGGACATACATATGAACAATAATGGAACGGTGTAGGTTAGGTGGGCATCAAATTAATTTCACAGGTTGGCGCAACATCGAGGGGCGAAGGGCCTGTACTCTGATGTAATATTCTGTGTTCTAAATTAGTCCCATTTGTCAGCACTTGGCCCATATCTCTCTAAATCCTTCCTATTCATATACGCATCCAGATGCATTTTAAATGTTGTAATTGTAACAGCCTCCTCCATTTCCTCTGGCAGCTCATTCCATACACATACCACCCTCCGTGTGAAAAAGTTGCCCCTTAGGTCTCTGTTAAGTTTTTCGCCTCTCACCCTAAACCTATGCCCTCTATTTCTGGATCCCCCCACCCCAGGGAAAAGACTTTGTCTATTTACTCTGTCCATGCCCCTCATGATTTTATAAACCTCCATAAGGTCACCCCTCAGCCTCCGACCATCCAGAGAAAACAGCCCCACATTTCAGCCTCTCCCTATAGCTCAAATCTTCTAATACTGGCAACATCCTTGGAAATCTTTTCTGAACCTTTCAAGTTTTGCAACATCATTCCGTTAGGAGTCAAACCAGAATTGCACACAATATTCCAAAAGTGGCCTAACCAATGTCCTGTACAGCCGCAATATGACCCCCAACTCCTGTACTCAATGCACTGACCAATGAAGTCTTGTATACCAAGCATCTTCTTCACTATCCTGTCTAGCTGTGACCCACTTTCATGAAGCTATGAACTTGCACTCCAAGGTCTCTTTGTTCAGCATTAAGTGTATAAGACCGGCTCTGTTTTGCCTTTCCAAAGTGCAGCACCTCACATTTATCTAAATTAAACTCCATCTGTCACTCCTCAACCTATTGACCCATCTGATCAAGATCTCGCTGTAATCTGAGGTAACCTTCTTTGCTGTCCACTACACCTCCAATTTTAGTGTCATCTGTAAACTGACTGACTGTACCTCCCATGTTCACATCCAAATCATTTATATAAATGACGAAAAACAGTGGATCCATACTGATCCTTGTTGCGTACCACTGATCACAGGCCTCCAGTCTGAAAAGCAACCCTCCACCACCATCCTCTGTCTTCTACCTTCGAGCCAGTTCTGTATCCAAATAACTGAATGTCCTCCATTTAGGAAATGGTGTCTCCCACCTGCTCCTGAGGTGTGTCATAACAACTCTCAACGGGTTGAGCAGAAAATATTTAAAAGTACAGAGGTCTTATTATTCTATCCAAGGCACTGATCAGACCACAGCCGGACGACTATGAGCAGTTCTGGTTCCCCTTACCTGAGGAAAGATGTACAGTACTGGTATTGGAGGCAGTTCTGAGAAGGTTCACCAAGTCAATCCAAGGTATAGATGGATTTTCTTATGAGGAGAGGTTGAGTTGGTTGCGCCTGTACCCATTGGAGTTTAGGACAATGAGAGGGCTTTGACAATTTCCCCTTCTAGGAGAGCCTAAAGCCAGAGGACAAAATCCCAGCCTAACGGGGACACGCATGAGATGAGAAGGATCTTTATTTCTCAGAGGATAATGACTTCTAGACTGCAGAGGGCTACTGAGGCAGTCATTAAGTATATTCAAGGCTGAGACCTGCAGAGTTTTAATCAGTAGGAGAATCAAAAGTTGTGGGGATAAGGCAGGAAAGTGGAGTTGAGGTTTACCAGATTAACCATGATCTCACCAAATTAGTCAACATGGCTTTGTGTGGGAAATCATGTCTCACAAACTTGATTGAGTTTTTTGAAGAAGTAACAAAGAGGACTGATGAGGGCAGAGCAGTGGATGTGATCTATATGGACTTCAGTAAGGCGTTCGACAAGGTTCCCCATGGGAGACTGATTAGCAAGGTTAGATCTCATGGAATACAGGGAGAACTAGCCATTTGGATACAGAACTGGCTCAAAGGAGAAGACAGAGGGTGGTGGTAGAGGGTTGTTTTTCAGACTGGAGGCCTGTGACCAGTGGAGTGCCACAAGGATCGGTCCTGGGCCCTCTACTTTTTGTCATTTACATAAATGAATCGGATGCAAGCATAAGAGGTACAGTTAGTAAGTTTACAGATGAC
>NC_057714.1:70595494-70638894 GCF_004010195.1 Chiloscyllium plagiosum
GTGGAGTCGCAGGTAGATAGGATAGTGAAGAAGGTGTTTGGTATGCTTTCCTTTATTGGTCAGCGTATTGAGTACAGGAGTTGGGAGGTCATGTTGTGGCTGTACAGGACATTGGTTAGGCTACTGTTGGAATATTGTGTGTAATTCTGGTCTCCTTCCTATCGGAAAGATGTTGTGAAACTTGTTAGGCTTCAGAAAAGATTTCCAAGGATGTTGCCAGGGTTGGAGGATTTGAGCTATAGGGAGAGGCTGAACAGGCTGGGGCTGTTTTCCTTGGAGTGTCGGAGGCTGAGGGGTGACCTTATAGTGGCTTACAAAATTATGAGGGGCATGGATAGGGTAAATTGGCAAAGTCTTTTCCCTGGGGTCGGGGAATCCAGAACTGGAGTCAGGTTTAGGGTGAGAGGGAATAGATATAAAAGAGACCCACTGGGCCACTTTTTCACATAGAGGGTGGTACGTGTATGGAATGAACTGCCAGAGGAAGTGGTGGAGGCTGGTACAATTGCAACATTTGAGAGGCATTTGGATGGGTATATGAATAGGAAGAGTTTGGAGGGATATGGGCCAGGTGCTGGCAGATGGGACTAGATTGGGTTGGGATATCTGGTCGGCATTGGTGGGTTGGACCGAAGAGTCTGTTTCCGTGCTGCACATCTCTATGACCCTATGACAGATTTGACTTGATGGGCTGAATGGCTTACTTCTCTATGGGCATGAAAACAAATCTTAGCATCTGGCACAGACATCTCGAGATGGAAGCTACAATGAGGAGTATCAGTGCAGAAAATAAATAGAAATGGAAAGTAAAAAGAAGAATAGAGATGGCAAAAGAGATTTAAAGTAGAAGACAAATGGAGGCTCACAGCTCTGCATTGTAAATGTGTAAGAGAGCATAGGTTTGAGTGTAAGTGAGAAGGATTAAAACTGGAAAACTGATTAGGAAACCAGCTTGCAACTGCCAGCCTCTGCACTTAATTGCCTTCGGCTGTATGTGAGCAAGCCCCTCAGGAAAGATAGTTTGCCAATTTCAATATGTTAATCCGTCAATTACAATGAGATTAACATGGTTTTTGCATTTTGACTGTGGTCTATGTGTTGTCAGAGTTCTGGGAATGTAGCAGTGAAAACAGGATGAGAGTACACATCTAAGAAATGTGTCAAAGACATAATAAGGAAAATAAGTCCAATAGGTGCTGAAGCTTTATAGTTCTTTTGTTTGCCTTTTTTTGTTAAGGAATTTTTTTTCCCACTGTACTTGTGCTGCTTGAGTGATCTTGATGGAAGATAAATGTTATTCAAGACAACAGGGGGAATTTTCCTGGGGTCAGGAAATAGTGGCATTTAGGATCTTTTACATCACGTGGGAGAGTGGGCCCTCGTTTTAATATTGCACCTAAAAAGAGTAGGTTTGAGAAGGTAGACTGAAGGGGTGTTAATGTTTAGTACATCAGGATGTGGGTGAATATGCAAGTGTACTCACCTGTACTGTCCTGCTTGAGATATTAGGAGAAAGTGAGGACTGCAGATGCTGGAGATCAAAGTCAAGAGTGTGGTGCTGGAAAAGCACAACAGCTCAGGCAGCATCAAGAAGCAGGAGAATTGACATCTTGGGCATAATTCCTGATGAAGAGCTTTTGCCCGTAGCGCCGATTCTCCTGCTCCTTGGATGCTGCCTGACTGGCTGTGCTTTTCCAGCACTACACTGCTTGGGATATTAAGCATTGAATCCAAAAGCATGACACAATAAATTCACTGTTGACCCCATCAGCAACTTCTAATTGTGCCTACTTTGTTTCATTGGCAGGCTTCTTCCCCAACAGTTTAAAAATATCTTCCTATTGGCCCATCGACTCACCAGCATCACATCTTGGGAGGCAATCGCAAAAATAAAATGGCGCTGTTGAATGATTGAACTATTTGCCACAAATTCCTTCTGCTCTTCTCTCAACAGTAAAATCTATTGAATTTAATCTAATTTTTATTGAAAAGTAACTTTAATGACTGGAGTGGTTTGAAAGGCATGATGCCATCAATTCTAGATTTCCTACATGCTACTTTTCTTCTTCCCCATTCCGTGTGCACTAGAAACTTTAGTTAAGCCTACTTTGCAGGAAGAGAAACAAGGAGAAAGTGAGTTCAGAGTTGAGAAGGTTGCTGGAAAGGCGATAGGGCGATGGTAATAGTTCGGAGTGGAAGATGAGACAGGCATAGCTAGGGCTCATGTGCGTGCCCATGGCTACCCCTTTTGTTTAAAGGAAGTGAGAGGATTCAAAGGAGAGGCTGTTGAGGGTGAGGACCAGTTCAGCCAATCGAATGATTGTGTCGGTGGAGGGGGAACTGGTTGGTGGCAGGAGCATAAGAAATGGAAGGCTTGGAAGAGAGACAAGAACAGAAGCAACGCTACAGGAAGTTAGTTTTCTCATACAGTATCCTAAAAGATCTTCTGTGAGTTGGGGAACAGTTTGCTCATTTGGCTGAGCAGTAGGTGAAAGATGCTAACAGTGTGGATTCAATTCCCACACCCACTGAGGTTATTATGATGGATTCTCCTTTTCAACCTCTCCCTTTGCCTGAGGGTTAGAGCTGACCATCAGGTGAAACCATCAAGAGTTATCTGTCTCTAAAGAAATAACAGCTCTGCAGTCTGGTAGGGGTATGATGGCTTTACCTTTACAGATCTAATGTGGTGTGTGATACGGGTGGGTGGGTTACCCATCAGGCAAGTAATAAAGCACAATGTGATTTATGCAGCAGTCCACACGAGAGAGCAATGTACAGGCTGTGAGACCAAGCAATTGGGCAAAATGAAGCAGGACACAAAGTCAAAAGTTCAAATAGCACTGAGTTCAGAATTGCAACCACAAAGAACCACCTCCCCTGTAAAAACGCTATTCCTTACTCCGAATTTCTTCTAAAAAGTCAAAGGTAATAGAAAATCAGTGGGTGTGATTAGATATTTCACAATTTGAAAACAATGGCAGAGAACAGGATGCAGCAGCTATCTTGTTAATTAGGCTACAATCAGATCAAGAGTTGCCTGACAAATTTAATGATTACTGCATCAGAAGTATTAACCATTTCAACTCAAATCATTATCTGATAAGTAGCTTGTTGCCTGGGAGGGGTTTGCATTCCCCAGTGAATTGTTGTATGATCCATCATTCTCACTGTCTTTGTCACCACTGTCATGGACCAATAACTTATTGATATCTGAGAAGCAAAGGTTTTCAAAGGAATGAGCCCATGTCTTTTGCCTTTCAATTGACAGTTCAATGTGATGCTATTTGTCTCATTGTTCTGCTGTTGAGAGGCGGGCACTAGGGTGTTATACAGGTAAAACATAGGCATTGTCACAAAACCATGCTTATTTTAGGATGTCTTAACCATATTCACAACTTTTCAGGGATCAGTCAAGTACTAAATTATAGGTATATAAGTCACACCTCAACATCCTTGCAAAGGTACAAATTATGCATCTGATATCCTGCAATTGCTTCAATTTAACTTTTGCAACTTGAGAAATATATTTATCTATATTTCTGTTGTAATTCAATATTAATTCACGAGTGAATGCTTGTACTGTTTAGTGCCTTAACATATCTTTGGAAAATGTATTGAAGTGCTTCTAAACTAAACCTAAAGTTATTTTTGAAATGCAGCCAGCCATGTACCATTTTGCTAGGTTATACATTATTAGAGTTCACAAATTGCATGTGATCAGTTATATTTTTTCTGGTTGCGTTGCTTAGGTTTCGAATATTGATGATGGGATCCTGGTAGAACTCCTTGATGTCCTTTGAATTGTTTGAGGATATGTAAAATTTACCCGAGTAGAAAGAACCTCAGTTTAACAGTTTATTTGAATGAACAACAATTCCAACATCTCCTCAGTATTGGGCTGGAGTGTCAATGCAGATTAATCGCTGCAAATCTGACATGACCCTAAAGTGACAACCGTCTGAGTCACAGTCGGAAAGGCCATTAACTGAGCCTATCTGACAAATACAAAAGGCAGTAAGTGACATTATAGACCTTTTTACTTCATGATGATTTACGACTGATTCTGCAAAGAAGCACCAGCATCGTATCAATAATTTACTCAGATAGACCTAGAAAGGCAGAGATACAAATCCAAACACTGAATTAATTTCTACAGAGCTTTGACACATTGCTGTCTGATTCCAAGCAGTTTTTCATTATTCCATTACCTGTGTTTGGCTCAAAAGCTGTTAGCGATTCTATTGCAATAACTTCTATTCCTTCTTGAGAATGCAGACAAAGACTGGAGGAAGGCTCATGTTGTGCCAATGACCTTTGGCTACTCAGCTAGGAACTACTGCTTGGCGAGTGGTTGGCAGTTAGAACATTATTCAAAAATCTGTAAATGTGAACTGTGCAAATCACAGAATTACTTTAACAATGTTAAAGGAGTAAATAGCTCCTGCCATTGGCAGAAGTAGAAGAAATAAATAACAGCACATATTAGGATTAACTATAAAATAATGATGCCAAGAGCAAATGTGAGGATTTATTATTTTCTCTTCATGAAGTTAGTATATTACAATAACTATTGCAATCCCTATACTTAGTTTATTTACTTTTCTGTCTAATATTTAATAATTTCAACAATAGTTAAAACAAGACTTAAAATTGTACTTGCCGCTGTCTGAAGCTGTCTTAAGATACAGGGTAGATCCAGTCACCGAACAGAAGTTGAAATTAAAGGTTTCCCCTTCCGAAGAAAGTAATATCAAGTTGCTGATGAGGAAGCAGCTTGAAATTCATTTCTTCAAATGAAAGGTCAAATGTAGAGGCTCAACAGGCAGTTAATGAGGGAAGCTCCAATTTCAAATCAGAAATACCTCTCCTCAACTGCCGCAGTGCTGACCTGTACATTTTGGCCAACATCTGAGAGCACAGGGCGACGTGAATGGATAAGAGTGTCTGCATACGGTTTATGTGAAGGGCAAACTCCATAGGATGAGCAGGTTCTGAGTTTGAATTCCTCCGTAATTTTGTTGCCATCCCAGCTAAACTTAATTCGTGTAGCAGAAAGCAGTGATGGTGTCTGTAAATTTCTTTTGGATTTTTGAAAATCTCAGTTGTGCAATGGGCAACTTCGCTATTGTGGATACCAGAACTAAGAAGGAGAGGATCTTTGGGAAGGAAAAGCTCCCCTTCCCACCACCACCACCCACACACCCACCCCACTCCCTGCCCCAACAATCATAGCATACCCACAGCCATTAAATACTCTGAGGAGAGCTAGTTGGCTGGAGGCAGGAGTTCTGGAACTCATTTGAGTACAAATCCCACCTCAGAGAACTGTCAACCAGCCTGCTCCATCAAATATACTGTTGTTCCAGCTATATCAGCAGCAGCACTGGACCGGGACTCGGAGTAAAAACTGTCAGCAGGGTTTGAAGGCCTTGAGTCCAGGACCAGGACATTGTGGGATTCTTATTGCAGGGAAGAGAGCTGAGGCCTGAGGTGCAGGTTGGGGATTGAAGGTAAGTGATGGTCTTATTGGAGAAGCTGAGGAGAAGGGCACCATAGTTATGGTGAGTGTTGGAGGGAAAAATGGATGCAAGTGTTGGGGGGTTGAGGGTGTGGCTGGAGTAGACCTGTCACAAGAGGAAAGTGAGTGCATCTTCCTCTTGTACCTAAATTCTTCCTGCCAGCCTCAAACTTGAGGCCAGATGTGATGAAGCCACTTAAGGGTAAAGAGGGATGTCTCTTCCCAACCTGCACATATAAATTACAGCCGGGATGGCGGGGCAATTGTTGGGAGGATGGGACTCTGGCAGAAAGGTTACTTGGGGAGTTTTACAGCCTTTCTCACTCGTAAACCCACCACTGGAGCATTTAATATTCTACTTATTTTTGTACCTTTAAAGCCTTGCTTCGATGAACTGAATATTTTGCTATATACTTAATTTGGCAAAACATTTTCTAAACTAAGTAACCCTATCAATGCTCATAAACATTTATTGCCATTTGAAGAATTGTTCTTTGTTGCAACATCAGTAATCCTACCCATCATGCTAGAGTTCAAAGTACAATCTTCTCAACATTTATGTTAGAAACGAAAATCGCTTCTCAATAATCGCTCTAGACAAATTCAGGAAAACAAAGTTGTATTAGCAAGTCTGCAGAGTTGGGCACCCTTCTGAGAAAAGGCACCCCAGGCTAACAAAGTTTCTGATTAAATACAGCCCAAGTCCCTCCCCTCTATAGCTCTAAAGAGTCACGAGGTTCACATTTTAAACAGTCAGTATTTTTCCATTCTGGACCCTTATCACAAAGTCTGCAGCAGACGTCTCCCGAGTTGTTTTTCTACCCTGTAGTCTTATCAGTCAAGGACTTATTCTTCTCTGTCAGAGTTAGTGGTCTTATCAATCAAGGACTTGTTTTTCTACTCTGTCAACGTGAATGGTCTTATCAATCCGTAGCAGCAGATGTCTCGTCCTTTATTATAGAGAAGCATGTTTTACCCTATTCCCCTTAGACTCTGGGGTCATGCACATCTCAATTGTTTGTACCGAAATCGTCTCTCACAATTTATGTCTTGCAAATTGCAGTTGCTTTTACTTTTCTTTACAAGCATCCTGATTTGCAATTTATGAATAAATATTACTGGGGGTCAAATGGTAGTCAGGTTTATGGTGTGGCATGCGGGAGAATGTTTGCCATGTTATCCTAGAAGCAGTGCATAATTCACAGGAGTTTTTTGACTGTCTTCAGATATTCCATGAAATATGAATGATTCAGTTTTCCTGCTCATTTACTGCAGGAGTAGAATTTTTTTTCGGTTCCTTGCAGGTGGTCAGGGTTGAACAACTTGCAATTAGCTGTGTAAGCATGTCTGTTTTGTATGTGGAAAATCTGAGTCAACTAATAGTGCAGACTACACAGGCATATCATACCACAGATCCACAGAAACGTTACAGTGCAAACAGGGGTCATGCAGCCCATCATGTCTGCGCAAGCTCTCCAGATGAGTGTTTACCTTTTGCCATTTCCCTGCCTTCTTCCCAAACTCCTGCTCTCTTATAAGTAGCTAATTTAACCACTCACTGCTTGGAAAACTGTTTTTATCACACCACTTCACCTTCTTTGATTAATTATTTTAAATCTGAGCCTTTTCATTCTCAACCCTTTAATAAATGGGAACATTTTGTTTCTCCGTATTTGCTTGCATATTTGCACTTCCGAGTAAGTGGGTAACTTTGCAATTTTCCAGTCCTCTGGTGCCAGCTCTGAGTTTAAGCATGATTAAAAGGTTATTGCTAGTGCCCCTGCGATTTCCATTCTCCCTTTCCTCTGTGTACTTGGATAAATTTCATCTAGACCTGGTGCCCTGACGCTTTAGTACAGACAGCCTGTCCAATACCTCCACCTTGTCAGTTTTAAACCTGACTGAGGTTTCTTCCCTCTCACAACAGACGGGTTAACACCTTTCTGCTTGATAAAGGCAGATGCAAGGTGTTTATTTAATACTTCAGATGTGCCCTCTGTTTTCATTTGTAAAACCTATTTCTGGTCCCTTTCCTCCTTTTTAACCTTCCCCCTCCCACCTACCCTTCTCACTACCCTCGCCTGCCCCAAAACCCCCATTAATTATGTCTTAGAAGATCTGCAATTCCTTTTTATGTTAGCGGCCAGTCTCTTCTTAGATCCACCCTTTGCTTCTTCATGACTCCTTTGAACTTTTAATATTTGGCAAGGTTCTCATTTGTACTATTATCTGATATCTAGCACACGCACATTGTTTCTTTATCTTAATTCACAGCTCTTTTCTCACTCATTAGTCCTACTGTTTCCTTCTAAGGAAACATACCTTGACTGTGCTAGTGCCATCAAATTGAAGGTATTGTTTTAGGTACTATTCAGGTATTATTCTTGATTCAAGAAGTGTGGTGCTGGAAAAACACAGTAGGTCAGGCAGCATCTAAGGAGTGGGAGGGTGGATGTTTCGGGTATAAGTTCTTCATCAGGAATGAGGCATAAGTCCTTCAGTACTTTCTCCTGTTATTCCTGATTGCCAACCTTTGACTCCAGTTTATTTGACACAAATCTACTATTATCCCATTGAAATTGACTTTACCTCAGTTAATTATTCTTACTCTGGATTTTTATATGCTCTTCAACAGTCAACTTAAACGTTATGATACAGTAAACATTATCCCCAAAAAGTTCTCTCAATGATACTTGATCTAGTTGGCTTATTATAATTTCCAAGAACCAAGTCTAGCAGTATAGAACAACCTCGCTTATCCGAACATCAATTATCTGCCACGGGAATCCTGTTCCTGTTATTGCTGTCACCACGGGACCCACGTCTTGCTATTGTCCCCACCATGGGAACCCTGTTCCTGCTATTGACATCATCAAGGGACCCCTGTTCATCCTATTGCTGTCACCACGGGAACCCTGTTCCTGCTATTGCCGCAGCCACGGGACCCTGATCAGTTATCCGAACAATCAGTTATCCAAACAAAATACTCCCTGCCCGTCTCATTTGGATAATCAAGGTTGTCCTGTATTACTTTCTTGGTGAATTGAAGATGTACTGCTGTAAATGATTCCAACATGCTACAATCAGCACAGTGGAGGCGCTTTGTACAATCCATTTGTGCTTTGCTTTATTGTTTAATTTTGTAAAGTTTGTCAAACCACCTAAAATCCTGTTAATTTAGTTTATAATAAAAATAGTATGAGTATAGTGTTGAAGCTAATATTCAGAAATTTGTTGGAATTAATATTAGCCTCGAGGTTAATTCTGTTATGAGGCAGAGAAACCATTAAGAATAATTTTTGTTAAATGTCCTGTAGAATTTGTCAAGAGTTTCTTTATTTTTTTTCAGTTTGTAGTGTTTCCTACCTAGAAGAAATGTACAGGCTAAGGGCTCCCTGAAGAATATATATAGTTCGCAAAGCCGAAGCCTATGACAACAGAGAGAAATGGCAGGGGGTCTGGATCACTGAGGGCTCTTGATACAAAGATAGTCTGAGAGTGTCAATTGTGGGAGTGAAGCAAAGGAGCTGACTGAAAGAAATGTACAATGGTCCTCACACAGCCTCGAGACAGAAAGTAATCAGCAGAGGAAACTTGAGCCACTAAGGGAAGGCAGTGATATCTGTTGGCAAACTGAACTAGGACCTGAGCTATTCCCAATCATGAGGTTAATAAAGAAGAACTGGATAATCATGTACCCAAATGCTAATGGAAGGACACCTATAGAATCTTAGGAGAAAGTGAGGACTGCAGATGCTGGAGATCAGAATTGAAGAGTGTGGTGCTGGAAAAGCGCAGCCAGTCAGGCAACATCTGAGGAGCAGGAAAATTGACATTTCAAGCATAATCCCTTCATCAGGAATGATTAAGAGTTTAATCTCGAAATGTCATTCCTGATGAAGAGCTTATGCTTGAAAAGTCGATTCTCCTGCTCCTTGGATGCTGCCTGACTGGCTGCAATTTTCCAGCCCCACAGTCTTCAACCTATGGAATCTTACCCCGATGGAAGGATTGAATTACTATGGAGAATCATCTCCCATTTCACCCCTTCACAATTATTATCCCCTCTGGGACATACAGCATGGGAATGGACCTTCTATACACTAGTCCATGCCAACCGTAATCCCAAACTGAACTACCATATATACTTGAGTAATAGTCGATCTCATGTAAAAGCTGACCCCCTATTTTTGGCCAAATAACCTGGAATTTTCCATATATCTGGTATAAAAGTCAGCCCTAGTTCTTCAAAGATAACAGGTCAACATTTTTGAGTCAGTGTGTTGGCAGTCCCATCCCGCTCCAGCTTTCCAGTCTGCCGGTTGTTCTGTTCCGCTCCCGGTCTTCCAGTCCACTGGCTGTTTGTTCTGCTCCAGGTTTTCAGAATTACTGTAATTCATTGTTTATTTTTCTTTATTCGTTTAGAGATCATTTGGATTTCTGCTAATGATACAGTATGAATGTATGAATTTCAGCCCCTCAAAAGTAGTATCCATGTAACAGTCGACCCCATAAATTTAACCTTAAAAAGTAGTCAAAGAAATTTGACTGTCATTCAAGTATATATGGTAGCCCCACCTGCCTGCTCATGGCCCATATGCCTCAAAATATTTCTTATTCATGTACTTATCCAAATGTCTTTCAAACATTTTAACTGTAGCTACATTGACCACTTCCTCTGGAAGTTCATTTCACACACAAACCATTCTGTGTAAAAAAAAATTACCACTCATGTCTTTTTAAATCTTTTTCCTCTCACCTTAAAAATATACCCCTGAGCCTTGAAATTGCCCCACCCTAGGTAAAAGATACCTGCTATTCACCTTATCTATACCCCTTATGATTTTATAAACGGCTATAAGGTCACCTCTTAATCTTTTATGCTCCAATGAAAAAGCCCCAGCCTATCTAGCCTCTCCTTATAAACTAAATCTCCATTCCCAGCAATGTCCTGGTAAACCTGTTCTAAATCCTCCCTAGCTAATAATATCCTTCCTATGACAGGGTGACCAGAATTGGATACAGTACTCCAGAAGAGGCCACACTGGTATCTTATACAACCTCAACGTGACATCCAAACTCCTATACTCAAAAGTCTGAGCTATAAACTGTGCTAAACAGCTTATTAATTACCCTATCCATATCCAAAGAATTATGTAGCTGAACCCCGAGGTCTCTCTGTTTTATAACACTACCCAAGGTCCTACTTTTAATTGTATTAGTCCTGCACTTGTTTGTTTTACCAAAATGCAACAACTTGCATTTATCTAAATTAAACTCCATCTGCCACTCTTCAGTCTATTGATGCTGCCTCCCAAAGCCCACAATTGACTTTTCCAAATTGTCCAAAACAGCAGTGGCCCTGATGATTGATTTTCAGTGAATAGACTATTTGGACTGACAATGGAGCAACCCTCTCATTGACTTGGAGAGACAGCTCCAAATAATGTATTATTAGCTCCTGGATTGATCTCCATGTAGCTCACCAACTGACTTACTGCTAAACCCAGCTTTGTTGCATTCAGCAACAAGCATGGACCATTCCCAGGACTATCATGAAACAAAATCTGAACCTCAAGCAACCAATGTACAGTGTCCAACTAACTGGATACTGTCCTTGACTAACTGCATCCCTTCCCTTGTCTGACAACAGTCCCCCTTGACTTGACTTAAATGAGGGCAATTTCCCTCAATATGTCCACTCCTTGACTAACTATTTTAGCTCTCTAGAAATTAAGGCAAACGTTGCACCTGCCTTTTTAGGTGCCAACTGAACCTACATATTAACCTTAAGAAAATTCTGAATAGCACTCCCAAGTTCCTTAGTGTTTCAGATTTTCTCAGCCTTCCCCGCTTTATACAATAGTCTATGCCTTTATTCTTCTCACCAAAATACATAACCTCTCACTTTCCCACATTGTATTTCATCTGCCACTTCTTTACCCATTGTCACAGCCAATCCAAGTCCTTCTGCAGCCTCCCTACTTCGTCAGCATGCCCTGTCCCTTCTCCTATCTTTGTGTGATCTGCAAATCTTGCAACAATGCCCTCCAGTTTCTTCATCCACATTGTTAATGTACACTGTATATAGTTGTGGTCCAACATGGACCACTGCAGAACTCTGGTAGTCACCAGCTTGCATCCTGAAAAAGACCCCTCTATGCCAACTCTCTTCTTTTTGCCAGTCAGCCAATCCTCTATCCATACCAGCACCGTGCCCCCAACACCACTGCATAGCTTTGACCTGATAATTTAGGTCTATAGTATGATACTTCCACCATTAATCGTGAACTCAGAGTCACTCCCTTTGCTTGATGATCATGGTCTTGTGAGGGATATGCTGGACCATAAGGTTGGAGATTATGTCATTGAGGTAACTGAAGTGATTTGTGGTCAATCAAAGCAATGCACTTCCCATAGTGCACATAGTAAAAAGTTTGATTACCAAAGCCTTTCACAAAGCAATTCTATTTTGAAAGTTAAGATTTTTTTACTGTTTAAAAGTGACTTCATCTTTGTTTTTAATGAATAGATTTTCACTTTACAGAACTACGTACACAGTGAGCTGAGATCAATATCATGACTCCCTATAATACCATAAATACTGATGAAAACTTGTGCATTGGTCAGAGAAATGAATCCCACCACATTCACTTACTCATAGCTGACAGCACCTTAAATGATCAAGAATTCAGAAAGTAATATATTTATCTTTTTTTTTGCATTTTACAATCAACAATTCTGCATTTGAACGTGTATGGGGTGAGCAGCAGAAGATGCTGCAATACATTTGAATAGTAAGTAGTGTAAAACTGAATAAATTCATAGCATCGATATTTCATTTTTACAAGATAAAACACAGAGTTATACCCTCATAAATTCACATTCTAACATGTTGACATTTAATTCTCCAACTATACATGTATGGAATGATGAAATCACACCAACAAATCCTTGACATGTGGTAGACAAATGCATTGTACAGAACCTCAGAATTTACAGTATCTTGTCTAAACATGAAGAACCTATTGGTTAATTTAAAAGCAACACTGAATTTTGATGGTAATAGTAATTATCATTCATACAAGTCTTGACATTTATGCAAATACCCAACATAAAAAAAAGTTAATTTCATCAAAAATATTTTTTATCATTGATAGAAATAAGGCATTGAGTCATTCAATTGTAATATTTAGCTAGTATAATCCAGTGTTATTCACATCTATCTGTTATATCAATGTTAACAATTAGACAACCATATTACTCTGTTCTACATATTTGCAGAGCCCTGGCCTCATACGTAGACATTTAAAAATGGTGGATGAGACCCAAAATAATTCCCATTTTCAACAGATACAACTTTTACTGATAGGGCAAAGGGGCAGGCATGATGCACACAGAACCATTTCAACTTACTGCTGTGGTCAGGAAAAAAAATTATTTTGATTGTGCAAGGGTCTTAAGCTACAGTATAGGAGTGACAAATTCACTTGATTAGAAGTAAAATACTTGAGGAATGGATAAGGTCTGTTTCAATAGCATCTTTGTTTTATTAAAACATTTTAAAATTTTTTTGAAAATTGTTACCTTGTTCTTTAAATATTGAATAAAAGATGATGCTGTCACTGAATGATAATTAAAAGCACTGTAGGATTGCTATTGTTGTAGGCTAGAAAAAAGTGTTTATGGAGATTCAGTAGAGTTCTTTGCTGATATTTCTCTATGGTGATTATTATGTAATAACAAACACTTGGCTGAGTTTCAACAGGGGGTTGGCATTGTTTTGGTTTGGAGGATGTGATGCATGGGCAGGAGTTCAAGGAGTGCTGATGGATAAAAGGCCCAACAGCTTGAAAAACAAATGGGAAAATGTTCCAGAGAACCAGAACAGACCTTCTAACTAGCCTTTCCTGGCATACATCTATTTGCATTCCCATTGGGCGATGCTTTGCCTCTGAGGTTGGTGGGCTACACTCTCCTCTGCGTCTGCCATCTCTGCAGCCTAAGATTGTGTGTCCTTGCTTACCTCAGTGTGTTTGACGATTTGAGAAATTTGTTGTCTGCATTGATTATGAATCTCAGCCCCCTCAATCGCTATCTTTAATTATATCTAACCCGGTATATATATAGTTGAGCATAGAATATGCATTATCGATTATGCTAACAACATAGTTTGTAGATGAATATTAAATCCCAAATTGAACCATTTTCATTTTACTTCTCACATCTGGTGCCATCTTGATCATAAGTTTATATATACTGACCCACTGACATCTCAACCAAAAGCTCACACTGGGTTTTTAAGACTCACATACCAACCCTTAAACATTTAGGTGACATGGTGGCTCACAGTGCCAGGGACTTGGGTTCAATTCCACCCTTGGGCAACTGTCTGTGTGGAGTTTGTAGGTTTTCCCTGTGTTTCTGCATGGGCTTCATCTAGGTGCTCTGGTTTTCTCCCACAGTCCAAAGATATGCAGGTTTGGTGGATTGGTCATGCTAAAGATTGTCTATAGTGTTCAGGGGTGTGTAGGTTAGGTGGGATAGCCATGGGAAATGCAGGGTTACAGAGGTCAAGAGAGTGGGTTGGGCGGGATGCTTTTCTGTGGATCATTAAAGTTACGGATCTGTTTCATGTAGATTTCAGTATCAAGTTTTACTGAGATATTTTAACAGGCTTCATCTGTCATCATGCACTTGCCTTCCCAACAGCATCACAGGTTAGCGATTACAAATGTGAGCCTTCATTCAGTTTGCCCTCCTTTTATTTGGACAACTGAGGCCACTATTGCCTGAATTTATCATTTGCCAGGGATTGAATCTCGGACCCTCACAGTTTACAGAGATCTTTTTAATTTCAATATTTCTTTGCATAGATCGAGCCATTCACTCCCAACAATAACAACCCTAAAATTAGACTTCAGGAGCAACGGTATTTTCAGCATGTGCATTATGGGAAAATCAGTAATCATTACCTGCAGCTTTTGCTGCATTCTTAACAATTAAACATACTTGTTTATCATGTTTAAAACATTGGCTGATTCAGAACCCAAAGGTGTTTCTTAAAGGTTCCATTTCAGATCAGGAAAGCTTTAATAATCAGATAAACAGAAGTATTCCTTCTGAAAGTGTGAAAGCAAAGGAAATAACTCCTCAGTAAGAAAGGTGGTCTTCTACAAAAGAGTGAAAATTCTCAAATGTTGTAGCTCCAGGAGTTTGGGTTGCATCACATAGTGAATTCTGACAACCATGATCAATTTAGCCCATAGCTTGAAGGATTGCTACAACCTATTCAACAAATGTAAAGATGGTTTGGAAGTGCTGGTGTTGGACTGGGGTGTACAAAGTTAAAAATCACACAACTCCAGATTATACTCCAGCAGGTTTATTTGGTCGCACTAGCTTTCGGAGCACTGCTCTTTCATCAGGTGGTTGTGGAGTATAAAATCGTAAGACACAGAATTTATAGCAAAAGTTTACAGCGTGATGCAACTGAAGTTATATATTGAAGAAGACTTGAATTGTTGTTAAGTCTCTCATCTTTTAGAATAACCATGTTGGTTTCAGTTCTTTCATATGTAAATCCCAGAACTTGTTTTAAAAGTTACATTCTCAAGTGAACTTTAACAATAGGTGCCACGTCGTCTCAAATAACGTACTGAAGATGTGTGGTACCTGTGTGAGACTGTCTATGCCCCAAAGTTCAGACTGATTTTATTTCTAAATATGGGATTTACAGAATCTTACATGGATTCATGCAATTTTTGAGCAAAATAAAATATAATTCTGCAAGTACAAACTCACCCCACAAACTTGTATGTATGTTTGTGTGCATGTGGGTGTGTGTGTGGTTGGGAGTATGACTGTCTGTGAGAGAGTGTGTATGTGTATGTGTGTGAGTCTAAAAGGGTATAAGTCTGTGAGAGAATGCGTGTGTGGGTGTGAGTCTGGGAGTGTATGTGAGAGCATATGAGAGAGAGCTTGTGTATAAGAGAGGGTCTGTGTAAGTGTATGGGTCTGTGTGTATATATATATACATATATATATATAGTGGGGTGAATGACCCTGCTAATCAACATGGTCAAGTATCCAGAACATCTGAAATTGCTGGTTAATCATCTGCCCAGCACCTCACCTCTGTTTCTCATAATAAGACCATTCCAAATGGCACTATTTTCATTCTGTCTGACAAAAAATAACAAAGCTGAGCATAAAGCTGCTAAATTTGTTGTAACACCAAAAGATGTCAAAGGTGTGATATTACGGGAGACTCCAGCACAAAAATGATCATAATAACCAGGGAAAAATATCCACAGTTAATGTAAGTAGAAAGCTCAATTTGAGCACTACTCAGTAAATTTAGGGAGGCAAGGCTATCAGTTCAGTACCTCACTTGACAAGAGCACAGATTGGAAAATCACCACAAAATCAAGAGTGTCATCAATTTGGTGACTTGACTTGTATTTCTGCAGCAGAATCTCATGAAATTTACGGTTAAATCCAAAACATCCTTACAAGCCAGAATTACTTAAAGCATACAGTCCTGTAGTTCTAAATTTTCCATGTTATTTTCTTCCACTGAACAACAATGTCATTTATTTAAGAGACAATGCTATCTGACATGAGAAGGAAATCAGTTTGACAATAACAAAACTAGGAACAATGAACAATACTTTCCAGCCCCTGAATGACATAGGCAATGGTGACTCAGTTGGGAAAATATGGGGAATTCAAAGAAATGAGAATCTCAATGTCTGAAAAAGAAGTCCAAATCTGCAAACTAAGCTCTGAACAGCAAATCAAGGAAGTTGCTAGTGAGCAACAAGAGGCATATTTGCAAGGATTTGCATGCCATGAGTACCTAATCTCATCTCAGTGATCTAAACTTTTCAGTTTCCTCATACAGCAGCTAGAAACTAGACCCAAACAATTCCTGACATGAAAATGAAGATTAACTTTCTCAATCTGGAGTGATCAATGTGAGGCGATAGTCAGTTAGGTCTGCAGTTCAAGCAGAGAAAGTACTAACTTCATCACTTGTAGAGTACGGGTAAGGCTTTAACTGAGCTGTATTTTGAGAGGGAAAACAAGTGGGACATTTCCTCTTGCATCTGGTGCAAGTACAAAGGGACTTGGGACACCTACTTCAGCTTTCTCTAAAGATTAATATGCAGATTCAGTTGGTAGTAAGGAAGGCAAATGCAATGCTAACATTCATTTCAAGAGGGCTATAAGAGCAGAGATATACTGCTAGGGCTGTATAAGGTTCTGGTTAGACCACATTTGGAACATTTGAGCAGTTTTGGGCCCTGTATCTAAGGAAGGAAGTGCTGGCCTTGGAGGTGTCCAAAGGAGGTTAACAAGGATGATCCCAGGGATGAAGACCTTGTCATATGAGGAGCAGTTGAGAATTGTGGGTTTGTACTCTATGGAGTTTAGATGGATGAGGGGGAATCTCATTGAAACTTACAGAATACTGAGAGGCCTGAATAGAGTGGATGTGGAGAAAATGTTTCCACTAGTAGGAGAGACTAGACCCAAGGGCACTGGCTCAGAGTGAAGGCACAACACTTTAGAACTGAGATGAAGAGGACTTTCTTCGGCCAGAGGGTGGTAAGTCTGTGGAACTCATTGTCGCTGTGGAAGCCAAGTCATTAAGTGTACTTAAGACAGAGATAGATAGGTTCTTGATTGGTAGGGGGATCAAGAGTTATGAAGAGAAGGCAAGAGAATGGGGTTGAGAAACATATCAGCCAAGATTAAGTGCTGGAGCAGACTTTATCTGCAAATGGCCTAATTCTGCTCCAATATCTGATGGTCTTATGATCCTGCCACACCCAGTCATAAAGGATAGTGAACAATTAAACAGCTACTGACAGCAGGATATTCCATGAACATGTCCATTTTCAATGATGGTGAGGCTGACTATGTGAGTGCAAAGGATAAGGTTAAAATATTTACAAGCATAAGATGTAGGATTTGTAATAGACCATCCAGTCAACCACTCAATGAAATCATGGCTGATTTAATAATCCTCAACTCAAACTTTCTTCACTTTTCTCCATAACCTTTGATTCCCTCACTGATTAAAACATCGTCTCAGACTTGAATATACTTATTTACACAACCTCTTATAGCCTTCTATGATAAAGGATTCCATATTTTCACTACCCTCTGAAAGAAAAAAATCCGAACTCAGTGACCCCCTTACCTTGAGATTATGCCCTCCAGTCCTGGACCCTCCCATTAGGGGAAACAAGCTATCCGCATCTATCCTATCCAGCATGCTAAGAATCCTTTATGTTTCACTAAGGGTACCTCTGATTCTTCTAAACTCCAATGAATACAGGCTAAACCTGCTCAACCTTTCCACAGAAGACAATCTCTTCATTCCTGGGATCAGCCTAAGGAACCTTCCCTGGCCTGCTTCCGATGTTATTATATCATTCCTTAGATAGGGGATCAAAATTGTTCACAGTATTCCAGCTGTGATCTTTTAGTACCTTGTATAGTTTTAGCAAAACCACCCCATTTTTATACCTCATTCTCTTTAAACTAAGAGCTTCCCTAATATCTGCTGAACTTGGATGCATCTTTAGGCAGAAGTGCTAAGTGCTCAGCCTTCTTCAGATGTCCCCATCCTCATGTGCCAATAATCAGGTAAAAACAAGGACTGCAGATGCTGGAAACCAGAGTCTAGATTAGAATGGTGCTGGCAAAGCATAGCAGTTCAGGCAGCATCCGAGGAGCAGGAAAATCGACGTTTCAGGCAAAAGCCCTTCATCAGGAATAGAGCTATTCCTGATGAAGAGCTTTTGCCCGAAACGTCGATTTTTTTGCCAGCACCACTCTAATCTAGAATCATGTGCCAATAATCAGCCAATTCAAGTCATTTAATGTGAGATTGAGAAATGAGTGGGTGTTTTGGTTAAAGCAGAGGCAATGGACTCCTTGACAGCTTCCCGGATTGGCTACTGAAAACATGTGCTCCAGAACCATTCACACTTCAACCCAAGCTGTTCCAATACAGTGACAACACTAACATCTTTGAAACAAAATGAAGATGTCTTATTTACAGTATCAAGGCTAATCAAATCCAGCCCATTACTGCCACAATCTATCCCCCCGTTATCAGCAAAGTGATGGAAGTTGTTTTTGAAGAGTGTTTACTAACAATTCACTTCCTTTAGTATCGATGCACTTGGTGCACACTGCAGTCATCTACAGGATGCATTACAGTAATATGCCAAGTTTCTTTTGGCTGCACTTTCCCATGATCTTTATTACATAGAAGGACAAAGACAGGAGAAGCCTTTGAAACATCACTGTGTAGAAGTTCCCCTCCATATAATCCAGCATGCTGACTTGGAACTATATTGCCATAGTTATTAGCAGTAATTGTTCAAGGAGTAGACATGTTGCTGTATGGCCCAGTGCTATGTCAATTGCATATGTTCTTCATATGCCAGCCACATTGGATGTACTTCAATTAAATGGCCAAGTATCAAAGTTGAAGGGGAGTAGTCCTCAGTCAAGTGAAGGGAGACATCATTCAAGCAGGAGTTTCCAGGACAGTAAGCCAATAGCTTTGTCCGAAATCAGTCCAGAGGCTTGAGCAAGTTCAGTCAGCCACTTGTAGTGGTCATGGTCAGGATCTGCCCCTCTGAGGGGCAAATGTCAGCAACATAACACTGTTGGCTCATTCTGCCCTATTGTGGGTCTTTTTCTCCTGGAATGAGACAAAAGAGGGACTGTGTGACATGCAAGTGGCTGGCACATACATTAGTGCTAATGCAGCTGGGGGGAAAGGTGGTGAGATGCCCGGGGGGGGGGAAAGGTGAGACTAGTAGTGTTGTGGGATTGGGTAGGTGAGAGTGAGCAAGGGAAGACATTGCATGTGATAGTGAGAGCATTGGTGGCAATAGGGTGCAGTATCACAAACTGTGTGAGGTAGCAGAGAGAAGATGGTTGGTACTTACCCTGATGGATTCAAGAAGTCATTGGTCTCTTACAATTACTGAACATTCTTGCCAGTGGGTGAAACTGGATGGCATCCATGGATGAGGCTAGCAGGGATTAGATTAGATTACATTACAGTGTGGAAACAGGCCCTTCGGCCTAACAAGTCCATACCAACCCGCCGAAGCGCACCCCACCCATACCCCTACATTTACCCCTTACCTAACACTACGGGCAATTTAGCATGGCCAATTCACCTGACCTGCACATCTTTGGACTGTGGGAGGAAACCGGAGCACCCGGAGGAAACCCACGCAGGTGGCCTGGCCTCCTGTGTTAGCCCTTTGGGAAGGGTTAGGCCCTCCTCTGCACCACCTTGTCCATCAGGGCCTCCAGGTCACTGTCTGCAAAGTAGGGTGCAATTGCCTCTTATCTGCCAGGTCTGGGCCAAATGTAACGAACCATGCAGGGTAGTTCTTACCTCAAAATGCTTGATGCAGTGCACATTGGCCATATAAATATGGCACTGGTGCTAGGGATCCTGGGATATCCCAACAGCAGTGAATACCTCCAGCCATGGCAAAGGAGAGATTAAGGCTGGCATCAGATAAGTAGAGCACCATAGGCTTGATATACCAGTGTGTTTGAGATGAATTAGTAAATTTGCAGAATACACCAAAATAGGAGGTATCATAGTCAGTGAGGAAGATTATCAAAAATTGCAGCAGGACCTTGATCAGCTGCGGAAGTGGGCCAGGAAATGGCAAATGGAGTTCAAATATAGATGAGTGTGAGGTCTTGCATTTTGGAAAGTCAAATCAAGGTAGGAGTTTCACAGTCCTTAAGGAGTATAGTGGAACAGAGTGATCTTGGAGTTCAGGTGCTAGGTTCTCTAAAAGTGGAGTCTTGGGTAGACAGGGCAGTGAAGATGGCTTTTGGAAGACTGACCTTCATCAATCAGGACACTGAGTATAGAAGTTGGGAAGTTATACTGCAGTTGCACAGGATGTTGGTGAGGCCATACTTGGAGTATTGTGTTCAGTTTTGGTCACCTTGCTAGACGAAGGATGTTATTAAACTGGAAAGAGTGCAGCAGAAATTTACAAGCATATTGCCAGAACTCAAGAGCCTGAGTTATAGGGAAAGGTTGGATAAACTAGGACTTTTTTCTTTAGAGCATAGGAGACTGCGGGTGGTTTGGGGGGGGGCTCTTGTAAAAGTGTATAAGATCATGAGAGGCATGGATAAGGGTGAATGCACCGTCTTTTTCCCAGATTTGGGGAATCAAGGACTAGAGGGCATCAGTTTAAGGTTACAGGAAAAGAATAAAAGGGAACCTGAGGGGGGACTTTTTTTATGTAGAATAGTATGCATGTGGAATGAGCTGCCAGTGGAGGTGGTTGAGGCAGGTACATAACAACATTTAAAAGGTATTTGGACAAATGCATGGATAGGAAAGGATTAGAAGGACATGGGCCCAGTGCAGAGAAATGGGGTTAACATTAATGGAAGTTTTGGTCAGCACGAACCACTTTGCGCCAAAGGGGCTGTCTCCATGCTGTAGGACTCTCTGACTCTATGAAAATGTCACAAAACTCACTTGCCCTCAAGGAGAGAAATCATCTGTGAAACCTGGTGAAAACAACGCAGCCAATTTCTGGTAAGCCCAAATAGTTCAAAGGAAAAAGGTTGACGAGAATATGGGGAAGCCAACTGCCTGTAAGGGTTGGAGAGGCAGAAACTCTCACAACATTTAAGAAATATTTAGATGTGGGCCAATTGCTGGAAAATAGGATTAGAATAGTTAGGTGTCTGTTTATGAACGGGCTGAAGGGCCTTTTTCTGCGCTGTAGGCCTCTATGACTCAAAACTGATTGGCTTGACAGGGTCTACATTGCAGCAAGGAACATTGTTTTGGGGAGGCATCTAGAATAATAGGTAGAGCCTGCAGGGACAGGAGAACACCACAGATTCTCCTCCAAGCAACTCATCACCCTGACTTGGAAATGTATCAACATTCTTTCAATGTCATTGGGCACAAATCCTGAAACTCTCTCCTTTATTGTGTTTTGGGTCCATCTACAGCTAAGAATATGTACTCAATGGTGATAAAGGTGGTAAAGTCATTGGCATAACTTAGATTTGGGGCAGAAAGGGCAAGAAGACTTAATAATTGGGATGGAAGGGGGAAATGGAGTAGATGAGGGGCATTGAGAGAAGATCCTGCATGTGATAATGAGAATGGCAGTCTCTTGAGTCTTGGTGTGTGCAGTGGCAGAGTTAGAGAGTGTAAGATAGTAGAGAATAATGATGGTACTTACCCTTGCAGAACACAGATGATGATTGATCTCACAGCATTGCTGCATGCTCTTCCAGAACGTGTAAATGGCACTAACCTGCGTGGCAACGCCAGTCCAGGCTGGCACTGTCTGGCACTGTGCTGTCCTCTGGCAGTCTTTGAAAGATAAAAGGCCTCTTTCCAACTACCGAAGCCCCATCAGCAAAGCTTAGTGCCAATTTGCAATTCTCAGACATGGTAATGAGGAGGCACGCACTATCAAGGAGAGTTTCTGGCCTGCAGAGTTTGAAATGGTGCACAGCTGGAATTCAAATATGACTTCTGGGACATGACGTCCGTGACAGATCTGTGACTCTATGACTCTAGCACAACAAGATCCCAGTATCAGCAAGCACATCACTATTGCTGAATGCAAATTAGCATGAGAGTGGCACTGTGGAGACGCGGTGCATACTTAATGAAGTGAGCAGTGAAGAATTGGATTAGAAAAGTCACCAGCCCTTACAAAGGGAAAATGTCCATGAAACTTAAAAATTGACTTCTGCCTAAAATATGAGAAAGTTCTGGCCCAAAGATTTGAACATTAATGCACAATCTGTAGATCCTGATCCTCTGGTGGTTGTTCAACCTGGAGTCTCGAACTGCTCACTTCTAGATCTTGTTCAAAACAAGTAGGTTCATTAATCACACTAATTAACAAATTGTCATTACTTTGGTCATGACTGTTTCAGAAATAATCATTTTATTGCAACACTTAATACATATTCATTTTTGTCATCACTTGCTGAAAAATGGATGCAGTTTAGACTTGTCAGTGTGAACATTTTCCAAAAATAGATATTAGGTTTCAAACAAAGTGAATCATAAATAGTTTAATGTTGTTATCAATGGATTAAGGTAGTTATATACAAGTTTATGAGATGATATAATGTAGAACTTGGCTCAACTGTGGTGTTTCATTTATACTCCAGAAGAGTCCACATGCTATTTAGAGATATATCAGGATCTAGATCATACGGTTTCATAATTGAAAGACTATTCCATGCACTCCACTGCCTAATACTGTTTGGTCTACTTCACATTCATCTCTGCAAATGTTTCTAGCTTCTGTTTTTATTAACTCTGCCCACACTGTCCTACTTATGCCCAGTGAGGAACAGTTCTGTGACATCATTGCAGGGTTTTTCCATGGCCTGAAAGCATTTCAACAATCCCGCTTTTAACATGGAAAAGTACAGAATTTATTATACTGTGAATTCATTTTATTGCACTGTTAAGTCAAAAACAAGCAAGTTCTAGCATTTAGTCACACCAAATCAAGCTGTCTTCCTCATGACATATCAAGAATAGTTTCACAAACCTTTGCACCCATCTGAGAACCATATTCATATCTGCTGTAAAGCAGAGATACCTTCATGACACCATAGGCCATATTATTTGATCTATGTTCCCACATGCAAAGTGCATCATAGAATTTGTATTGCCAACACAATAAGCTGATACTCTTGGTTCCATTAAGTCTTGAACTCACTTCATATAAGAAAGTTGGGATTGCTGTGACCAGAGACATGCAATAGTTGTGAAATATACCAGGATTCAGATACTAACTGGTTTATTCTACTTTACATATCTAACACTGACTGTGTTCATGGATTTGAATTCAGTTAATTAAACAAATCTAGAATAAAACATAATAATGACCATGAAGCTGGTCATAGCCTCCAACGGTCCATTAATGAAGAGAAAACCTGCCACCTTTACTTGGTCCGATCTACACTTGACTCCAGTAGAATGTTAATGAGGCCTGGAAGGTAAAAATAGACTGGGATTGTCTTCTGATGCAGTTGGACTATTTCCAATTCACCTCACTACTCACCAACCTGAAGGTGTATGTATTTCTATTTCTATTTCTCTCTGTTATGCCCTTATCAGGTTATTTACTTAAAAGGATAATGTGGCATTGCATGCACTTTAATAAAAATAAGGGACAGTAAAAAAATTAATTCTCCACTAATTAACACTAGAGACAGTTTCGATGACACTGTGGTGATAGAACTTACCTTGCATGATGAATGAGGAGTATTGTACAAATATACACCAAAATGCTGATTATAATCAAAGCATCTCTACTAATGTGAAATAGGTCATTGCAACTCATTAAAAATATTTTGATCTCATTGAAAAGAACACTGAGTGTCTGTTGTCTTTGTCATTATATTTGTGTTATATGAGTGTCATTTTGGGATCTGTGTTAGCTTGTTGTAATGGAATATTTAATGATGAAGAGGAAATGCTATGGAACGTAGTGAACAAAAAGACTTATAGCCAAACCCACAGCAGTACATAAGGGGAATCTTAGATGATCATTATAAACAGGATCAACCACTGGGAACAAATAGTTTTCCTATGGAAATTGTTCTGACCCATTAAACAATCTCATAACAGTTTCTAAAATCACTTAGCAGTGAAAAAGACTGAGTGTAAAATTATTAATACAGATTAGCGAAGAATTTATGATTGAGCCTGTTTCCTTCTGGTGCTAGTTCCAGCATATCAAAAACTGACTGTATTAAGTGAATTGAAAACATTTAACTTATGGATTATACTATCAAACACCTACTATTGCTAATTTTTTATTTAATAAAATAGCAGATTTATGATATGGAATTTATTTTCAGTATCATGATTGAGTTTTTTTTCTGATTAGTAATAAGTTCAGTAGGGGTATACGATATTATGCAGAACATTTGCCTATTAATGTTATAGTAATAGTGCCTTCAGAAACCAACTTGCTGCTGAAGCCTAACTGTCAACCTCAAAAATAAGATATTAGGATTAATTCAAGCATTCCAAATTGGTGCCAAAATAAACAAGATTCAATTTTATGTTCACATCACAGTTGACATCAATTCACGTTCATTCCAGTCGACTGGCTCTAGTCCATGGGGACTAATTTTCATCTACCAACTGCCTTATTTACACTGCAAAAATCAGGAGGAAGCAAATGAAAATGTCAAGAAAATGATGTCCTATCAATTGGCCACTGTGTACAACCAACGCACTAAATATTCAGGTGCCCATTGAAATGGTCAAGAATCTGGCTCATGACAGTTGAAAGTTATATTTAAAACAGTTGAACAACCTAACATCATTTTCATATACGATTGAGTTCCATTTTCACCCTGTCCATTGTTTTCTGGCATGGAACAGTTGAGGTAACAGCTCTGAAATGACCAACGTGAAATACTCCAAAACTGATCAATAAGTATTAATTTTCATGGCCTCACTTCAGTACACTAACATCCACTCTTTCGTTCACCCATCAAGAAGGATCCACATTTATCTTTGCAGGTCCATGCAGAGGGAATTGCTATGCATTAGGGTGCCAACAACCTGCCCACTGTGGGCTAATGAAAGTTCGCCACTAAGGTCATTTGAGTCCTCACTATTCTATTTCAGCAGAGGTGCTGTCCCAGTAACCGCAGTTTACCAGCAATTAAACTGGATCAGCCCCGATATTTCTTATTTCACATGCAAAGTTTCCTTCCAGTGCTGTAATTGACCTGTTGTGGATTGAAACAACTGAAAATTACAAGAAAACAATTTTTGCTTGTGAATGCATCATGATGAGACAGCTTGCTTCGATAAAAGAATCATCACTTAAACGGGCATCACAAATCAAGTAATGCCGCCACATTATTCACTTAATTATTAGCCCTTTGGGCCCTTTGAATTCATATAATTCTGCACTAAAATGCAAACCAGGATATGTCCGTAAGCATTTTACTCTGCTTGAAAAGTGGAATGCTGAAGAGGTTGTGTCAAATGTTCTTTAAATTAATTTACTGTTAAAATACTTTCATCTTTTCTGATTCTACTCCATTGATGCAATTTCAAAGTAAAATATTCTAAGTACTAACAGTGATTTCATACATATTCTAATTATTTCTTTTTTTGCATATGTAATGATAACATATATCAGCAACTAGATGCAGATTCATGTGGTGTTGCTATGGTAAGTCAGTCTGTATGTTGCTCTATAAGGGCAGGGACATTATGCCATTTAATCCACAATGTATTGTTTTGATGTTACCAAGTCTAATTGTTGTTAAGTAAACATTGTAAAATCCACTCAGTTTAATGGCAATTCAAGCTGTAGGTCAAAATCCTAGTTTTGTTTATCAAATTCACATTAAAATCAGTGGAAATGAAGAAACAGTGGTTTCCAATTCTAGTTTAGTATCTGGGTGTTCAGCCAAAATCTACCCCTCTGACTTTGTTATAATTTTTTATATTATTTTATCTTTTCTATATTAAAAAAAAGAATGTGAAGCTTGAAGTGTATTGAACTGAACATTGAGAAATGTACAAAGTTAAAAATCAACACCTAGGCACCTAGGAACCCTCCAGCCACAGGGGATGAATGCGGATTTCTCCAGCTTCCTCATTTCCCCTCCCCCCCACCTTTTCTCAGTCCCAGCCCTCAGAGTCAGCATCGCCTTCTTGACCTGCAATCTTCTTCCTGACCTCTCCGCCCCCATCCCCTCTCCGGCCTATCACCCTCACCTTAACCTCCTTCCACCTATCGCATTCCCAACACACCTCCCCCAAGTCCCTCCTCCCTACCTTTTATCTTAGCCTGCTTGGCACACCCTCCTCATTCCTGAAGAAGTGCTTATGCCCGAAACGTTGGTTCTCCTTCTCCTTGGATGCTGCCTGACCTGCTGCGCTTTTCCAGCAACATATTTTTAAGCTCTAAAGTTAAAAATCACACAGTTATAGTCCAACAGGTTTAATTGGAAGCACACTAGCTTTCGGAGTGTCGCTCCTTCATCAGGTGATAGTGGAGGGCCTAGTCCTAACACAGAATTTATAGCAAAAATTTACGGTGTGATGTAACTGATTTATACATTGACAAATTGATTGTTTGTTGAGTCTTTCATCTGTTTGAATACCATGATAGTTTCATTTCTTTCATGTGTAAATCACAAAACCCTTTTTTTAAAAGTTGCATTCTCAGGTTAGCTGTTAACAATGGGTGATAGCAAGACAATATGTTTAAAGTGTTAGCCCCCGTGTTCTCTGTCTATGCCATGATGTTTTGATTGATTCTAATCTAAAAAGTGAGATAAAAGAGTTTTACATGAATTCATGCAGTTTTTGAGCAAAGTACAATTTAACTCTGCAAGTACAAGTTCACCCCACAAAATATATGTGTGCATGTGGGTCTTTGTCTGTCTGTGTGTGTGTGTGTGTCTGTCTGGGTTGGGCATTGTGAGTGTGAGAAAGTGTATGTGTGTGTGTAGTGAGTGTAGAGTGTCTTAAGTCTGTGAGGGGGTGCATGTGTGAGTGTGGGAGTGTGTGTGCCTGTAAGGGTGTGTGTGGGTGTCTGTGTGCACGTCTGTGTATATGTGTGTCTGTGTGTATGTGTGTGTGTGAGAGTGAGTAGGAGTGTCTGTGTGTGTGTATAGTGCACTGGTGGTCACCTGTAATGTGGCATGAACCCAAGGTCCCGGTTGAGACCCTCCCTATGGGTACCGAACTTAGCTATCAGCCTCTGCTTAGCCGCTTTTTGCTGCTGCCTGTCTCGAAGTCAGCATTGGAGGATGGTCACCCGAAGGTCGGAGGTCGAATGTCCTGGACCACTGAAGTGTTCCCCAACTGGGAGGGAACCCTCCTGTCTGTTGATTGTTGTGCCGTGCCCATTCATCTGTTGTCGTAGCCTTTGCTCAGTTTCCCCAATGTACCATGCCTCAGGGCACCCTTGCCTGCAACATATAAGATAGATTGCACCCTCCACTATCACCTGATGAATGAGCGTTGCTCCGAAAGCTAGTGTGCTTCCAATTAAACCTGTTGGACTATAACCTGGTGTTGTGTGATTTTTAACTTTGTACACCCCAGTCCAACACCGGCATCTCTAAATCCTGATTAGGCCAGGTTAACAGTACCAATTATGGATTTCTTGGTGACAGATAGAAACAGGAGTGTCAGGGGTTCTGCTCACTCTGGGAGCTCGCTGAGTCAGTGTCATGTACTATGCACATGTAAATAAAGGGTGACTCGGTGACGGGATACTGACCTCTGGAGTTATTTCAGCACCGGCACCTGGCATTGCATTGCTATTGCCAGGACACTTTCCACACCAGGGACAGGAACCCATGTCGTGGATTAGACCAAGCTGCATACCAGTGTCTTCACTTGTTCTCTTAGAGCTTACTCATCTTGTGTTTACTAAATGCTCACTGTATCACCATACGGCCTTTTAGTTCAGAACAAAGCCAGAAAGCTTGACGTGGTTATCAGCAGTGATTAGTCAAGTGAACAAACGTGATGCTATAGGGCACTGTGCCACTCAATCTTACACCTGCACCATGTGCCAAACACACACTACAAGAGCATCAATCAACTGGCAATGTCTCAAATTCTAAGGGGAGTCGTCATCAGTCAAGTTAAGGGAGACAATCTTTAGCAGGGTGTCTTGGTAGAGTCAGTCCAGAGTGCAGGGCCTGGGCATGGTTAGTTGGTTGTTTAGGATAGTCAGGATCAGAGGGTTCATACCTGTACCTTCAAGGAGTGGGGCCTCAGTCAATCCTGTAGTTCATTACAACCAATCCAGGGAGTCGTGGGAAACCAGTCTGGAGCTGTCAAGGGAGGTTGGGTTATCAGAATCGACTGTATGTGATGGAATCTGCGGGAATCAATTGTGGGGATTGCAGTCAGAATGCTGGGATGCTGAAGGGTTAACAATTGTAAAGGGTGGCAACTGAAAACATAAGGGTATAGGTAGGAGAGATAATAGAGCCCAAAAGGGGGAAATAACTGCACAGAGGCTGGTATCCCATCACCAAGTCACCCCTTATTTACTAGTACACTGGCTGTAACCAGCCAGCTCAGAGTAAGTCTCCAACCAAGGAAATTCTCATTTCCTGGTTATTTTTTAAATTATTTTTTATTTTATTAACCAGTACGAATTACAAACCAACAGTTAACAATGAACAGCAGTTTACATGAAACAGCAATTTACAGGGGAAAGGGGTGGCAAAGCCAGACCCCCAAACCCCAATGTAGAACCAGTTCACAGGGAAAAGAGGACGAACCTCAAATCCCCCCTTATCATATCAAAAAAGAAACAGTAAACACAATCACATACAAACAGTCCAATAAACTGAACAATAAAACAGTGCATATATCATAGACACCCCTGCAACCCAGCCAACCACCCATCCCTCCCACCTTCCAGCCACTCAAAGGCAGCCCACCCCACGCTCCTTCTGGATCTGGTCTGCCCTGACATGCCTTCTGGTCACCCCTAGGACAGCCTGTTTTTGTTCCCCTCCCCCCCAGGACAACAGCAGTCAGGATGGCCTACCCACCTTCTGGCTTCCCTAACCACCTTCCAGCCACCTCTAGGACAGCCTGCCCTGGTACCTGTCCGGGGTGACAGCACTGAGAGCAGTCGACCTGTCTTTCGGCTCTCGGTCTGCCCCTACGTACCAGCGGGTTCTCACCCACCCTGACTTGCCATCTGGCCTTTGGATGCCCCTGATACACCTTCTGGCTACCTTTAGGACAGCCCGTCCCCTTTCCTGGGACAATGGCACGCAGGGCAGCCCACAAACCTTCCAGAACTTAGCCCGCCTCTATCTGCCTTCTGGGTCTCAGCCACTTCAACTCACCTTCTGGCCAACTGCAGGACAGCCCATCTAGATTTCCCCTTCTTGGGATGACAGCACTCAGAACAGCCTACCCACCTTCCAGCTTTTGGGGCGACAGGCATAGAGTCAGTCCTCAACTGAGGAGAAATCTCATTTCCTGGTTATAATTGTCTGCCAAGGCTTTCCTGATTGGTCCAGGTTAACAACCCCAATCATGAACCCCATAGTCAATGAGGTCCACGTGGTTCCAACCACTACAAAGGGAAAGAGGTGATGTCAGAGGGTGTTGTTATTAACAGTCAGAAACTCAATAATATCCTGTTATTATTTAGTCACCTTGAAAAATAATGCTAAAATGTGACCTTAAACAACTGTAGAAATACAGTTTAAAACCAGGACAGTGCTTAGAATAAGCAGTTGAACAGTAAATCCTTAGAATCATTGAGATGCTGTTTCTAACTTGAGACCATGGTTGTTTATTGATGCCTTGTATCCTCAGCAGTAATGAGGTTTGTAGGTATCCTTGCATTCTCAGTCACTGCGTGCTTCTCCAATTTACTTGGGCGCTGTTTTAGAGGCTAAGAGAAACAGGGAGATCGAGAGCAAGGTTTCCAATTCTTCTATTATAAATCAATTTGTTTCACTCTCTGCCTAAAAGCTGTTGCCTGAAATAGAGTTTACTTATGTATTCCCATGTCTGATTTATTGTGTATTCAAGCTGGATCATCTGCAGCCAACCTTTATTTTTATATGTGAATTTTCCAGTAAAATGTGAATCAACCAGGAAATACAGGTCTGGTTTTCAATGTCTTTTGTTAATTTTGGCTCAGATTGATTCTTACTTATAGTTTCATAAACCTGTCAGGTAACCACACTGACCATCTTAAGTCAATGATTTTTTTTTACTTTTTTTAGTCTACTTAGTCCCAGGTATTAAAGTCAGCTGATGAAAGTTGACAATTGATAGTCCATGCTTGCCGATATTGTAATACCGCCTCAGCATGAGAAACAAACATGAACGATATTCTGGTGAGTATTCCTTCACAAAGTCAGCATGCAATAACTATGCAAAAATATATTGGCAACACACAAATTTTGCATTCAGCCTCTTCATCCTAACCTGGGTTTGAAACCTGCTTTGGGAACAGCAGTTGTTGTTGTTCCCTGAGCTGTGTTACATTCCTGAGCCTGACTGAGTTCCATGATCCATGTACCAGATTCAGGCATTTTTACAAATTTGGGGGTCGTAATCTAACACTTGCCTCCTATCGGGTCTCCGCATCTCTGTCTCATTGAACTGTATATCAACCTGATTGGACATTTTGAGATTGACTTTGTTCTTCTTCCTTTGATCTCCCAGTGGTACCTCACTGATTTCACCTCACTGGCAAGTTTCTGGACTTTGCTGAAGACTAGTTCCCTTCCATTTGCACTTAATTTTCGGATTAAGTGTTTTGCTAACCTGCTCCATTTTCCCATGAATAATACTGCCATTGGATGTCCATCCTCTCCTATTCTCCCTGTGGCTATTCTTCTATGTGAGGTTTCAACTTCACTCTATCATGGCTTAACTGAGAATGTCTATAGTCCTCCATTAATTTGAATATAAACATATCTGTTGACCAGATCTCTGGCTGTGCCATGTCATCTTATGTCACCTTCCGTGTTTCTCCCTTGCCTCCTTTAATGACTCATTGCTAACTCAGATACGTTTAATTCATTCAGGTTCTGTCCTGACCCTTTTGATGTTGCTGGCTTATATTTCACCCTGTCTAGTTAAATTCACCCTTCCCTAAGTCGCACTGGTTTACTGCTCCATGTAGGATTTCTGAACCTCTCACAGTTCCTGACCTCTGACTGTTTCCTTAATTCAAGCTACCCTTTCTGATCTGGTTCAAACCTTACAAATTTTGTTCCCATGAGAAGCTCCTGGATGTCCTTAAGTTCCCAGCCTATCTGCGACTTGCTGATAGTTTTTTACAGCTTTTCTATTCCCTCTGGACTGTCCTTTTCTATTTGAGGGAGATATCTTGCTGTTAGTTAAATCATTCGTCAATAAGATATATATCCCGTGTTAGAAGGCTCAGTAATAGTAAACTTTAATGAAAGCCACTTTTATTCTCTTTCTGGTGAGCCCTTTTATCTGCACAGTGAAATTCAATTTGCTTAACAACTTTGCATTTTTCTATAGTGAAGTCTGTCAGCACCCAGACTCTTAAAGAATGCTAATTTATTCCAGTAAAATTTTAAAATAGTCAATAGTCACTGTTGCTTTAAGCATGACCTGTTCTGGCCTGAGCAAGCACTGACCGTGTTTAATGCTACAGACACTGTCTGCAGCCTGAGCTTTTGTGGTACAGCCACAGTGAAAGTACTTATCTCACATGCCTCCCATCTGGGTCCCTTCTTTTAGTGACTGGGGGTAGTTCTACTGTTTCTATCTGGCTTTCCTTTTCTCTCCAGCTTGTTTCAGGGGTATTTACTTTGTCCTTAACTCTTTCTGACCTGTGGAAGTTCCCAGCCTACCTGAGAGTGTGAACCTCTGTGTTTACTCATAGCTGTCAGTCAGAATGGCTGTCTGTCTGGTCCTACTACTGCCCGTTTCTCCATGTGGGTATAGATTGGAAACTTATTGATTTTGCAAACTCCAAGGCCTTTACTTTAAGCGTCCGAACTGCTGGTATGAAGTAAACTGCTTAAGTCATTCAAGTTCCAGATGGGTCTGATCAGATCATTTCCTGAGGGTAGTGTTTCTTTTGCTAGATTCCCTCTGGTACAAACTGGTACACCTTTCCTCAGTCTCGTATTCATTGGTCTCCTCTTGCAAAGGACAGTAAACTTTGAGCGTTCCTTGTTAGCCTGCTTTACAGTGACATTGTCCATGTTTAACTGAACAATTTAGCTGCTGTGCTATCAATTTGAAAAAGCTGAAAAAGGCATCCTCCTTTTCCTTATTAAAGCTACAATCAAATGGGTGAACTCAAATACAGCAGTCTTTAAGTCTGAGATAGGTGTGATTTCTCTACTGGGGTGCGTTCAATGGAATTATCACTACTCACTTGAGTTGTCTCAATTAAAGCTCCCTTTCTCTTCCTTTTTTCATGGAATTCTCTCACTTCTTTCCTTTCTAGCCCCTCTCTCTAGCCTTGAATTCTCTTTCTTTATTTTCTGTTAAAATTCCAGTTCTAATCTCATCTAATTCCAATTGTAGTTTAACTGTTTCCACCTCCAGATATTTTGCTATTGTTGAGCAGAACTTCACAACTAAGTTTCCACTTAACCTATTTTAGTTTTTCCAAGGACAATGCCTTTAATTTGATGGAAGTACTCTCACGCTTTGTGAAAATATTATCATGAAATGGTAACAGTATTATTACAGTCCAAGAGAGTCCAGCATTTAAAAAAAGAAAATCTTTTGAAGGATCATCTTGTTTTTCTGCCTGTGGGAACATAAAGCAAGTTTGTTGTAACCAGGTGAGAAGTGGTGAATCAGATCATTTCTTCCTAATCTCTTGCACTGGTTGTAACATCGATATTTCATTCTTTTCAGCATGCAGCGATATCACTTCAATGAAAACGTAGTACTGGTCAAAGTTAAGGAGCCAGTTATAAAGTTGGATTAAGTGGAAGAAAGTAGAAGTTAATGACGTAACCTGAAGAAAATGAAAGGTGATATCCAAAATGCACAACCACAAGTTTAGTTTAAAAAGAGGGAAGTGTTGAGTACCAGAAGGAAGATCACAAATAGGCAGTTTATAAAGTAAGTCCTTGAGGTGTTAGGTTTTAATGTGAGACTAAGGTTGTTTAATTGATGGCTTGTATTTTCTGCAGTGGAATTTGTAGATTTCCTATATTTTCAGTTTTTCCAATCAGCTTTTTAACCAGGTGCTACTATTCAAGAGGCTGAGAGAATCAGAGAAGGAAAGCAAGCTTTCCAATTCCTTTGTTACAAACTCATTTTCTTCTCTCTCTGTCCAAAAGCTGTTGCTTGAACTATAGTTTACTACTGCAGAATAGAATATCCTTTATTGTTACGTGTTCTCAAATACAGCAGTACAGTGAAAAGTTTACAATGTCACCCCTCATGGCACCATCTTACGTATAAAGTACCAAGGTACAAATTTTCGACACAAAAAGAAACATAAAAAAGAAAAGAAGTGCATTACCTTACAGTGATTCATAATATAAGTAGAAGTATGACATAGTTAAAAGGATAAACGTTACAGTCAGTTAAACAAATTACAGACAAACGTTACATTGTAGTAGCTCAGTGCAGGGGCTTCCACATTTGATCTGACCGGCCTTGCAAGCCACTGACTACCTGCACCAGACCCCAGTCCAACAACTGTCCCCACTCCGCACCATGCTTCCAGCCTGCTCTGCTCTGGCACTTAGCTTCTCTGCACCACTCCAGGCCTCCAGCCCGCTCCGCTTCTGCTTCTGGCCATTCTGCACCAGTCCAAACCTGCAGCCCGTTCTCCTCTGGCTCAAAGTCATTCCAGGCTTCCAGCCCACTCCACACTGGCTCCTAGCCATTCTGCATCATTCCAGGCCTCCAGCTTGCTCCAGTCCAGCTCCCAATCATTCTGCACCACTCCAGGCCTCCAGCTCGCTCCACCCTAGCTCTCAGCCGTTTTACACCATTGCAGGCCTCCAGCCTGCATCACTGCAGCTCTCAGCCAGAGTGCATTTGGGGCAACTTTCATCCCAATATGCAAAACATCTAGAACCTTCTCAATCAACCAAGAAATACAGATCTGTGTTTCAATGCATTTTTAAGTAATGTTAATTTTGTCTCAGATGGATTCTTGTTTAATGATGGTTTTATGACCCTAGCTCGACCTGTAACCATCTGAAAAATTTGTTTTACAAAATCCATTTTAGCCCATGAAAAGCTCTAGCTGTTAAAATTAGATGATCGAAATTGGAACACAACAGTCCATTATTACTGCAAGTATAAGAACGTCAAGTTGATGAAGAAAGGGCAGCCAACAATAGCCCAGCAAGGGCAAGGTGGTGGTAGTGGAAGTTTGACAAACTGAAAACAAATTCTTCTGATATAAGTCGCAAAGAAAGGGCTGCCCGTGTATGGAGAGAGAAATGTCATGTTATTGTTATTTTACTACAATAATGTATCGTTAAAATGGAACGAGCAAGGATCAAAGAGAGTCAGTTGAATGATTACTGCGAAAAGCCCAAAAGGCTTAAAGCCTCATCCTTTACATTCTCCTTGTTCGCAGGGATGTGCAGCAAAGGAGAGAATCAACAATGTTTTCAGTTTTAGACAATACGGTATCAGTTCTGCGCCCTTTAATTCCCTCTACATTTGTGTTGAAGAGGATGACTGTTTTCGATTAGATTTCTGGAAATGCAGTTAATGGACGAGTGACCAAATGTTTTCCAATCTGGCTGGCTATTATGTTTCAATACTAAAAACACAAGTGTATCATAATGCCATTTTAAATTAAATAGATAAAAGCAAGAGGTTTAGTGAGCAGTAGAAACTGATAAGGCATAGTCAGTCCCCCAGGCTATCACTGCACACACTACATCTAACCCAATTTGGCTTTATCTCTCACTATTGTTATTCTGTCAATAAGGATGCTGTGTTTCGACTGTAATTTTCAGTCAGCACAGATAAGAACGGCTATCAGTTCTAGTATTTCTGCGTTCTGGCAGGATCCCTAGCTCCATTCTTCTCTGCCTCTCTCTGAAAATATTTATTTTTGGGACTAGATTTTCCTTTGGCTGAGACTTTATACTGGGTTAGGGCCCCTGGCCCCACTCTTGGCTTAAATGTAGGGGAAAATCCAAATCTCAACTCATTCTGCAATCATTTAACAGGAGCCGCCCCCAATAATAGTCCCATGCCCATCATTAGCCTCAGGTGTGAAGCTGCTTCATACTCAGCGCCATCTTCTGTCCATCCCAGGTTAAATCACAATGCCATTACCTGGACACTTAAGGATCTCATATGATCAAGGGATGGACTGGACCTCTGATACACCTATACTGTAAGCCAAATTAAAATTGCATAAATAAAAACTGAAAGAACTGCGGATGCTGTAAATCAGAAACACAAACAAAGATTGTCGGAAAAGCTCAGCATCTGTCGTGAGAAATCAGAGTTAACGTTTCAGGTTCTGAGGAAGGGTCACTCAACCTAAAATGTTAACTCTGATTTCTCTCCACAGATGCTGCCAGACAAATTAAAATTGCAGTTGGGGCAGATGGTTTGACACTGGGAACAGTGCTAGTCACATTGAGTCCAGTTTTAGTGACCCTCAATCTGTCTGACAACTACACCAGTTTACTTGCTCCCAGTCCTGTCAAACATTCTTTCCTACCCCATCCCTTGGGGTGTATAAGATTCAGCTCTTTGAGACAGTTTTGCTTGTAAAAGGTATGGTCACGCTAAAACTGACTTCAGTTAGAAGTCATCTCAAAATAAAAATGTTATCAAAGAATGACTGATATTTAATGATATTACTATTGCTGAATGCTCCATTACCATCATTACTAGCAACTGAACTGGACTAGCCATACAAATACAGCAGCCATAAAACCAGTTCAGAGGCTAGGAATTCTGCAGCAAGTACTTCACCTCCTGAGTCCTAAAGCGTGTCCACTATCGACAAGATATAAGTCAAGAGTTTGATGCAGTACTTCCCTTGTACCTAGATGGGTGCAGGTCCAACAACACTCAAGAAGCTAGACACCATACTGGACAAAACAGCCTGCTTGTATGGTACCTTATCCACCACCTTCAACATTCACTCTTGTAGTTATTGTAACAAAGTCAGCCAGGTGGACCTCATGGAATATGAGTTCCCGATTGGGGCTGATAATCAGGTTCAATCAGGGAGCCCTGACTGACATATAAAAAGGATGAGTGTCAGAGGTACTGACACCTGACTCTGAATGAGGCTGTACTAACGTCAAGGAGTGTCCATGTGTAAATGAAGGGTAACTTGATTATGAATACCAACTTCTGTGGAGTTATTTCAACTCCCTCCACCATCATGTACATGGCATAGTGTGTAGCATCTTTAAGATGCACTGCAGCAACTCACCAAGGCTCCTTCCTAACAGCACTGTGGACACACCTTGGGACTATAGTGTCGATCAAGAAGGCAGCTCACCATCACCTTCATGAGGGCAATTAAAGATGGACTATAATGGTGTCTGGGCCAGTAACATCCGCGACCCGTGAGTGAATAAGAAAAAGGATTCCATGATCATGTGTTCCAACAGCAAGTATGGAATCACCGCAGCTAGCCAATTCAAACAAAAGTAGGTTTATTGTGCCGTGTACTCAAGTACAGATGTACAGGAGTACAATGAAAAGTGTACAAAGTTGCCATCTTAGGTACAAGGGTATCTCGGTCCAAAATCTTGGTACAAAATAGAAAATTAAGAAATAAGTTAAAAGTTCGACATTGCAGCTCTTAGTATAAGTATAAATCCTCAGAACTGTCATATGATTTATTTTAAAAAGTTATTATTGCCAATTCTAAACAAATATTTGTAGAAACTAGCAATTTGACTCAGAGGTTTCATGCCAGTTTTAATGTTGCACACAAGCCTCCTCCCACTCCTCTTTCTCTAAGCCATTCAGTATATTCAAACTATTCCTATCTCCCTCCTTTGATCTAATTTTCTTAATTTTCACTTAAACACATTGGCTGCAAAACGGGATGTTGTGGTTAAGTGCAGGGATGGTTGTGTTCAGTGACAACTGAGTCAGTCTCCCCACCAGCAGGAAAGTTCACTGAATCAAACTCCAATTAGCTTGCTGAGTGCAGATTGACAAGTTGTTTGGCAAATCGCTAGTCTTATCGTTGAAGTCACACCTTCCTAGAAGCTGCTGGTCAATCGGATGATCAGAAGATCACTTCTAAAGGGCTTGTCTTTAGGAGATTCGCTGGTGAGAAATTAATCTTTTTCCTTTGGGTCTTATGCTGCTTGTATAGTGAGAAGAGGGCTGTCGGGAGGGTCAGAGGCAAGTGCTAGGGGTTGGCTTTCAGCAACGACCTCTTTTCCTCCATCCCTATACCTGGCTGGCCTCCGTTTTGGACAGAATTGGGCCAGTGGCAAGTTGAGGCCCTTGGGTGGCCATTAATTGACCACATGTTGGCCTTAATGGCTGATAGGTTGAGAAGGAAGATAGTCAAGTATGTGGTGCTGGAAAAGCACAGCAGGTCAGGCAACATCCAAGAAGCAGGAGAATAGACATTTTGGGCATAAGCCCTTCATCAGAAATCTTTCAGGACAGAGGAAATGACCTGGGGGGTGCAGTGGGACCTTCATTAAATGTGACTGTCTCAAGGTCAACCCAGGGATGAGAAATAAATGTGGGCTTTGCCAGCAACACAGCACAAAAGAGTATTGTACCTCCATGTTGTTCGACATATTTTATTGTGAGGTGTGAGCTGCTGAAGCTAATATTTATTTTTAATTCTTAATTACATTTGAAAAAGTGGTGGTGAGCCATTTCTTTAATCTTAAGGTCAATCTGGGAAATTCGCAGTGCTGTTAGGAAGGAAATACCAGGATTTTGACTTAACAACAGTAAAGAAGTAGTGATAAAGCTTCTATTGAATATGGAATGTAGCTTGAAGGGAAATTTGCACGTTATCTGTCACCCATTTACAATTTTACCTATTTTGAAAGAGACATATTTAAGTATACTGTATATGGACATGCATACAAACATACAATTTAGGGGCAAGAGTAGACCACTCAGCCCCATAAGCCCACTTCACTATTTAGTGGCCAATTTATTTATTCATTTGTGGGATGTGAGTGTCTCTGATTGGCCAGCATTTATTTCCCATTCTGAATTGCTCTTGAGAAAGTGGTGGCAATGTGCCTTCTTCAACCATTGCATTTTACCTGCTGTGAGTTGACTCACAATGCCATTAGGAAGGGAATTCCAGGATTTTGACCTTGCGATAGTGAGAGAACAGTGATATGTTGCTCTGCATTCCAGCTTAATGCCAATACTCTTAAATCCTGTTGCTTAGCAAGAACTTTTTTTACCACTGACTTAAAAATATTGAGGGAATGCAGGCCCAGTTAGCCCAATCTCACTTCATAGGACAGTTGTGCAATCCTTTTGGGGTGTCACAGTAGCTCAGTGGTTAGCGCTGCTGTTTCATAGTGCCAGGGACCCAGATTCAATTCCCACCTTGGGCAACTGTCTGTGTGGAATTTACATATTCTCTCCAAGTCTGTGTGAGTTTCCTCTGGGTGCACTGGTTTCCTCCCACAATCCAAAGATGTGCTGGCCAAGTGAATTGGCCATGCTAAATTACCCATAGTGTTAGGTACATTAGTCAAGGGTAAATATAGGGTAGAGCAATGGGTTTGGGTGGGTTATCCTTTGGAGGGGTGGTGTGGACCTGTTGGGCCAAAGGGCCTGTTTCCATACTATAAGGAATCTAATCTAATCCTTCAAACTTGAGTTTCACCAAGTTGCACTCAAAACAATAAGAATGCAGCAAATGTCCTTATTCTGTGAAAGACGGATCTTATATTCCATAAATCTTCTGAGACTGTGATAATGGGTATATCAAGTAATGAGCTAACGTATTTTGATGCTCCGCAGCAGGACTTGTAAAAACACTGGACCTGTTCATTATTTCTTCATGTACCCGAGTACATTTTTCATGTGTTCATGGCTTTTTAGCAAACTATACATAATTTGCTTAGAACCATAGCTCAGTGGATTACTCACATTTCTGTGTCAAACTCAGGTTGCCATGTACTCCTAAGTGTCCTGAGCACATTTCCTTTTATCGTAATTAATGATGTAAGCTTTGTTGTAAACTTCTACTCAGAAGTTAATGATTGTAATTGACTCCTCAGGAACTATGTATGCTCATCTGCCTATTGGAATTATTAATATTCCCAAAACATAGACAAGGATTAAAAAAAAACTGACTGGATTTCAAAGAACTGTTTCTTAATTCTCAAAAGATAGTAAATCAAATTATTTTATCTTCATCCTGTTCCCTACCTTGAAGTGCAGCTTTGTTCCCATCTTCCATTTTTGTAAGGTCCACGAACATATAAGGGCCAGTCAGTCTCTTGAAACATTTCTAACTGCACATTTTTATGCTTATAGGTTTCTTTACATACAGGGAGATAATTTACTAAAATAATGTCATACATAAGAATTTGTTTCTGACAGCATTAAATGTGAGGATTTCAGAAGAATTACTACTCCACGCTCTAAATATATCAAAAAAGAAAGATCTAGCAAAACACTAGATCTTATTGAAGAGATTAAAAGAGGTTGTGAAATAACAGAAATAAAAAAAAAAGATCTATGAATGCTGGAGATCTGAAAGCATTGGGCCACTGGCCTGGAAATGTTAATTCTGTTTTTCTCTCCACAATGGCTGCCAGACTTCCTGAGGTTCTCCAGCATTTTCTGCTTTTGTTTGTGAAACAACTGATGTGTGCTAAAAATGCTAATTGTTTAGCATAGTCCAGTATTTTATTATTTAGATTGCATAACACTCAGAATAAGTAAAAACTTGTTTTTGACCCTTCGAAAAATGCTATGAGTACACAAATAAATATTGGCATAAATATTGGAGTTCAAGATATGGTCTTGGTAATGTAGCAACTGTCTTTTGGACAACGTGGATTCTGCTTTGCTTTGCTGGCAGATGTGCAAACTTCTGGTGCTAGCCAGATGGATGCCATTTTTATGAGTGCACATGCAGCGAATGCCTCTGAAGTAAGCAAAACAGATAGATCATGGTGTTCATTCACACGGTACTTTGATTTGATATAATGGCCCATTTTAGAATACAGCACTCCAGCTAATTCCCTCTCCAGCTAATCCCCCTCAGACCTCCCAAGGATTACCACAGAGATGGATCATCACCCACATCAATATATATATTGAAGAGTAAGTCTGCAGGCAGCAAGGATAGCCGCCTTTTCCTTTGGGTAGTGTTAAAGTTTGCATCTGACTTTGACCTGGGCCTCATATACCCAAGGCAACCTAGTCACACTGACCTATTCAGAATTTAACACCATTACTGATTCCAGGGAATTCTGCTTTAACTTAAAGGAGATGTTTTAAAAAAACATATGAAGTCTAGCATCATAGCAGTTGTGTGTGACAATGAGACAGTGTTGGTTCCCTATCATTGTTGGTAATGATTCAGTGAGAGACATGCCAAGCCAGGAGTTTGCAGATTGTGTTGGGATACCACTCTGTTACTGCCGTGGTGCTCAGATTTGAGCTCCAAGCTTTGATCTGAATCTATTCCCTTTAACATGGCAGTTATGCCATAGAATATAGTAGAGGAAGTCCTTCAGTGTGAAGCTGGCCTTTGTGTCAATGAAGACTGTGTGGTGATCCCTTCTGCCAGTACTGTCGTGGAAAAATGACAATCTATAACATTTAAATTTACAGTACAATGACATGATGATGTACAAAATGTAATACTGTCATCAGCAGTGACATTCCATGGAGATTTTGAGAAGAGAGGCTGGTGAAACCTGTATTTGAGAGGTGAATGACAGAGATAATAATACTTACGGTAGTGTGTAAATTAAAGAGTCAGCTGCAATACCTGAGTCGGACTTGAGTCCTGACCACTCCTAGATTGTACAGAGATCAAGATGCAGCACACTATGAAGGAAGACAATATAGGCTGAAGGTGCAGGCTTTCAGTAGTTTAGCACAGAACCCCCATGTCCCAAATGTTATGGTACCCTAACCCAGGAGAACTGGTCACCAAATGTTATATCAGTAAAGACAGAACAAGACAAATTGGAGACAATGATGTCACACAAATTTTCCCTTTGTGTTGTTTCTTTCACCAGCTGCCACATGTGTAATCTGGGCAGCTCTGTCCTGCAGAACATATTTAACATTGCTGCACTGCTGCTGAAGATAGATGAAGCCCATTACAGTCAGAATGCAGTGTGTACCCTTATGTCTCTCAGATGATGCTCAACATGGAGGAAGACTGATTCACCAGCTGAAGGAATGTGGTGGATGGTCATCCATAGGAAGCTTCCTTGCCCATGTTTGACCTAATGTTTGGCAAGATTTATTTGAGTCAAGAGTTAATATTGAGAACTACCAGGGACACTCCTTCTTTCCTATATTGAATCTACCACAACCTCTCATGACCAAAGTGTGAGACAGACCCTTCAATTTTAGCACTAATTAACTTTGCAGGCCAGACTGAGCTCAGTAAATTTGTTGTGTTTAGTGCCTACAAGTACATCAGTCGGTCAGTCCAGATTTGTTTTTAGTATCTCCAGTGTCGTGACTTGTTACAATTGAATGGTTTATTGGGCTATTTCAGTACACAATTGAGAGTCAAACACATTGCTGCTGCTTGGAATCACATGTAGGCCATACCAAGATAGAGTGGCAGATTTCCTTCCTGAAAGAATATTAGTGAATCTAATGATCTTTTACAACAACCCTATTACTGCTATTGATGTATCTTATTTTTTGAATCCAGGACTAAGTCAGATTGGGATGTCTGGTCAGTGTGGATGAGTTGGACCAAAGGGTCTGCTTCTGTGCTGTATGACTCCATTTTCTTTTTTTAATTAACTGAATTTAAATGCTGCGTTGTGACCTTAATTTAAGCATCCGGCTGATTCATCCAAGATTCTGGATAGCTAATCTATGAACTTACTTTAATTTTAGTTTTATTTTTGAATCACGGAGTAGAAGTTGTGAAATGTCCCTTCTCAGACGATCCACCGTGGGAGAAAGTGCCAGCAATGTCAAGATTTTAATCTTTGTCATGGTGGGGAGGGTGGTGCAGCTTGTTCTTCAATACTTTAATGAATGCCTGGGCTCTCAATCAAATCTCATGATACACACTTCCCTCATCCAGACTAGAATTCCCATCTCTAAGGAGTTGTGAATTTTAACGTCATGACCTATTGGAATAACGCACTGGAAATCAAGCCCTGCTATTCCCAGAGTCATTACAGAAGTTAAAAATTTTAAAATAAGTGCACAAGATCTGCAGTTTATCTGAGGCAAAAGTGAGGACTGCAGATGCTGGAAACCAGAGTTTAGATCAGAGTGGTGCTGGAAAAGCACAGCAGGTCAGGCAGCACCCAAGCAGCAGGAAAATCGATGTTTCGGGCAAAAGCCCTTCATTAGGAATGAGGCTGAGAGCCTCTGGGTGGAGAGATAAATGGGTGGTTGTGTGGTTCCCAGGAAGGAAATCCTGATTGAAATTGGCGGGTGCGATGTCGTGGGCATCACATAGATGTGACTCTGAGGGGATCAGGGCGGGGAATTAAATATCCAAAAAAAAGTTCTATCAAAAGGACAGGCAGATGGGCAAGGGGGCAGGGCTGCCTTGTTAGTAAGAAATGGAATTAAATCAATCGCAAGAAGTGACATGGAGTCAGAAGGCGTATAATCTGTGTTGGTACGGTTGAGGAGCCTCAATTGGTAAAAGACCCTGATGAAAGTTATGTGCAAGCCTCCTGGCCATATCAGAATGTGGGGAAGAAAATAAATCAGGAGATAGATGATAGCATGCAATAGACAATACACAATAGGTGCAGGAGTAGGCCATTCTGCCCTTCGAGCCTGCACCACCATTCAATATGATCATGGCTGATCATCCTTAATCAGTATCCTGTTCCTGCCTTATCTCCTTAACCCTTGATTCCACTATCCTTGAGAGCTCTACCCAACTCTTTCTTAAATGAATCCAGAAACTGGGCCTCCACTGCCCTCTGGGGCAGAGCATTCCACACAGCCACCACTCTCTGGGTGAAGAACTTTCTCCTCATCTCTGTCCTAAATGGCCTACCCCGTATTTTTAAGCTGTGTCCTCTAGTTTGGCAGTCACCCATCAGCGGAAACATGTTTCCTGCCTCCAGAATGTCCAACCCTTTAATAATCTTATATGTCTCAATCAGATCCCCTCTCAGTCTTCTAAACACAAGG
>NC_057714.1:70642555-70679474 GCF_004010195.1 Chiloscyllium plagiosum
GCGTAATCACTTCACTCAACCTCCTTGTCAAAGACTCCTGAGCTAAAGCCTCACTCTTCAATCCACAGGAACTTCCTTGGACCCTCTTTTTGTGGCAAGTCTGTGGTCTTTTAATTTAGGTTAGAGGAGGCCCTACTTTGTAGGACCTGAGGTCTAGAACACACCCACCCACTCAAATAACAATCACTTACCTTCCCGACCGGCGTTGCGCTCTGACTTCACTTCCGCCCAGCTCCCACCGCTCTTTGCTGCAAAAAGACTGTTGGCATCGAGGTGAGTGCTTAAATAACAATCACTTACCTTCCCGACTGGCTCTGCGCTCCGACTTCACTTCCGCCAAGCTCCCGCCGCTCTCTGCTGCAAAAAGCAAGAAAGGCACTATTACGTAACTGTGGGAACTTCAATTTACAGGTGGACTGGGAAAATCAGGTTGGTGGCAAATTCCAAGAAGATGAATTTGTGGAATGTCTGCAAGATGGCTTTTTGGAACAGCTTGTGGTAGAGCCCACTAGAGAACAGGCAATTCTGGATTTGGTGACGTGTAATGAGGCAGAGTTGATTCGGGAGGTTAAGGTGAAGGAACCTCTTGACGGCAGTGACCTTAATGTGATATAATTTCCTCTGCAATGGGGAGGGAGAAGCTGAAATCAGATATGATGGTATTGCTACTGAGTAAAGGTAACTCCAAAGACATGAGGGAAGGACTGGCCAGAGTTGATTGGAAGGTGAGCCCAGCAGGGAGGATGACAAAGCAGCAGTGGCAGGAATTTCTGGGTGTATTTCTGTGGGGACAGCAGTCTTTGTTTAGATCCCCTACAGTGTGGAATCAGGCCATTTGGCCCAACAAGTCCACACCAACCCTCCGAAGAGTAACCGACCCAAACCCGGTTCCCTCTGACTCATGCACCTAACACTATGGGCAATTTAGCATGGCCATTTCACTTGACCTGCACATCTTTGGACTGTGGGAAGAAACCAGAGCACCCGGAGGAAACCCACGCAGAATCGGAGAGGATGTGCAAACTCCATACAGACAGTCACCCTAGGCTGGAATTGAACCCACTCAGCCACCGTGACACCCATTCATTGCCAGGAAGAAGAAAAATACTAAGGGGAGAATGAGGCAAGCATGGCTGACAAGGGATGTCAGGGACAGTATGAAAGCAAAAGACAAAGCAACTGTTGGTGAAGGTAATTGGGATGCCAAAAGATTGGGAAGCCTTTGAAAATCAATAAAGGACAACTGAAAAAACAATAAGAGGATAGAAATATGAGTGGAAGCTAGCTAGTGATAAAAGAAGATTGCAAGAGTTTCTTTTCGATATATCAATGATAAGACAGAGGCAAGAGTAGATATTGGATTGCTTGAAAATGAGGAAGTAATAATGGAGAAGTAATAATGGTGAGAAAAGAAATGACAGAGGAACTTATTAGATACTTTGCATAGTTTTACCAGTGGAAGACACCAGCAGCATACCAGAACTTTAAGAGTCAGGGGACAGAGGTGACTATAGTAACCATCACTAAGGAGAAGGTGCTGGAAAAGCTGAAGGGTCTGAGGTGGATAAATCACCTGGATCAGATGGACTACACCCCAAACTTCTGAAGGAGATAGTTGAAGAGGTTACAGAGGCATTGGTGGTGATCGTTCAGGAATCATTGTAGTCAGGAAGGGTCCCAGAGGACTGGAAGAAGGCTAATGTAACAGGCTTATTTAAAAAGGAAGGGGTGGGGATGCAGAAGACAGGAAACTATAGGCTGATTAACCTGACCTTGATTGTTGGGAAGATTTTAGAATCCAGTATTAAGGATGAGATAGCAGAGTACATGAAAGTGCAGGGTAAAGTAGGACTGAGTCACCACAGCTTTGTCAAGGGAAGATCATGCTTGATAAATCTGTTAGAATTTTGAGGAATAATGAGCAGATTAGACAAAGGAGAGTCCATGGACATGATCTATTTGGATATCCACAAAGCCTTAAACAATGTGACAGGAGGTTGCTAAATAAGATAGGAGCAAATGGTGTTAGATACTGGCATGATAGAGAACTGGCTGGTTGGAAGAAGGCAGGGAGTGGGGATAAAGAGGGTCATTTTCAGGATGGCAGCCACTGACTAGTGAAGTTCTGCAGGGGTCTGTGTTGGGACTACAATTATTCATGTTATACATTAACCATCTGGATTAAGGAACCTAGGGCATTGTTGAAAAGTCTGCAGATGACACAATATTAGGTGGAGGGACAGGTAGTGTTGAGAACTTGGACAAGCTAGAAGAATGGGCGAAGACGTAGCAGATGATGTACAGTGTGGGAAAGGGTGAGGTTATGCACTTTGGTGGGAGGAATAAAGACATAGACTATTTTATAAATGGGGAAAGGCTCCAGAAATCTGAATCACAAAGGGACTTAGGAGTCCTTGTTCAGGATTTACGATTAACATACAGCTTCAGTGAGGAAGGTGTAGTGATTGGAATCAGTTGGGGACACACACACACCCAAATTCATGACATGGGTGAAAAACAAATAACCAGGAGAGTGAAATACAGGTACAAGATCCTTTACCCAAAACGCTTGGGACCAGCTGTTTATCGGAATTTGGAATGTTTTGGTTTTCAGAATGTGATAGTTTAATGGTGAAATTTTTAAAACTCTTACTGCAGAAGCAGACTTCGAACTAAGAATGTGCTTGGCCATGCCCCCCCTCCCCCCAATGTTGCATCTGAGTGACATGCAACTGGTGGGTGTAGACTTGGGGGTGTTCACAGAGAAACCCCAGGCCTGTCAGTGCTTGGCTGTACCCCCCACCCCTCCCCATGCCACATCTGAATGGCACACCGAGTGGGTGTCAACTTGGGTTAACTGTTTGCTCGCCAAACAACCTTGTTAATGAGAAAAAACTACACAAACAAACCTTCAGATTTTGGAGCTTTTCAGGTTTTGGATGTTCAGATAAAGGATTTTGTACCTGTATAAGCAATACCACTGTTAAATGGCAGTGTGAAGGGGGAAAAAAAAGAAAAGAAAAAGTCGCTAACCAACAGATTTAGAGTCTCCGCAGTTTTGGGGACTGACTCTGTGCTGGCTGGATGACGGTCAATGTGTGACTGCTGCTGTTGGTTTCTACTTTTTTGGGGGAAACCTGCTTCCTGAACTATTTAGCCAGTTTCTTAACTGTATTCCTTTTTATTGAGGACTAATTTTTAAACTGTCTGATCTGCACAGTTATTGTGTTTCAGGTGTAACTCAGTTCTCATTGGGGAACTATTGTTTCACTGGCTGGTTACCGCCTGTGTGTTACTCTTTTCTCTTTTACTTTGAGAAAAGGGCTATGTTGATTTTATGGCAGGGCTAAGCCTGTGCCCTTTTTTTAAGTGTGTGTTCACTTTTTTGGCATTTGGATTGAGCTATTGTGAGAAAATATGTCTTTCCAGTTGAGCTGGCCCTGTATGGGTAGGCCTGGCCCTTTGTGGGTGACGAAGCCTCTGTAAAGACTGGACAGCTGTGTGTATGCTGGAAGGTGTGCAATTGCTGCATCCTGGAGTGGGCTGTGCATTGGGGAACAGACTCTGCATCCTGGAGTGGACCTGTGAGTTAACTGCACTTTTACAATGTACTGTGTTCCTGAGAGTGGGTCTGGTTCTGGGGATGAACCAGGCCCCAGTGAAGACTGAACACCTGTGTGTGGCATTGACTCTGCTTTTGGGAGTGGACTCTGCCTTTGGGACTGGACCAAATCCCTGTGAGTTACTGCAGCTTCACAATGTACTGTGTTCCTGAGAGTGGGTCTGGTTCTCACTGGAAGGGCCAGGCCTCTATGGAGACTGAACACCTGTGTGTGTGTTGGGAGGTGAACATTTGCTACATCCTGGAGTTTGGGCATGGACTCTGCTTTCATACTGAAAACTGTATTGAGGATTTTGTGAATTCTGTTACTGTATGTGGGTTTTGAAAATAATTGTGTTTGAGTCCGGGCCAGAGCGGGCTAGTCAGTACGTGAGGTGGCTGGGAGCTGAAGGGTCAATGACCAGCCTCGGGAAAGTGGGCTGGGGGGTGTGGTCTGTTAGTATGCAGGGTGGCTGTGGGCTAGGCAGCTGACAGTGTGCTCTTAGGAAAGCAGATCAAGGGAGGGGCAGCCAGGCCTGGGGAGGGTTGGTCAGTACGCAGGGCGGCCAGAGACTGGAAGGCCGATGACTGTCCTGCCGGAAGGCTAGTCAAGGACTGTCTGATCAGTATGTGGTGTGGGCTGGTGTCAGGTGTCTTTTGATAGTGCATAGAACACACATTCAATCTCGCTGTTTCCGATTTGATTGCACTATCTTGTTTGTGTCTGTGTCTGTTACTGTTATCTTTGTGATGGATGGAAGTGGGATTTGAGGTTTGTTCTCCTCTCCCTGAAAACTGGTTGAATGGTGGGGCTTGGGGTTTGGCTATGCTGCCCTTTCCTCTGAATATAGTGGCTTTTTGTGAACTGCTGCTTTCTGTTTATTCATAATTGTATTTTGTACTCTTTAATAAAATAAAAAAAACAGGAGACAACTCGTCCAGACAGTGGGCCATGGAAGGGGGTCATTATGGCCAATTGCCTGCCTATCTTCCATGGTTACATTCGAGCCTGGGTGTCTCTGGAGAAGGAGCATGCTGTGTCTATCAACACCCTTGAGCTGTTCATGGAGAGGTGGGCACCATAGAGAGTGGAGTGTTTTATTTCCTCCTCCAACTCTATTTTGATTTAATCCCTGCCCTCCCCTTCACTTTTTTGATCACACAGCATTGCCTTTTGATGTGAAGTGCACTGCTTGTCACTGGCCACTCTGGTATTTCCTTTCTTCCTGGTGGTAGAAAATGATTAAAGATTTACACACTTGTTCTTCACTGTGTCCTACACCTGCACACACACGACATGGATGCTGGGAAAAAAAAACACTACCACAGTTAGGCAGTAGTTTGGGGGAAAAGGAAAATAAAAAATATATATAACCAGGAGATTTAGAGTCTCCTCAGTTTAGAGATTGACTCTGTGCTGGCTGTGTTACTGCTGTTGTTGGTTTCTGCTTTTTTGGGGAGACCTTATCTTAAACTGGCTGGTTTATTTCTGTGGGTTCAAGTCTCACTCCTGGAGCACAAAAATATACTTGAATATAGTACTGAGGGAATACTGGACTGTCAGAGAAGGCAAGGATTGATTCGGGATAGTCAGCATTACTTTGAATGTGGGAAACCCTGTCTCACAAATTGGATTGAAATTTTTGAAGAGGTGACTAAGGAGATACATAGAGGCACATCAGTAGGTGTTATCTACATGGATTTTAATTTTTTTTTTCCCCACACTACCACCTACGTGCGGTAGTGCTTCTCCTGGTTAAATTTTTTTTTCCAGCACCCAGGTGTGAGACACAGTGAAAGACACAAAGTGCACAAATCTTTATTCAAATTCCACCACCAGGAAGATAGGAAAACACCCGGGTGGCCAGTGACAAACACTGCCCTTCAAATCAAAGGGCAGTGCTGTGTGAAAAACTGGCTGGTTTATAATGCCAGTTTTGTTAACTGGTATTCCTTTTTTATTGAGGACTGATTTCTAAATTACCTGATTTACATAGTCAATGTGTTTCAGGTATAATTCCGTTCTCATTAGGGAACTGTTGTTTCACTGGCTGGTTACAGCCCGTGTGTTACTCTTTTACTTTGAGAAAAGGACAATATTGATTTTGTGGCAGGGCTTAGCCCTTGCTCTCTGGTTTTCTTTCTTTTTTAATGTGTTTTCACTTTTGTTTTGGTGTGGGCTGAGCCCTTGTAAGAAAATGCATCTTTCCAGATGAGCTGTTTTTGTGGGTAGGCCTGGCCCTTTGTCAGTGGACTAGGCCTCTGTAAAGACTGAACACCTGTGTGTGCTGGAAGGTGAGCTTTTGCTGCATCCTGGAGTTTGGGAGTTGACTCTGCCTTCGGAAGTGGACCAAGCCCCTGTGAGTTAACTGCACCTATACAATGTACTGTGTTCCTGAGAATGGGCCTGGCTCTCTATGGATGGCCCAGGCCGCTATGGAGATCAAACACCGGTGTGTGTGCTGGGGGGGTGTCTATCCTATGCATTGTTTCTTATCTAATTGGACTGTCTTGTATGTATTTGTTATTGCTACTTATGTGATGACAAAGTGGGATTTGAGGTTTGTCCTCATTTCCCTGAACACTGATGGAATGGGAGGATTTGGAGTCTGACTTTGCTGCTCCTCTTGTAAATTCTGTTTCTCTGTATACAGCTATTAATGTTATTGTTTGTAAATTGTACTGTTTTGATAAAATTTTAAAAAAAAACAGGGGATTTGCTTGTTAGGAAAGACCAATATAACCAGGAAAGAGATCTAGTCATGACTGAGTGCTTAAGGCAATGGGATTAGAAATCCTTTGGGGTTTCCCTGTATGGGTTCAAATCCTGCCAACTACCTTTCCTGCACTAGCAACTTTAAATGACTTCCTGTTGGTTGCATTATCGCTTAAACTTCACAAAACCGATCTCAACAAACCCTATAACCAGGAGATGAGGATCTCAGTTCAGGAATCTGTGTCTAGGCTGGCTGGCTGGCCACGGCCAGTAAACAAAGTGTATGAGTGAATTAAGAGTGGCTTGGTGATGGGATATTGGCCTCTTATCTTTGTGCTGATGGGAGAATACTGTAGGTGCCTGTCGAACATTCGCTTGCAGCAGTCCGCATGGAGTTGCGGTAAGCATTTCTGGCATCATGTCCGTATTTGGGACTCATTTTGATTCTGCTATTGAAGACCGGGCCCAGTATTTTTTCCAAGGAAATGACATTGCTTTTCATCTGCCCCAGTGAGTAACCTTTCTGACTGCTTGCAGATCAGCAGCATTCTCTGTTTTAAGGGCTTTAACTTTCCCAGCAGCATTAGACACTAAAACTTTTTGAGAGTTGACTGAGTTGGTTAAGGAATTTTATGACTCCAAACGTCCTCTAATTCTGAGATGATACTGATTTTATTTGGCTGTTAGAGAACTGGAAGAATCCATATCGGGATTTTTCGATGAGGTTAAGATGACTGGCGGAGGCACGTGATTTTGGCTTAACGCTGAATGAGAAGCTATGAGCATCGTTGGTGATACACAGACTCCCAGAAGTATTGGTCACCGACAACAACAGAGAGAGCTCCAGCAGAGTTGCTGATGGGGAGAAGCCTCTATACCAGGTTAGACCTGATATTCCAGACCTAGGCGGGAGGGTGAAACGGCAGCAGGGATGCCAGTGCTTGTGACATACATCCTGTAAGCGAGAGAGACAGTTTAATTCAGGGAACCATGGAAATGGCCCTGTTTTGGGTATGAGGTGAGATTGACTCAAGGTCAGGTTCTATGACTTACTAAGTTTGGGTAGGTGATACAGTCCTGAACAAACACGTGGATCAACTGAAAGCTGTTACCTCACAAACAGGCAGAAGCAAAACATAGTTGACCCCTCAGAACAGCCAGAAGGCCTGTTGGAAACTATGGGTACTCTCCTTTCATCTCATGATTAGATTAGATTAGATTACTTAGTGTGGAAACAGGCCCTTCACCCAACAAGTCCACACCTACCTGCCGAAGCGTATACACCCATACCCATTCCCCTACATTTACCCTTCACCTAACACTATGGGCAATTTAGCATGGCCAATTCACCTAACCTGCACATTTTTGGATTGTGGGAGGAAACTGGAGCACCCGGAGGAAACCCATGCAGACACTGGGAGAATGTGCAAACTCCACACAGAGTCGCCGAAGGCGGGAATTGAACCCGGGTCTCTGGCGCTGTGAGGCAGCAGTGCCACTGTGCCGTCGAACAAACCTCTGAATCCAAGATGGATGCAGCCTCACTACTGTTGCTGCCAGAAGAAGAGGAGGAGAGTCTCCTATGACATCCTGGATGTGAGAGGCAGTCTGTGGTTTGGTACATGCTGCCCATGGCAGAGTCCAAATCAGGGGGACTTGGGGCAAAAGCTACAAGTGAAAGACCAGGCCTATGTCCCCTGACTTGGGGTGGGGGCACCAGGGAAGGATGTAATGATTGAAGCCAGGTGGACCTTGTTGTCTCTGAGGTCCTTGATGGCCCAGGCTAATGATATCAATCACGAAAGCCCTGACAGACTGATTTATAATCGTGAGTTTAGAATCTCCTCAATTTAGGGGACTGACTACAAGCAGGCATGCCCCAGGAGTCTACTGTCTATAATTTTAATAAAGGGTGACTTGGTGATGTATACTGACCTCTGTGTAGTTATTTCAGAAGGCAAATGCAATGTCAGCATTAATTTCGAAAGGGCTAGAATACATGAGCAAGGATATACTGCTGAGCTTGTATAAGACTCTGGTCAGACTGCATTTGGAACATTGTGAGCAGTTTTGGGCCCTATATCTCAGGAAGGATGTGCTGAATTTTTGGAGGAGGTCCAAAGGAAGTTTACAAGAATGATCCTGGGGATGAAGAGCAATTGAGGGCTCTAGGTTTGTACTCTATCGAATTTCGAAGGATGAGTGGAGATCTGATTGAAATTTATAGAATACTGAAAGACCTAGATAGAGTGGATGTGGAAGATGTTTCCAGTAGAAGGAAACATTTAAGACCTGAGGGCACAGCCTTAGAGTGAAGGGATGACCATTTAGATATAAGATGAGGAGGAATTTCTTCAGCCAGAGAGCGATGAATCTATGAAACCCATTGCTTTAGAATGCTGTGGAGTCCAAATCACTTGAGTGTATTTAAGACATGGAAAGGATCTTGATTAGTAATAGAATCAGAGTATAGGAAGAACACAGGAGAATGGGGTTGGGAAACGTATCAACCATGATTGAATGGTGGAGCAGACTCAGTGGGCCAAATGGTATGCCTCTGCTGTTATATCTTATGGTCCGATGGTCTTATAGACTCTCAGAGCTTGTAATTCATTTGTCCAATATCTTTGCTCATTGACCTTGCTTGTTATCTACTTACAGAGTGTGCTTAATAAAAATAAATGACTTGTTCTCTTTCAGAACACATTCACCTAAATTTGAATCTACCTATAAAGGAACTTTTAATCTCCATATCACTTTCTTATTACAGTGTTCCTATTTAAGTTGTGACATTTAATTGGAAATTACTTGAAACTTAGCATTTGAAATTAGGACAGTTACTTAACTACATGAAAAATGTTTTTTGTAAACAACAACTATTGATATTGAAAGAGTATGGATTAAATCCTAATCAGCTAGATTCTGAGGTAACTAAGCACAATAGAGAGTAAAATTGTTTCTTATTGCACCAATTTTCCAGATTCAAAACCGAAATAAAGCACTTTGATTGTGGACAGCCTTCCACATGAAAACAGATTTTGATTCTGGCAGTTTAGGTGCATCGCTGGCAGCTGTTGGAAGTTGGCCTTATTCCCACTGTGTTTATAAGATGCCTGATACTTGAAGATTCGCATTTGCCCCTACTGTATTCAGAGTTATATGGTGTGTATGCAGTCCAACCAGCAAACATTAAAATTACCTTTTCATTAGCAAAATGGTACAGTTTAAAAATGCTATATATATTTGTGTATAGGTCGATCTCATGTATAATTAGACCCCTTACTTTTGGCCAAAAGATCTTGTATTTTCAATATATCTTGTGTCTAAGCCAACCCTACTTCACAGTTACAGATCAACATTTATGAGTCAGAGTACCTATCTGTTGCAATCTGCTCTGGCTTCCCAATCTGCGAGCCATATCACTCAGTTTTGGGTATTCCGGTCTGCGGGATATTCCGGTCTGCTCTAAGTTTTCAGAATTACTGTAATGGTAGGACAGTACAGGGAGACCTCCGTATCTGTGGAGTCAGTTTTCGCGGTTTCAGATACGCACGATTTACTGCGGCCCGAACATATTACAGGGAACGTTACAGAACCAGGGACTAGGGGGCTGTCTGGAAGGTAAATTTCCCATTTAAATGACCATATGGATATTGACTTTATTTGCGATTGTCTTTCTCTCGTTAGTACTTAAAAACTTACTTCCTACTTGAAGATGAAATGCAAATGACAATCAAGACTTGAGTACAAACTGTTTTCTTCACCATGTGTCCTATACTCAACCACTGTAGATGTTGACTTATATGGTATGAAAGTATTATAATTGTTTTAGCACTTTGTACAAGCTGGAACCGTTTAACTTTGCTAATATCTAAGAATCACAAACGGTACAAGAGATTTGAAAGCAGCATACCATCATGTGACTGATTTAATTGCAAGTCTTTCTGCTGAATAATAGCTGCCTCAACTATCAAAACAATTCCTCGGATTACCTTATATCCCAGGTTAGTTCTAAATGTTCAATATGGTATAAACTATACAACTTATACTTGGAACAGCTTTAGATATGCTTCTGCGGTAGGCCTTGGAACGTATCCCCCATAGGTTGGGGGTGGGTGGGTGGAATACTGTACCATTCTATTGTAGCAGGCAGAATGGACACAGTTATTTTGTAGATAAATATCCAATAATGGCCATAATTCTTTTTTTCTTTTGTTTATTATTTTATAGAGAGACCTGACTCTTGTCCATTTTTTGTCTCATACCAAGCATGAGTTTCATCCCCTTGAAAACAGTCGACCCCCTAATTTCAACTTTAAAAAACCGTCTTCAAAACTCAACCTATACAGGAGTATATACAGTATTTACCTGAATATGGATGCCGGAGGAGCTTTCCTTCTTTCAACTCCATGTTAAAATTTCAGGCTGCTGTTGACCATCATTTGCCTCATGATCTATTGCCTTCCTGACACAACTAAAGCGACTGGCCGATATTAACCCAGGGAAGCAGGTAGTGAAATTTGCTGTGGTAACGTAGTCAGCACTATCAAATGTGTGAAGCATGGTGATGATATCCTAATGTGGACACATTATCATTTCCAAGGTAATATGTAGTATTTATGCTGCCATGATACAAAGAACACTTAGTTTAAAAGGTTAAAACTCGCACAACACCAGGTTATAGTCCAACATGTTTATCTGGAGGCACCAGCTTTCAAAGTGCTGCTTCAGATAGTTGTGGAGCAGAATCATACGACACTGAATTTATAGCAACAGGATTGCAGTGTCATGGTGTAATTTTAAAAGGTGTAGTTTTAAAAGCAGTAATTTTTGGCCTAAAGCAGTTCAAAAGTGTTTTATGGAACTTTTTGTAAAGTGTAAAGACAATTAGAATGTCAAAAAGCAGAAATCAATTTGTGTAAAGCAAGATTCTAGAAACAGCAATGAGATATATGTCCAGATAATCTGTTTATTGTAATTTGATTGCCAGTAACTATTATTCAGCGGAAACAGAAACCTCTTCTGCTCTTTGAATAATCTCTCAAATCTTTCACGTCCACCTGAGAGGGAAGCTATGCCCTTATTTTAATTTTTCAATTAAAAAGGATTTCAGTTTTGCTTAATTGGCTGCTCCTCAATTCTTGAATAGGACTTGACCTTTTGACTCAAAAGGGAGAATATCAGAAATATGGAACCAAAATATAGGCAACCTTAAGTTTCATAAAATTCCACTGCTTTCAGCCGATAGTGAAGGTTCATAGTGTGTTAGACATTGTAGAGACAAAACATTATATTGCAAAAGAGGAAAATAATTAATAATTCACCCAGAGTAAACATATAACTTATAAATTTGAGGATGATAAACTGCTTTGTAACATGTTTGTGTAAATGGCTGTTATAAACAATGGCCTTTATTTAAATTAGAGAGTAACATTTTATTGGATGCAAATAAACATGTTTATATATTTAAATGGCAACAGCCAGCTGCCAAATCTTTTATTCTTCATCATAAAGAGGTTTAGCTTATGTTTTTATTGAAAGCTTTAATGGTACTTGGTGTGCTAAGTTTCACAGCAACATCATAAATCTTTATTCATTACCGTCCTTATTTAAATGTGGTGCCTGATTTGATTATTATACTCATATGGGTTATGACTAATTTATGTTACAGATAGAACTGGACAATGAATCAACTTTTTTTTTGTCCATTTGTGGATGCAGCATGGATGGAGAAGCAAGTAATACATCAGAGGAACCTGACGAAAAGGCTCTTCTATAAGGTTAACTTCCAAAAGCACTGTAACTAGACTGTTATTAATACTTCCTGGTATGCTTTGATAAAGTTACATATCAATGTTAACATTGATGGATATGGGCGTTGGATAGTCCCAATAAATCACAATGACTTAACTTACAATCAGATGCAATGGCCTCAAAATTCAATCATCCAATTTTTGGGCGCAAGGACTGAAATTCACAACATGCCTGCACTATTTCAGATTGCAGCCAGTAAAACATAAAATTGGTCTCCCCATTTCAGCCACATGATTTCAAAGCAAAGATGTGTACCTGCAGTTCTACTCTGCTCTTTCCAAAACTGTAGACATAGTCTGTCTGCAGCAAGTGACACTTGCAGTGCTCTGTTGCTGATCATGGGATACAGGCAGCCTGTTTCTCCTTTTTCCACATAACAGGAAAGTTGGAACCCATGGCCTAAAGGGATATTTGCAACATGGATATGAAATTAGACAAGTGACAGAAACCGAATAAAGGTGAATGCTTGCTTTTTGAAGGAGGACAATGGGGTCCGACAGATGTCAGTGGTCAGACCGTTGCTTTCCTGGATCTATAAGCTTCAAGAAGACATAAACAGGCTAATGGTATGGCTGGACATGAGGCAGATAAAATTTACATACAAAAAGTATGAAGTGAGTTAGCCAGAAGAATGAGAAAGGTAATGTAGAGGAAAGAAGAGATTTGATAGAGATGTTCAAAATCCTAGCAAGTCTGGACAGAATAGTCGGGGAGACATTGCACCTATTGGTGAAAGGTTAGACAACCAGTGGATGCCAAATTAAAATGATTGGTTAAAAACTGCAAAGCCAGCATGAGGAAGACAAAAATAGAAATTGCTGGAAAAGCTTAACAGGGCCTGGTAGCATCTGTGGAGAGAAATCTGTTAACATTTCAGGTGTAGTGACACTTCCTCAGAATAGGCATTAGCATGACGAAGTATTTTATGCAGTATTTGATACAATACAGAAAGGGTGCAGAAGCAGAAGGATGTGGGGTCATGTGTATATAAATATATCATGTTGGAGGACAGTTTGCAATGTGATTAAAAAAGTATATGTGATCTTGGGATTTATGAAAGAAGCATAGAATACAAAATGGTGGAAATTGTAGACAGTCTTTATAAGCACTGGTTTGACTTCACCTGGAATATGGGGTCTGATTCTAGTTACCACATTACCATATTGTGGGCAGCACGGTGGTTAGCACTGCTGCCTCACAGCGCCAGAGACCCAGGTTCAATTCCTGCATCAGGTGACTGACTGTGTGGAGTTTGCACATTCTCCCCGTGTCTGCGTGGGTTTCCTCTGGGTGCTCTGGTTTCTTCCCACAATCCAAAAATGTGCAGGTTAGGTGAATTGGCCATGCTAAATTGCCCGTAGTGTTAGAGGCAGGGATAAATGTGGGGGAATGGGTCTGGGTGGGTTGCGCGTTGGAGGGTCGGTGTGGACTTGTTGGGCCGAAGGGCCTGTTTCCACACTGTAAGTAATCTAATCTAATCTTAAAAAAAATTAATCTTAAAGTAATCATAATAAAGATAGAAAGAAAGGTGCGGGGAGGATGCAGAAAAGATTTGTGAGAATGATCTCAAGATGAGCGACACCGGTTTCCAGATTAAACTGAATAAACTGTGGTGAAGCTCCATCGAAAAGAGAAGGTTAAAAGGAGATTTGATTGAGATATTCATAATGGGTCTGGGCAGAGTAGATATGGAGGAATTGTACCTATGGATGGATGTTTAGAGAACCAGAGGATGTCAAATTAAAATGTTTGGTACAAATTGAGGAAGCATGAGGATTTTTTAATTTTGCGGTGATTGATTAAGATCTAAAATGTATTTCCTTGAGTATGAAGGAAGCAGACTTAATTGCAATTTTCACAAGAGATTGGGATAATTATCTGAAAAGAAAAGATTTTCAGGATTGGGAGTAAAGTACAGGAGAGTGGGATTAGTTCGTAGTTAGCACAGAAAGCTGGTACAAATAATGGGCCAAATGGTCTCTTTATCCATGCATAAGCAAGCTGCAGTCAGATTGAGGGTAAAGGATGTTTCTTTTGCCAGGTCACAGAATAATGTGCAGTTGACTCAGATGAAAACTTAAATGTGATGGCAGACAAGAATTCCCTGATAGGCACGTGTACTGGAATAATGGTTGCATATGCTGGCCTGCCAGAGGTGCACAGAAGAGTCCAGATCCAAGATGCCAGAGGCAATGGTGCAGCGATTGCCTATCCATAACCTCTGCTCCCTCTCCCTTTCACATCACAAGTACAGAAACACAGCCACTGCTTTCCTTTCAATTGTTGCAACCTCTTCCATTCCTTTGAGAATGTGACAACATTCTCTGGCAACTGTATCAAAACACCTCCAAAAGCACTCGTGTAATTTCAGGCACTTTATAGGAAACCTTTTCCAATGCATTTTACTTACTTGTAATGAAGGTGTCAGTCGCCATGAGTAACCCTACTACAAATCTCCAATGTGCTTCTTTCCAACAAGAATGGACAACACAATTGTTGCTGGGATTTGCTCACCCATTTTTGGTGTCCTGCCATCACTGTGTGATGTCAATTTGGCATTGCTTCAATATGTTTGCACACATAATAAAGTGAGAACTGGGAGCAGGATCGGCATACAATGTTGCAAGAAAGATCCTGAGCTTCCAGATGCCTGCCACTGCAACACACTACCGTGTTCCCTGGCCAGTATCTCTGTCTCAGGCTTGCTGCAGAGCTCCAATGTAACTCAGCACAAGCTGGAAGAATCACACCTCATTTTCCGCTTGGGAACTCTACAGCATTTCGGACTCCATATCGAGTTGAGGCATTTTCTTCCATGTCCTTACCCCAAACCCTACACGCCGGGCCTTATTATCACAAGGTCTGCTTTATGCACAACCCATTGTTAGCCACTAATTGTTTCCATTAGTAGTTATTCATTCTCCCAGGCTGATTGTTATCCACTCCTTTGTCTAGATTAGAGTGGTGCTGGAAAAGCACAGCCAGTCAGGCAGCATCCGAGGAGCAGGAAAATCGACGTTTCGGGCAAAAGCCCTTCATCAGTCCATCTCAGGCTTGAATAGACTCAACAATGCAGCAAATTATAGAGTACAGAATTGCAAAGGTCCTCAACCCTCTGGCTGCAGAACTATCTCCTCATCTCAGTCTTAATTAATCAGTCCCTTATACTAAGGCTATGTCCCCTGTCCTAAATTCTCCAACTTGGCGGGGTTGGGGGTGGGGGGGGGAGGTAGAAAACAAACTCCTTCAGAATCCTGAATGTTCAATCAGCTCACCTTTTCATGCTTCTAAGCCCAAGGCTACATAGGCCTAAATTTCTCTTCCTGGGAACCAACCTAACAAGAAAACCAAAAAAAAATCTACAGAAGCTGGAAATCTGAAACAAAAACAGAAATTGTTCGAGACACTCAGCAGGTCTGGCAGCATCTGTGGAGAGAAGACAATGTTAACATTTCAAGTCTAGTAACCCTTCTCCAGAACTGATAGCATTTGGGGAAAAGGCTGTATTTGATGACAATGGATTGGGAGTGTGGGGTGAGGAGTGAAGGCTTAAGCACTATTAGGTCTGATTTACTTTACATATGAAAGTTCAAGTAATTTGTTGCTGGTGTTTTGGAGGTAAGAGTCAGGGGAATAAAATGAGGAAAAGCTGTGAAGTTGCTTTGTTGTTAAAACTGCTAATGTAGCATGTCACAGGAGAGCGCTATGGGGTGATGAGCTATTGACTATGAAATTGCTTACATCTTTAACAGGGGTTTTGCTGTACGTTCTGTGAACTGATGCTGAGAAAGCAGGAGCAATTCTGGGCAATTTCTCAGTTATGAATTCTTCCCAGTAATTCACCATTTGTACTTGGTCTAACAAAGTATGCTACTCAAACAGAAGTAAAGCTGTTACTGTCAGAGTTCAAACCAATGAAGTTCCTGAGATTGACCATTGGAAAAGTCAAGGTGTCCTCTAACATGGCCATTATGATGAGTTCCTTCCATCGCAATTGATTTGCTGAACATTTCTTTGCTTCCGACTTATATCTGTTACAACATTAGACAGGACAAATGTAGCGTATGGTCGATTGTGATTGTGGGATGTCAATTACATCTGTTGTTCACTCTAGCCCCCAGATATCCAACTGCTTTTCAAACAATCTTACAAGTTAATTATTTTGTGGTTTGACTCCTGTTAATTACCTGCCAATGTGATTGTAATACTTTGAAAGTGAAGTGATGTAGTTGGATGAACAAGGCTTTGGACGATGGTTGCTCATGAAGCAAATGCAAGAATGAATGGAGAATTTTCAGAACTGCAAATATTAAATATTTTTGCGCTAAGTGGAAATTGAATGATTAAATAGCAGAGGACACGCCATTAGCTTGAGAGGAAGGAAAGGAGGGACCAGCAATGGGTGGGAGGTTTTATGGGGCAAGGATACTCTTTCCGAGCTTTTCCGGGAGTGGAGAGGGATAAGTTTGAGTGGCATGTGGCTTCCCTTTTAAGCACAGAGTTCCACTGAGTAGAGCATGAGAAGCAATGGTTACACCCAACCAAAGTATTGCGATCCCAAATAACATGCAGGGTAGCACTTTGCATCTTCACTCTGGCACTGGTAGTTTTGCAATTTTTATTTTTTAATTACTCATTGGAAGAAACTGAAATGGTTTTAGATTCTATCACTTGATTTTAAAATCTTCATGTATTTTGCTGATAAAAGGTTATTGCCTCATGCAAGAATATTGCTGTTAATTTGCTTCTGTGCATTTATTTGTAATGGCAGCAAAGGGTTATGGAGTAGGGGTTCAGATGAGGTCAGCCAGGATCATATTAAATGGTGGAGCAGAATCAAGGGGCTGTGTCACCTATTCCTGCTCTCGAGTCCATATGTTCTGGATTGGCTCCCCATCACCACCTTCTTCATCACACCTTTCACCACCAAGGCACAGTGACAGTAGTGTGCATTATACACAAGATGCAGTGCAGTAACTCGCTGAGGCTCATCCATCAGTACCTTTGTCAAATCCATAAATGTTGTCACCCAGAAGAACAAGAGCATAAGCATTAGGACACCACCACTTGTAAGCTCCCATCTAAGCCACACACAATCCTGGCTTGGAATTATATTGCTGTTCTTTCACTACAGTTGAGTCAAAATCATGGGACTCCCTCACGACACCTTGACTCACTAAAACCTTCTCAAGGTCAATTAGAGATGGGCAATAAATGCTTGACTGGTCAGTGATACCCACATTCTGTGAATGAAAGAAAAAAAAGGAAACTAATCTGAATGATGAGAGCTATGAAAATGCCAACATAATGACTGGTATTTTTATTTTCTCCCGTCAATATTAGATGTATATGAAAAATTTTGCATACTGATTATAATTGTTGTTGAATAGGCTTGCAGATGCCATGCCATGTCATTGCTTCATGATGATGTTGCACTGGTCAGTGGTTTAAAACCTAATCTGGTTCTGGAGACCATCTTACTCATTCTTGCCAGAGCCTCTGCTATTGCCATCCATCTCCCAGCTGTCAACCGTTTACAAAATGCATCACAAACAAGTAGTGCTTGGCAACAGAGGGTAGGGATGTACGTACTCTCATGCTCATGTTCAAATTGGAATAATGGTAAAAAGAGGTTTCCTAATATTTGTTCTCAGGACAAAATTACTTTGCCTGAGGATATTGTGTTTGGATTATACCCCACCCATTCCAATGGCTGACTAAAGAGGACTTTGACAAATGTCTGGGTTCAGGCAGACTGTTGCCCATTTGCCAGTATTCAGCTAAATTAAACTAATACAGAATCTGATCAAAGGACATCAACGTTGAATATTGGCTGGACTTTTCTGATGATGGAACATTTTCAGGCACTGGGGTCCTGATGGACTGCAGGCAGGCCACTTTGATGGAGCTTTTGGCTTCAGATTTTGGTGGGGGCTGCTCCATTATCAGCAAGGTCCTGAAAGGCTCCTCACTCCTTTCCACATTGGAAGTGTAGTGGGCCGGAGGTGACTAGAGGGCATAGGTTTAGGGTGAGAGGGGAAAGATATAAAAGAGACCTAAGGGGCAACTTTTTCACATAGAGGGTGGTACGTGTATGGAATGAGCTGCCAGAGGATGTGGTGGAGGCTGGTACAATTGCAACATTTAAGAGGCATTTGGATGGGTATATGAATAGGAAGGGTTTGGAGGGATATGGGCCGGGAGCTGGCAGGTGGGACTAGATTGGGTTGGGATATCTGGTCGGCATGGACAGGTTGGACAGAAGGGTCAGTTTCCATGCTGTACATCTCTATGACTCTATGACTACCTGCCATTGTCAGGTGGAGAGTGGCTACTGCTATTTGCCTGTGTTGGCAAGATTGTCAGAGTTAGCGATCAACACGATGATCTAATATCCTGAATTTGCTCATAATCCTGTCTTCAAACTGAAATCTGTGGGTCTGGGAAGATACCACCCTGAGTTAACTCTGTTTCCCTTTTCGCAGATGCAACCTTTCCAGCTCAGGTGTTTCCAACATTATCTGTTTGCATTTATGATCTACAGCAGCTGAAGTAAGTCTCTTGAGCAGAAGGCCACTTGTTGGCAATGGGTGCATCATGGTTGACTATTGGATTGTCAAAAACCCAATAACAAATTCTTTCTGGGTTTGCTGAATGGTCTGGGTATTCCAGGTATTCGTAACATAATAACCCTACTCCAAGAAGAAGGCAATTGATACATTTAGTTAACTTTATAGAATGAAAAGAAATTCTAAAATAAATATTTCTATGTGACAGTTAAATTCAAGGCAAGGTAATTTTTTTCCTTCAAAAGATGGTGACAATCATCTGAACTCGGGTGGAGAATGATTAGCTCAACCTTTTGAATTTTTTTTGGAATACAGATTAACAAGTTGCTGAGGGAGTGCATTGCAAGGAAATTGTCACCAGTGATTTATCCTGGAGTCATGGATCACACTTAATGATCTGACACAATTGGACATGTGCCAGTGGTGCACAGTGCTAATGTTAATGCAGTCTGGTTCATGCCACCAGACTCCTGCTGATGTGCTCTAGGCATACCCTAATAGAGGCATACTTATCTGAAATTACTAAGTCCGGGGAAGAGGAATGGATAGGACATGCTAATGATAAGAATGATTTCTGTATTGTAACACAGGAGGTATAATATATGGATGGTTTAGTGTTCTGCATACGCTGCCTGTGTATATTTATGGTTTTGCTTTGAATTCAGAGCTGAGCAAACTGCTCCGACATGCCTACATCAAGACATAAGCTCTTAGATATAATGTAATAAGCTGCAGGAATTGTAAAGCACACTAAAGCACCAAGATACAAGACCGTGTGAGAACTAGAGGGTTGATTTTAAGACTTCACTAGATTGGGGCAAGTGGAGTAGGGGTGGTGGGTGCAGTGAGGATGGTGGAGGTTCAATGTGAAATATGCTTGCAGCCCTAAGTTTGAGATGTGAAGGAATGGGAGAATTCTAAGACAGACAGAAACAAAAAAATCTGTGTTCAAGTGTTATACAATAAAGTGGAAATCATTGTGTTCATAAATGTATACAGCACAAGCAGCTCATAGATTATTCAGTTTGTGCTGTGGCGTGCAATCTGGTTTGAAAGAGTTCAACAGTGACTGGAAATGATCTTAACCTAGTCCATGGGGTGGGAGATGAAAGAGTTCCAGTTGGGAACCTACTTCACACCCCATCCCATTTTACTGTTTTTGATTTCAATGAATGCCATTTAAAGTAGGTGCCTGACTGCAGTTCCCCGGTCTCCTACCAAGTTGTGATTATCCCTGATATTTCAGGGCTTTACAAAAAAATCTAAAGAATTAAAAGCACAGATGTGGCTATCGATTTGTTAGATGTGGTGTGGAGTTTGAATAATTGTTAAAAGCAGAACACAAGAAATATCTATCGAAGGACTCTTACTGACCAAGCAATTGTACTTCTCAACTGGAAACCCATTGCTGAACTGAGTTAAAGCAATTGCAAAATATGGAGTAAATGTACAATTATATTGTCCCTTACAGAAAGCAAGCATGAAGCTGTTGATTTAGAAAACTCACTTCTTTTGATATATAGTAGCTGATGAAAGAAAAATCAGAATGTTTCAGTTTTTTACAAGACAATGGAAAATTATACACGTAGGAATAAGGCAGTCAATTCCAAAATCAAGGCACTGATGAACTGATTGATCGTTGAAGAATATTGCAGGTTCTTGTCATTTTGGCTGTTTGGAAAAAGACACTGATTCATGACTGAATTGTGTTTGGAACCATGAGGCAGAAAAAGATGACTGAGGGAGCCAAGTAACAATCTTAAAGAAATCAATAATAGAAAAGCAGTTGAAGTCGCACAGATCAGTTAAATGATTTTTATACAGAGTTCAAGAATATTAGGAGCAAAACTGGGACATGCAACTCCTCGAGACTGATTCACCATTCAATTAAATTATGGTTTTCTGTACTTCAATCCATTTGCTCCATATCCCAAGATACCATTATCTCACAAAAATATAGTGAACTCAGTCTTGATGATTTCACTTTGACACAGAAAGAGATCTTATAGGTGAAACAGGAGATGATGGAACAGCAAACAATCCTGATAGGGGCCAGGGTGGGCACACTCAGTACTGGGCATTGAATGGGTTATGTCCTCTGATTTCTGAGAGTTTAAAATAATCACATTTTTAAAGTTAAAATGCTGGAATTTATCTGTAGTATTTCTTGCGGTACTCCATAGACAGACTCTTTATAGGGGTCTGAATGGTTTGGACTATGACAAAAAATGTTGCAGAATTGCTCGAGGTTCAGTGAGATCTATCATGATGGCAGGAGCAACTCACTCCATCTTATAACTAGATTCCTTATGGGAAGGCGAAATTCGTGCTTGGCAGCAGGAAGTTATCTAAAAGGGGATTATTTCTTGCTAACGAGCTTATTAACTGCACATCCTGTCTGATTAAATGTAGCTTCCTATCTTCCCACCTCCTGTGAGCAAACGAATTGGGGAGAATTCTCAACACAGAGGTCAGAGTAGGCATTTGGTGACTACAGCTCTCTGCCTACCATGACAAGCCTCCATATTACCCACCATGCAACAGTTTCTCCGGGCACGACCCATGGACACCAGCCACATGCACATCTTGACCATGTACATTGGTATCTAATAATTATCCCCTATCCACAGACCCCCAGGATCCTCAGTGTCTTTCTGATCTGTGTGCACGTCAGTTACACAAATAGACCCGCGTTCATACAGTGCACCAGCAAATTGCATTGAAAGACTGCTGAAAGGATGCTCTTCACACAGGGACAGGCACCTGAACCATGATTGAAGCAGGCTGCAACTAAGGGCTGGTTGCTAGCTCTCTTTGCACTCATTCACTTAGCATCTACCTGCACTTGTACATGAAACACAGAAAGCTAGCACACTGGTGCAGCAGGTAATCAGGAAGGCTAATGGAATATTGGCCCTTATTTCAAGGGGGTTGAAGTATAAGAGTTGGGAGGTGCTGGATGATGAAAGAAATTGATTAGATTTCTTAGTGTGGAAACAGGCCCTTCAGCCCAACAAGTCCACACTGAAGCGCAACCCACCCAGACCCATTCCCCTGCATCTACCCCTTCTAACACTACGGGCAATTTAGCATACCCGATTCACCTAACCTGCACGTTTATGAGCTGTGGGAGGAAACCGGAGCAAACCCACGCAGACACTGGGAGAATGTGTAAACTCCACACAGTCGCCTGAGGCAGGAATTGAACCCGGATCTCTGGTGCTGAGAGGCAGCAGTGCTAACCACTATGCCACTGTGCTGCCCAATTGAGGGTTTGGTTAAGAAAAAGAAGGAAGCATATGTCAGGTACAGACAGGATAGATCAAGTAAATCCTTAGAGTATAAAGGCAGGAGGAATATACTTAAGAGAGAAATCAGGAGAACAAAAACCGGACATGAGATAACTTTGGCAAACAGAGTAAGGAGAATCCAAAGGGCTTTTATAAATACATTAAGGGCAAAAGGGTAACTAGGGAGAGAATAGGGCCCCTCAAAGATCAGCAAGGCAGCCTTTGTGTGGAGCCACAGGAGATGGGAGCGATACTAGACGAGGATTTTGCATCAGTGTTTACTGTGGAAAAAGACATCGAAAATATAGAATGTAGGGAAATGGATGCTGACATCTTGTAAAACGTTCATATTAAAGAGGAGGAAGTGCTGGTGTCTTGAAACGCATAAAAGTGGATAAATCTTCAGGACCTGATCAGGTGTACCCTAGAACTCTGTGGGAAGCTGGGGAAGTGATTGCTGGGCCTCTTGCTGAGATATTATCATCACTGATAATCACAGAAGACTGGAGTTTGGCTAACGTGGTGTCACTGTTTAAGGGTGGTAAGGACAGCCCAGGGAACTATAGACCAGTGAGCCTGACGTCAGTGGTGGGCACGTTGTTGGAGGGAATCCTGAGGGACAGGATGTACATGTATTTGGAAAGGCAAGGACTGATTAGGGATGGACAACATAGCTTTGTGCGTGGGAAATCATGTCTCTCAAACTTGATTTGAGTTTTTTTGAAGAATTAACAAAGGAGATTGATGAGGGCAGAGTGGTAGACGTGATCTATATGGACTTCAGTAAGGCGTTCGACAAGGTTCCCCATGGGAGACTGGTTAGCAAGGTTAGATCTCATGGAATACAGAGAGAACTAGCCATTTGGATGCAGAACTGGCTCAAAGGTAGAAGACAGAGTGGTGATGGAGGATTGTGACCAGTGGAGTGCCACAAGGATCAGTGCTGGGTCCACTCTTTTCATCATTTATATAATGATTTGGATGTGAGCAGAAGAGGTATAGTTAGTAAGTTGCAGATGACACCAAAATTGGAGGTGTAGTGGACAGTGAAGAATGTTACCTCAGATTACAACAGATCTTGACCTGATGGGCCAATGGGCTGAGAAGTGGCAGATGGAGTTTAATTCAGATAAATGCGAGGTGCTGCATTTTGGGAAAGCAAATCTTAGCAGGACTTAGGATCCTCGGGAGTGTTGCTGAACAAAGAGACCTTGGAGTGCAAGTTCATAGCTCCTTGAAAGTGGAGTCGCAGGTAGATAGGATAGTGAAGAAGGTGTTTGATATGCTTTCCTTTATTGGTCAGAGTATTGAGTACAGGAGTTGGGAAGTCATGTTGTGGCTGTACAGGACATTTGGTTAGGCTACTAGCCAATTGGAATATTGCGTGCAGTTCTGGTCTCCTTCCAATCGGAAAGCTGTTGTGCAACTTGAAAAGATTCAGAAAAGACTTAAAAGGATATTGCCAGGATTGGAGGATTTGAGCTAAAGAGAGAGGTTGAATAGGCTGGGGCTGTTTTCCCTGGAGCGTCAGAGGATGAGGGGTGACCTTATAGAGGTTTATAAAATCATGAGGGGCATGGATAGGACAAATAGACAAAGTCTATTCCCTGGTGTGGGGGAGTCCAGATCTAGAGGGCATAGATTTAGGGTGAGAGGGGAAAGATATAAAAGAGACCTAAGGGGGCAACTGTTTCACACAGAAGGTGATACATGTGTGGAATGAGCTGCCAGAGGAAGTGGGTGGGGGCTAGTACAATTGCAACATTTAAGAGGCATCTGGATGGCTATGTATGAATAGGAAGGGTTTGGAGGGATATAGGCTGGGTGCTAGCAGGTGGGACTAGATTGGGTTGAAATATCTGGTCGGCATGGATGAGTTGGACTGAAGGGTCTGTTTCCATGCTGTACATCTCTATGACCCTATGACTGTAAGTGTTATCGCAACTGCCAGTTACAGAACCACATCTGGAGTATTGTGTGCTCTTATTTAAGGAACAATTTCATTTCAATGGAGTCAGTTCAGAGAAGGTTCATGAGGATCATATCTGGTAGGGTCTTCTGAGCAATGGTTAATCAAGTTGGGACTCTACTCATAGGGGTTGAAAAGAATGAGAGGTCATTTTATTGCGCCATATAAGGTTCTTAAGGGGCTTGACAAGATAAATGCTGAAGTGATGATTCTTGTCATGGGAGAGTCTAGGAATAGACAATGTAGTCTCAGAATAAAGGGACATCAATTTAAGGCAGACAAGGAGGAATTTCTTCTCTCGGAGGTTGTGAGTCCTTTGCTTTGGGGGCAGAGTCCTTGTGCATTTTTAAGGCTGAAATAGATTCTTGATCAGTAAAGGAATCAAGGGTTACAGGGAAAGGGTATGAAAGTGGATGTGACAATCATTGGATCAGCCAGGATCCAATTGAATGGTACAGCTGGCTGAACTGAAAGGCCTATTCCTGCTCTTATTTCTTATCGTCTTATGTTTGCTCACAGCATCCATAATTTTTGTTGTTGTACTCTGCCCAATTGCAGTATCTAAAGGCTATAAGTACTGCCATATTAACATGCTGTATTGTGCAGGTACTCAGACAGGCACTTGTTATATTGATCAGTAAGGATATGTACTAGGTTGAGAGGTTGGGGTGAGAAATCTTGCTGTGCAGCATACTGAGACATCAGTCTAACAAATACAGCATGTGGCAGTTGCCTACATAGCAAACACACTGAAATTTTATTCAACCAAATGCCCGTGTCAGGAAGTCAATGAGAGCTAGTCTGCAATCCATTCACGGGGTTGCTGACTGTGTGGTGTGGGCGCTGTAGGTCAGGGGTTCCCAGTAGCATCAAAGCTGACTTTGGGATGGAAGGGCATTGATGAAGCAGTGAATATGGTGGTGATCTCGACTGGAGACATTTGGCCTCCAACAAATGCAACCATCTTCCTTTCTGCTCGGCAAGACTCTAACCAATGGAAAGTTTCTACTAATCCTCACTGATTTCAGTCGGATATCCGAACTCCTTGATACCATACTTAATAAAATGCTGCAGCAGCGTGGCTGTTTTTTTTAACTAATATAGAAGCTATTGGTGATGCCAGCCTAGCCAGTGACACCCATATTCCATAAATGATTGAAAGGAAATTCTCATCTTTTTTCCTCACTTAACCATGTTTGGACTAAGGTTGTAATTAGATCTGGAGTTGATTGCTCCTGGCAGAAATGAAACTAAACGTTGGTAAGCAGGTTATTGTTGAGCTGAAGCACTTAGTTCTCTCAGTGGTACATTCCATCTCTTTGCTGATGACTGAGAGGAGAATCATCTATCGGTAATTGAACTGGATCAACTTATCCTGCTTTTTGTGGGAAATTGTCCATGTCATCAGCCAGATGTCAGTGTCATAGCTATGCTGGAATAGTTTGGCAAGAAGCATTGCTGATGCTGGAGCACAAATCTTTAGCATAAATCTTTAGTCAGAAGCTTGTCATGGCCCATTGGCATTGTTATATTGTTCATCTCCATTTCCTAGTGTGATGAAAGATGTGTGGATTGTCTAAATTTTAATACCACTTTTTAGTGGTTGGATTTCAAACTAATGGCATATGGATGTTGGAATATATTTATAAAGGGGGTTAAAACTTAACCAGGCCAGTCAATTCAGAGCCTTGATTTTTAACCAATATGTGATACATAGAGTGTTAATGGAAGCTTGTCTATATCGTGGAGGCTTACAGCTTTTCAGTTTAGAATAATTGAAGATTGATTTCAGCTTCAAAAAAGAAGAGATTGAAAAGCTTTTGGACAGCTCAAAGGAGAGTTGACTGAGGCAGGTATTGACTCTCCGAGAAAAAGATGGTTGTTCAGAGCACCACATTGTTTCTCTCACTCTCTCACGCTGAAGGAGTTTTGTTTGTAAACATCCCAGACCAGCAATGTTTCATTAAAGCACATAATTAGAAGACTGAGCAAGTCTAAGATTTCAGTTACGTGAGTGATCAAGGTAAAATGAGTCACAGCTCAGTACCAGATCTGAAAAAGAGTGGCTATGTCAAAGTTTAACATTGATATGGAAGGAATTTCTCTGGATTTTGTAAGTAACTGTAATATGATGGGTATTGGGGGGTTTGGTAGGATTTTGTTTTGTTGTGTGTCTTTGAAAGCTTTCAAATTGTGTTATATGTGGTGGCTTGGTTTGTTTTGTTTTGCTTTTATTTCTTTCATGTAATGAACTTCTGTTTCTTTTTTGCTAAAACCAAATTTGTAGTCTTATGTGTTTATGTTTCAGTGAAAGACTGCCACATTAAATTTAAAAGGTTAAACAACAAGGTGTGTCCAGCCAGATTTCATCCTGGTTCCTAACTTGTTAAGCTGAGACATCAGCTGGGGGGGTGGGGGGCGGTGTCAAAGCAGTGGATTGATTTGAATTGGCTGAAGAGTGCCTCCTGTGATGTTAGGCAATCTCAGGAGGATGCCAAGTCGCATCATCCACATAACTCTCCCTGCTGAAAATGGCTGCAAATGCTCCAACCTTGTCTTTTGCACTGACGTTCTGGAATCTGTCATTACTGAGGAGAGGGATGTGATTGGAGCCTTGTCCTCTGCTTAGCTGTTTATTTTGGTTTTTTTTTCCATTTCCCCCCACACTACTGCCTTACAGCAGTATTGCTTATATTTTCCCCTGCACCAATGTGTGTGTGTGCAGGTGTAGCTGTTTATTTTGTAGAACATAATTCACAATTAGATAGGACATGACTGCAGACCTTTGATCTGATTTGTTGGCTTTGGCACTGCTTAACTTCTGTCCATGGTTTATTGCTTTCATTGTTTAGCATTCAGTTCTGTGTTATAACTTCACCAAGTTGGCATCTCATTTTGAAATGTGCCTGGTGCAGCTTCTGTCAACCATTCTTACATTCTGTTAAGACCATAAGACATAGGAGCGGAAGTAAGGCCATTCGGCCTATCGAGTCCACTCCGCCATTCAATCATGGCTGATGAGCATTTCAACTCCACTTACCCACATTCTCCCCGTAACCCTTAATTCCTGGACCTCTGTTCTGAACCTCAGTGAGGTTCACTGGACCTCACTCTGATATCCACTTGAGTGTGGGCGAGATCTTCAGGATGACTTTTCAGCTGAAAGTCAGTACTTAGAGCTGTACAGCATGGGAACAGACCTTTCGGTCCAACTCATCCATGCTGACCGGATATTCCATATAAATCTAGTCCCATTTGCCAGCACTTGGCCCATATCCCTCTGAACCCTTCCTATTCATATACCCATCCAGAAGCCTTTTAAATGTTGCAATCGTACCAGCCTCCAGCACTTCCTCTGGCAGCTCATTCCACGCACCACCCTTTGCATGGAAATGTTGCCCCTTGGGCCCCTTCTAAACCTGTCCCCCCTCACCTTAAACCTATGCCATCTAATTCTGAACTCCCCCACCCCAGGGAAAAGACCTTGTCTATTTATCCTATACATGCCCTTCATGACTTTATAAAACTTCAATAAAATCATCCCTCAGCCTCCGATGCTCCAGGAAGACAGCCCCTGTTCAGCCTCTTCCTGTAGCTCAAATCCTCCAACCTTGGGAACATCTTTGTAAATCTTTTCTGAACCCTTTCAAGTTTCACAACATCCTTCTGAAAGGAGGGGAACCAGAATTGCACACACTATTCCAAAAGTGGCCCGACCAATGTTCCATGCAGCAGTGTAACACTCCCTCAACAATGTATTCATGTATGAACCTGGCTGATGTGCTAAAGCACATAGATTTGAGCTCAAGATATTTTAATTTTGGTGAGTCAGCTGGCACTGAACCAAGGCTAAGAATGAAGTTCAGCTCAAGAGGAAATGCTAACAATAAATCAAGCAGTAGGTAACCAAATTACAGAAACTCTGGCTACTTAGAGGCGAATTGATTACCGGTCAATTTTGTTGAAAAAAAATATACTCGGGATAAGAATCCGTGTTCAACATTCAGCCTGATGTGGAGCAAGGTATTTCCAAATTATTTTGCTGCCAGGTGTAAGCCAGTAGAGAAACTGGCACAACTTGCAGAGCCAGATGAACATAGAGCGCACACACACACACTTTTTGTTGCTCTCAGTGTGTGTATCTCGATGTAGTTTTGTTTAGAACAGGGAGTTCCAGAATTAATATAATATTCATAAATCGGACCAGAAGTGGCTCAGCAAATGAACAACAATTACTCAATTTTGGGACCATGCATATTTGCGTTTTGGTGTTGTTTGAGTTCCAAGCAAGTGATTAGCACTTCACTGGATGATTGGTGGTAAGTTGCTTGCCACAGCGGCTGGCATCAGGTCCTTGCACATTTGGAACACAGGTACTGTACTCAAAAACACGACTAATGTCAGTAAGTTGTGCAGGAGACCAGAGAACATTGTTTCTTCAATAGGGCTCTTTCTCAGCAGTGAGCTGCCAAACAAAAACATCCCAAGCTAAAATTAACACCAGTGTGAATGTTATAAGTATATGCAGCATACGCAGAGTGAGATTGTGGAGAGGATAATGTTAAAAATCACAACACCAGGTTATAGTCCAACAGGTTTAATTGGAAGCACACTAGCTTTCGGAGCGATGCTCCATCAGGTGATAGTGGAATCACCTGATGAATCATCCACTATCACCTGATGAAAGCTAGTGTGCTTCCAATTAAACCTGTTGGACTATAACCTGGTGTTGTGTGATTTTTAACTTTGTACACCCCAGTCCAACACCGATATCTCCAAATCAGGAGAGGATAATGGCAGTGTTGGCTCAGCCAAGTCAGCAGGACTTTGTCAACATCTTTAAATACAGTATGGAATTTACACAAATCTTAACACTGGAATGAAAATTTTCACCATTCACAGTTACAAATAATACCCTGTCAGAGCTCCAGCCTTGAGAGGAGTCGAAGAGTCGATTTACTCCTAAAAAAGACTGGGGTATAGTTGGGAAAGCAGGATTTGAAACATTGGGACTTGCTGCAATTGCATTGCAGCAAGTGGATTATCAGCAGCTAGTTTGCTGGATAGAACAGCTATAGCTGTGTGCCAAATAGTGAAATGTATTCGCCTGCAGGTCACATTCTGATTGTCTGTCTGGTTTCCCAGCAAGAAAAAGCAATTCATTAACCTTTCAAGCCCTAATAAAGAAAGCAAGGCGTTAGGTGGAGTGTATGTGGCTGTTCTCTGAGATGGTGAGGGAATCTTACTTTGCAACGTAAGTGGTGGAGGGTACACAATGAACTGGTGAAGTTGTAGCTTGTGGAATTTCAGGGTCAATCATTCTGTAATTTCATTTTCTGAAAATGTCAGCAACTGCTGAATTGTGTCATATGAATACTGTTGAGACATTTGAACTGCAATTTTACAAGAAAATGATTTTTGTGTGTGTGTGATGATTAGTTTGAAAACATAGATAGCCATGAGGAATATACAATATTGAAATAGACAAATGTTTGGAAGTAGATTAGTGTATTGTTTGTATGAAATTACTGATGCATTAGAGAAGTCTTTTAGGACATTGTTGTCTAATGTAATAGTTGCTTCAAGTAGCTAGAATAAGGTTTGGGGAATCTCAAGGTATAAAGTTCTGTTACTAGAAATATCTGATTTCTTAATTCACAACAGTGAAGTCCTCAGACAGTTATACAGCATGGAATCAGACCGTCCGGTCCAACACATCCATGCAGACCAGATTTCCCAAACTAAACTAGTCCCACTTGCCTGTGTTTAGCCTATATCCCTCTTAAACCCTTCCTTTTCATGTACCTGTCCAAATGTCTTTTAAATGCTGTAACTATACCTGCCTCTAAAACTTACTCTGGCAACCTCCTGTGTGAAGAAGGTGCCCCTCAGATCCTTTTCCTCGTCACCTTAAATCTATGCCGTCTAGTTTTGAACTCCCCCACCATAGGAAAAGGACCTTTGCTCTTCACCTTATCTATGCCTCTCGTGATTTTATAAAACTATTTAAGGTCACCCCCCCCCCCCCCCCCAACCTCCTGAAGAAGGTACAAAAGACTTAGTTTTTATGATTCAAATAGAATTGATTAAGCAGGATTTTATAAGTACTTCACAAAAGAAAGTTAAGATGATGTATCGGCTTCTCACTGCTCAGGGCCCAGATTCCTTGAATGTTGCTGGGCCAGGCCATCATTTTCTTCTTCTGTCTCTGAAGTGACATTAGATTGAACTGTGTTTCAGAAAGAATTACACCTCTGAAACCACGGAAAACTGTGCCAACAATGACTCAGGTTTTTGTATTCTTATCATTAATTGAGTCACAATGTTTCCTCATTTCTTACTAGAAGATAACCGTAATTAGTTTTGCTCACTGTCTAAGGGTCATTAGTGTCACCCCAACTACAGTCACATAGGGCATGACAAATATCCATCTTTATTTCCTTGGGCCGCAGGAGTTACATTCTATTGTGAACAAGCAACAAATCCACGTGGGCACAGATTGCAGTTAACCAACAATATTACATCCTCTTACCAATAATACAAGCTATTGTAAATATTCACATAACCTATGTTAATTCATTCACACAAATACTAAAGCTATTAAGAACTAATGCGTCTTGCAGAATATCAGGAAATAATTTTTTAAATGGTTTGTAGCCACTGAACACCTATATTTAATAGATCGAGGCAGTTCTTAAACCAAATCCTGTTTACAATCCATGGCTCTTGTTTAAGATAAGATGTCATACTATGTTCAAGCCAACCAAGGTCTCAAGTTGTGATGACCTTAAAAGCAAAGAAATGCTGCAGCATCTCAGCTAGCAGTTACCAAGCCCTTATCAGTATGTCACAAAACTGAAGCAAATGTAGCTGTTTTGAAGCAGCCAAACTGATACTGAGACAGTTCCCGTGACTGTTGTCAACCTGCTTTTAAGATCTCAATCGCAGAAATGAAAAATAAACTATTTAAAAGAATGACAAAGGCAAAATCTTAAAATATTATGAAAAACCAACACCAAAAAGTAACTTTACCAAAATCTTACACTAATCAAAACATGGGTAATCATCTATTTAATTAGAAACTAGCAACAGTTGCAGTTCATATGTATATGTTCTTGAACTGCGCATTTGTTTGTAAAGTGGTACAATGAAAAACTATTTTTTTTATCATTTCCTTTTTTCATTTTTGGGTTTTTGGATATTTGCTAAATTAATATGAAAATATAATGAAACCACTTAATAATTGGAAGAAGGAACAAGTGGTCTAATGGTGACCATGTAACCATTGTTGTTTTTCATAAAAACCAACTTAGTTCATCAATGTCCATAAAGGAGGGAAATCTATCATTTTTAACTGGTCTGGTCTATACGTGATGCCAGACTCTCGGCAAAGTGGTTAACTATTATCTGCCCTTGGGCAATCAAGGATAAGCAATAAATGCTGGCCTAGCCAGAAGCACCCTCACCACATAAAAGAAAATTAAAAATGATATGGAGAGAGTATTGTCATTGCCCCTTAGTCAGAGTTTTCTTCATGAATATGATGTGAATTTACTGCCACCACTAATCTCACTGCTTTAAATTACAAAACCACCTGTTAGGTTTCACAAGTGTACTCTAAAGGTGAAGCACAATCGAAGGTAAGAGGATGAAAGTTTACGATTTACGTTTAGAGAATAATCTTTACCGAGCAGAAAGTGCAAAAATAAGAAACAGCTATGTATATTGCAACTTTTCTGCACTCTCTACTTTGCCAAAGGCTTTCTAGAAATTCCTTAAATATAATTCCTTAAATATTTCATGTTCTTTGAGTTCAAGAACATGAAAACCAGTTCATGTTCTGGATGGAATTTTCATATTTTCAGTTTAAGGAGTTTTGTCGAGTGAAATTTATGGTGCCTGCCTGGGCTCTAAGAGATTTTTCTCTCTCGATCTTCCACTCGTCCATTCTTTACTTTCTGGCCTCTCATGTCTCTGGCACTGTTTTTAAAGCATAGCTGCTGCACTTCAGATGCTGCAAACCAGGGACTGGCCCTCACACTGTGGAGTTCAAGCCTCAGCATTCAAAACATGTACAAAAAAACGGGAAGCATACTCCCTGCTTCACTGGGAGGGCCCTTGAAGTTTTAGTGGATGGTGTGGTGGACTGGACAAAGGTTTCAGCCTGGCTCACTGCTGTGCTCTATGTAAACCAGAGCAGTGCTGGAAGAAGTTCGGTAATTTTCTGTGCTAATCATGGATAAGTGCCACCATCTTCTATTTCTTATCTCACATGCACAGAGCCACCATACACTCCAACTCTCCCCTGGTACATGCTCATGGACCACAATTCTCAAAATGCGTCATGTCTACCTAGTGTTTCTTATCCACCTTAGCTCTGAAATTACTAGCCCGTCCTGCTCTCTGCACTATTCACTCACTACCTCTCCTGCATCCACTTCCATAATATTCAGTCGTTCCCTTTGTCTCATTCAAGGGAACAGTAGATCAACGCCGTAATGATGCCTCCACAACATCCTGCCTGATGGACTTATAATCCAGCACAGCTTGCTTTTGAACTACCAGACTGACTGGTCCAATCTTTGAACTGCAAGGAGACAGAACATTGGCAAGACCAAATACCTCACTGAATATAGCCAAACCTGTAATGGAAAAGGACAAGACTTTTGATTGACTGTGGCAGTACCCTTAAGTGATGAGTCCCCCTTCACTTTACTAAGGACTGTATTCACACTTTCACTCATGGCCCTTTGTTTGAAGAATGTGCAGTATTTTTGCCTGTGTGAGGTGTTAGCAGATGCTGCAAGGCTGACATTAACACAGCATGGTGCCACACAACATATCAACATCACGTCTGACTGATAGATTGATGTTTCAGTGCTTCCAATAACAAGCATTGCCTGCCTGTCCCTCAGCACAAAAAGTAATGCAAGGCACAGAGACTAGCAACCTCTCCCAGAGCATTTAAGACCCTGTGCATTAAGACAGCAATGTGAGCAATGGAGGTTGATATCCTATGAGTCAATGCTGAAGCTGGTGAATATGCATGAAGAAAGCAATGTAAAGTATACAGAACACAGCAAAATGGGTAAGAGTCTTAAACAGATGCCCCAGATGTGGACCACAATATGAGTGAAGGGACCTTGGAATAGCATGCAGATCATAAGTCTCCCTGAGTTCCAAAGCAAGGTGTATGAAGTACTGAGTGGTGTCGGAATTGTTCAGGGGACAACCGCCATGAAGCTGGTGGTTTTCCAATCGTGATTATTATGGACCAAGGGTAGAGGAAGATGGTCTCCATGGAGCAGGCAGGCACCTTCTACTGAAGATGGCTGGGATAAGCATGCAGCAGGTGCAGCCACTAGGTACTTGAATTGGGAGTGTTACGAATTTGCACCCTCTAGTTTCTCCAATGAGGAGTGGTGAATTAGGAGTAGCATATAATGAGGCAAATTGGCGTTTCAATATTAAAGATGCAAATAAATGGAAATAAAGTAGTTGTCACTCAATGGTGAGATTCTGAAGTTGCCATTTATGTCTTGAGAAGAACAACTGAAAGGACTTCCAAGACATGATAAATCAGACTATTCATTCTCTCTATATTTTCCAATATTTCCCCCCATCACTCGCATAAGCTATCAGTGAGCATCAACTGCTGTTCAGTTATGGGCCTGAGTGGCAGGCCTTCCCTTTAAAGAGATGTTGAATGTTGAAAGGCTCTTGTCCAGTATCCAGCCAGAAAAAGGACCCTTAACTAACTCCACACTGATTTATTTCTTTCTCCATTTAACACAGTTAATGTTTCGAGCCCAATTTGACTCTTCTTTAGAACTGTGGAGCTCATTATTGCGGAGGGCTGTAGAGACTTGATCATTAAGAGTATTTAAGACTGAAGTAGATAGGCATTTAATCAGGAATGGAATCAGGAGTTCTGGTGAAAAGGCAGGAAAGTGAGGTTGAACATTATCAGAATACATGATCTTATTGAATGACAAATTGCAACATTTAAAAGGCACCTGAATGGGCATATGAATAGGAAGGGTTTGGAGGGATATGGGCAGGGTACTGGCAGATAGGACTAGATTGGGTTGGGATATCTGGTCGGCACGGATGAGTTGAACCAAAGGGTCTGTTTCTGCGCTGTACATCTCTGACTGTATGACAGAGAGACCCGAGGGGCTGAATGGCCCACTTCTGCTCCCATTTATAATCTCTTATGGTCTTATCTCTTACAAATCTTTTAATATTACAAATAACCCTTTCAGAGTTCTCCAACTTTTATTTTAATGTAAGCACTATATGTAAATGGTTTTGGCATGTGATGATTTCACTTTTATTCTGTGACAAAGGGTAGATCCAGACTCTGAGTTCTCTTGACTTTGTTATCAATGAGACCCACCATGACTGTCAAAGCTGACTGTGTTTTAATCTAATTACTGTTTATTTTGAAGGTGGGTTTCTTTAAGCAGTACTTCAATTCTAATTAGGACCACAGCCTGTCAGGGGTAACATGTGCTCTGTGATTTGCAGTCGGTATTACAAGTAACGCATGCAGAGATATCGCTTTTGATTTCAACATTGACTCCAACTAAGATATAAACACCTGTAGCTTAGTGCAGACATGTTTCAATCCAAATATGCGATGTTGCATTTTGGTAAGATGAACAAGGGAAGGACTTATACAGATCATGGTAGAGCCCTGGGGAATGTTGTCAAACAAAGACCTAAAGGGTACAGGTACACAGTTCTTTTAAAATTGGGTCACAGATCGACAGGGTGGTTAAGAAGGTGTTTACTATGCTTCTTCATTGCTCAGACCATTGAGTGTAGGATTTGGGATGTCATGTTGAGGTTAAACAAGATGTTGGCAAGGCTACTTTTGGAGTATTGCATAAGTTCTGATTTGTCCTGCTATAGGAAGGATATTATTAAATTGGAGAGGGTGCAGAAAAGATTTGAGGGACTGGAGGGCTTGAGTTTTAAAGAGAGACTGGATAGACTGGATCATTTTTCATTGGAGCATAGGAGGTTGAGGGGTGACCTTATAGAGTTTTATAAAATCATGAGGGACACAGGGTAGTTCTATGGCAGTTAAATGTGCTGATGAAACTAAAATAGGTAAGAAAGTAAGTTGTTAAGAAAAGGTAAATAATCTATCGAGGGACATAAGTAGGTTAAGTGGGCAAAAGGTTGGCAGATGAAGTAGGATGTTGCTAAATGTGAACTTATCCTCTTTTGGCAGGAAGAAAAGCAGTACAATATTTTTTAACGGGGAATGATTGCACAACTCATTAGTACAGAGCGATCTGTGTATCCTAGTACACAAACTACAACAAATTGGTGTGAAAGTACAGAAAGTAATTCAAAATACCAATGGAGTGTTGTTAATCAGAAGGGGAATTAATGTTGGGAAATTTTACTGCAGCTATTGTGAGACCATATCTGTGCAGTTTCAAACTCCTTGTGTTGAAAACAAAATCATTAGTTACAGAGAAGGTTCACTTAACTCAAAAGGGACAATCTCAAGAAGAAGGGTTGAGCAGTATTGATGGATATGGGGAGTGTGTAGAATTGGAGTTGAAACTGCAAACTGATCAGCCACGATCATATCAAAAGATGGTGCGGTTTAAAGAGCAGAATGGCTTACGACTGCTCTTAGGTCTGATGTTCCTTTGATTGAATTTGAGGCTGTTGCTTTCTAACAGCAGCACGAAGATTATGAGTATGACAGCTCTTGATTCTAGTGAAGATCTCTGTAGTAGCAGTTGACTTCCTTCTTCCATATCCATGTATAGGGAGATCTCTCCAGGAGGCATTCTACCTTCCTACCTTGGAGTTACAGGAGAATCAGCTTTGATGCACTTCTTGCTGATATTTTGCATACTGATAAACTTGCTAGACAGATAAAGTCAAAGAAAGACAGTGAGCAAACCTAAGGTAGAGTCTATTGATAAAGAAATCAATCTTGTTGGGTATCTTTGCACCCTAGTACAGAAATTAGCTGAAGTACAGCTAAAACTAACTTTCAAACTCTTTACGTCATTCAGCTTGGATACATAATGTAGGAGCAAATTGTTGCAGATGCTGGAATCTGCATTGAAAACAATAAATGCTGGAGATCACAGCAGTCAGACAGCATCCATGGAAAGGGATCAAGCTAACTTTTCAAGTGTAGATGACTCTTCGGCAGAGGTCTGTGATGAAGAGTCATCTAGACTTGAAACATTAGCTTGCTCTCTGTCTGTGGATGCTGTCTGACCTGCTGTGATCTCCAGCATTTGTTGTTTTCAGCTTGGATATATAGAAAAAAAAGAGAGAATTTCCCCTAGAGATTATAAACCAAATCATTTTCAAAACAAATTATTTAAGGGATAAATTTTGGTTTTAAAAAAAGCAGTCACCATCTACTGTCATTGAGCCATACAGCCTGAAAACAGACCGTCCAGTCCAACCATCCATGCCAACCAAGTTTTCCAAACTAAATAAGTTCATTTGCCTATGTTTGGCCCATATCCTTCTAATACTTTCCTATTTGTGTACCTATCCAAATATCTTCTAAATGTTGTAACTGTACCTGCATCTACCACTTCCAGTGGCAGTTCATTCCACACATGAACTACACTCTGTATGAAAGAAGTGCACCTCGGGTCCCTTTTAAAGCTTTCTCCTCTTACCTTAAAAAGGTGTCCTCCAGGAGAAAGTGAAAACTGCAGATGCTGGAGATCAGAGCTGAAAATGTGTTGCTGGAAAAGCGCAGCAGGTCAGGCAGCATCCAAGGAACAGGAGAATCGACGTTTCGGGCATAAGCCCTTCTTCAGGAATGAGGAAAGTTTGTCCAGCAGGCTAAGATAAAAGGTAGGGAGGAGGGACTTGGGGGAGGGGCGTTGGAAATGCGATAGGTGGAAGGAGGTTAAGGTGAGGGTGATAAGCCGGAGTGGGGTGTGGGCGGAGAGGTCAGGA
>NC_057714.1:70679680-70688241 GCF_004010195.1 Chiloscyllium plagiosum
GTAAGGGGGGAGGTGTGGGCGCAAGTTTTGTATTTCTTGCGGTTGCAGGGGAAGATGCCGGGAGTGGAGGTTGGGTTGGTGAGGGGTGTGGACCTGACGAGGGAGTCATGGAGAGAGTGGTCTTTTCGGAACGCTGATAGGGGAGGGGAGGGAAATATATCCCTGGTGGTGGGGTCCGTTTGGAGGTGGCGGAAATGACGGCAGATGATACGCTGTATATGGAGGTTGGTGGGGTGGTAGGTGAGGACCAGTGGGGTTCTGTCCTGGTGGCGGGCGGAGGAGCGGGAAGTGGAGGAGATGCGGTGGAGGGCATCTTCGACCACGTCTGGGAGGAAATTGCGGTCTATGAAGAAGGAGGCCATCTGGGTTACCCCTGTTTTGAACTCCTCTATCCTGGGGAAAAGACCTTTGCTATTCACCTTTATAATTTTATAAACTTCTATAAGGTCACTACTCAGCCTCCTACATTCCAGCAAAAAAAGTTCCAGCCTATCCAGTCTCTCCTTATAAATCAAACTCATTTAAAACACTAGTCTTTGACCCGCATATCTCACCATAAAACTGAAGCTGAAATTCTAACATGTTATCATTGATGTCACCTAAAGGCTCTTTTCCCATCAGGTTATGGATTAATTATGCCTCATTGCATATTGCCAAATCTATATTACTCACTTTAGCACATACAACTGTAAGTAATTGTCTTGAACAAACTTAATTAGCTGGTTTTCTAGGTCACTTTGCCAATCTGATTCACCCATTCTACACACAGATCAGAGTTTCCCATGATTTTTGTTGTAACTGTCTTGTAAACTTTGGATCAGTTGTATTTGGTTCTGTTTCTTTGCTGTCTATTATAGTCAATCAGTAAAGTGCCTGAAGCAAGACTTGAGGCCCACAGCTTTGCAGCACCCTGTCAATTAATAAGGAACTGAGTTGGGATTGATATGAATGCCCTCTGCAGCCTCATTTAAATTGCCTTTAGCATAGGTTTGTCAAGTGCATAAGTATTCTTCCTACTTTCCATGTTTTCCTTTTTGAATTGCATGAGGTAATGATGTTGAATAGCAGACAGGAGATCAATCTGTTCTTTGACAATCATGTACCACATTGCAATTAATATGTTAGCTCTCGTAGTGATTAAATGCAAACCGATTTGAACAAATTCAGTCAACGATTTGGCCTGGGTGCTGCTGAGTTTCTCACTGAAGAGGAATAAGAGGCTCGTGAGAAATCTGATTGCTTTTTGGAGGGAATAACAAAAAGTGTAATTTTTGCTCCAGTAGAAACTGGCAGTGTTGAGAATGTTTATCACATCTGCCAGCAAGTGTGCAGGGAGAAGCAGTGGTCAGTGACCCTCCCATTGTCCGAGTGAGGATTGTGAAACTAAAATGTTAATCTCCCCAAAGTGCTGCTGATTATTTCCAGCTCTTTATGTTTCAGATTTCCATCATTGACAGTACTTTGACCTATTATCTGCTTCATGCTGAGCATTTTTTTAAGTGTGGTTGGTTTCAATTTTAAAATGTGAAGTATTTATCTCTTAATACAAGCTTAATTTTTCTGTTGACAAATCTCTCTTGTCATGCATAGAATTAGTACAATATTGCATAAATTGGTGGTTGCAAATTTACTGGAAGATTTTATCTTTTTTATACATGAAAGTGAAAGCATCGTAACATTTTAAGAACACAGGAACAGGAGAAAGCCGCTCATTCTGCTCACCCTGCTCTGACATTTACTTTGGATCATGGCTGATCGTATATCTGAATACCACTTTCCTGCACAATCTCCCCATCCCTTAATGACATTGGTTTCCAGAAGTCTATTGATTTCAGATTTTAACCTGCTCAACGAATGAGCTTCTACCACCCTAGAGGCACAGAATTCCAACAATTCACCACCTTTGACTGAACCATGGTGGGAGGTCAAAGGGCCCAGAAACAGGAGAGCCACTGCCATGATTTCTTTCACCTGCATTGAGTAAACACCTGGCATCACGCTAACACTGAACTCATCTGTGTGGTAGGCAGAGTGTCCTTTCGGCTTGACAGCAGCATCCTGTTTGGGGAGAATGCCATTTTTGTGTTTATTACAAATCAGTAGTGTGTTACAGCGAGCTTCACCTGCTGCTCAAATTTGTCAGACATCTTCCCCTTCCATAAAAGTCTTAGTAGACTGAGCACCTTTTTAGGACTGTACTCAACTAGCCCATGCTTGTAAAATTCAAACCATGGTGTCCAACATTGTATGTGGTTTTATTGTGCAACAATTACAAAATAATTTTTAAAAAATTACTGCAGATACTGTAAACTGGAAATAAAAACCAAGTTCTGGAGAAACTCAATGTTCCACAGCACAAATACAGTTCAGAAGAAGTCACATCTGATTCAAAACATTAACTCTGTTTCTCTCTCCACAGCTGCTGCCAGATCTGCTGAGTTTCTCCAACACTTCCTGTTTTTATTTCATTAAATAATATTGACTGAACTAAGAATTACATTGGAAACTAATTTAAGATTATTTTTCAGATGTGATGTGTGATTTATTTGTGTGTATTCAGACACACCGCATCCTGGTCTTTGTAGGCAATGGGAATTTGTCCACACCTTGCAACTTTTTCACTGAGTAAAGAACTGTGGAGACAGCATTGCTGCATCTCAATGTCAGTGCCTTATCAATCAAAATTGACCTGCCTGTTTGAATTTGACCTGCTAAATGCTGTTAAAACCTGTTAACTTGGGGATGGCACAGTGGCTCAGTTATCACTGCTGCCTCACAGCAGCAGGGACCTGGGTTTGATTTTACCTCAGGCAACTGTCTGTGTGGAGTATGCACACACTCCCTGTGTCTGCATGCGTTTCTTTTGTGCGCTCTGGTTTCCTCGCATGGTCTGAAGGTGTACAGGTTAGGTGGATTGGCCATGCTAAATTGCCCATAGTGTCCAAGGATGTGCAGGACAGATGGGTTAGCCATGGGTAATGCAGGGCTACAGGGATAGAGTTGGAGTGGGGGGGAGGTGGTCGATCTGGGTGGGATGCTCTTCGGAGGGTTGGTGTGGACCCGATGGGCTGACCTGTTAACTAAAACAGTTAGCTGTTCCTTCTGCAGTTCCATGCAATCCATAATCTAACCAATAGGATCTTTTTCTCTTGCTGCATAAATTGGTGCTTCCTTTCCAAAGTTGGTTTTCTTGCATATCAGTCCTCACAAGTGCAAGATGAAAAGCCCTGATTTTATATCTCTTAACTTTTAATTCCTGTACTACTAAGGAATCATTAATTAGAAATGTGTTGTTTAAAAAGAATTTGGATGGCTATATGAATAGGAGAAAGTGAGGTCTGCAGATGCTGGAGATCAGAGATGGAAATGTGTTGCTGGAAAAGCGCAGCAGGTCAGGCAGCATCTAGGGAACAGGAGAATCGACGTTTCGGACATTAGCCCTTCCTCAGGAAGGGCTAATGCCCGAAACGTCGATTCTCCTGTTCCCTAGATGCTGCCTGACCTGCTGCGCTTTTCCAGCAACACATTTCCATGGCTATATGAATAGGAAGGGTTTGGAGGGATATGGGCCGGGTGCTGGCAGGTGGGACTAGATGGGTTGGGATATCTGGTCGGCATGGACAGGTTGGATCAAAGGGTCTGTTTCCATGCTGTACATCTCTATGACTGTAAGCTGGATGACTTGTTCAATCAATGTTCTACTTCTAAAAGGTGATTTTATACAAAACTGTAAATTCTGATCCTTTAAAACCTATCAATTTTATAACATCGTGAAAGGGCTGGAAATACACAGTGGGGCATTCTGTGAAGAAAACAAACTGGTTAATGTTTTGCATTCAACCCATCATCAGAACATAAAATACTTTTAATGAATTGTCCAATAAAGTACAGGGGGAAGAAAAAGAGACAGAGACTGAACAACAGAAACATTGGCAGATTGAGACATGAGCAGAAACCTCAAACTGTAGAAGTGAATGCTGCTTACGTGTCCAAAATTTTACATTTTGGTTCATGACCACCTATTAATTGTAAGATGGAGAGATAGGTGCTACTGGACCTGCTGTGCATTTCGAACATCTGTTTTTGTATCGAGCGTGTTTAGAATTTTTTCTTTGTTTTGTTATTATTTCTGTTTTTATTGTGGAGTGGATTCACAGTGCTGGAGTAACTGGTGTGCATTCAAGTGAACTTGGGCAGCTGTCTTAAACTGAGAAGTGCTTTTTTATTTTCTATTCTTGAGTTCCTTCAATTAGCGAGAAGGCATGTAACAAGCCCCCAAAAGTGGAAAATGTTGAAATTAGCTGGCTTTTGTGGACCAACTGAGGGCTCAACCCATCTCAGGCAGAAAGACTAATACCAGATGTGGATAATATCTATGCCACCACCTAATTGCTACCTGTGGATGGGGTTCTCAGTGAGCGTACACTTGGAAGGTTAACCACATTGGCAGGTACTCTCCAACTGATATTCCTAAGTGTGAGAGTGGGTATGCTCAGTGGTCACTGGATGGATGCCCTCATCACTGAGAACTCGTCAGATCAAGGCTTAATCAGGTTACGAGAGGATTGGTAAGTTATTTGGACAATCGCAAACCTTGAGAGTGGGATCTTGCCTTGACAGAAGTTATCGTGCAGAAACTTCTGGGTCCTAAAACCAGATGGCTGAGGCCTCATTTTCACCAAATTTGCTGACGAGAAGGTAACTCTTTTTACCTTGAGGGCGGTTGGAGGTCAGGAGGGGTTAGAATTATTTTTTTTGTCACGTGTACTCAAATACAGGGATACAGGAGTACAGTGAGCAGTTCATAATATTGCCATTCATGGCACTATCTAAGGTACAAGTAGCCGAGATACAAAACCTTTGGTAAAAAGTGGAAAAGTAAAGAAGTTAAAAGTTCAACATTACAGTTCCTCTTGTTATGAAGTAGTAAATATGAAATAAAGTGAAAAGTTCAATATTAAAGCCCTTCTTTAGCCTTGGGCCTGCAGTTGCTCCACGCTGGTCTTTCCCCACAAAGGCTTGATCGGTTTCCCACACTCTGCTTGATCCCCTTGCCTCCGCACTACCTGCTAACTGCTGACTCACTGCCTGCCTTAATAAGTGTGGTGGGGCCTCAGCTGAGGCCCTTAAGTGGTCAATTATTAGTCCGTTCACAGGATCACCGAATTGTTGCGGCACAGAAGGACCATTCTGTCCATTGTGCCTGTACCAGTTTAATTACTTAGTGCCAACCATCTGCATTCTCCCCATATTCCTGCAAACCACTTCCATCCAAGTAATCATCCAATATCCTCTTGAATGCCTCAATTAAATCTGCCTCCACCAGATTTCCAGGCCATGCATTCCATACCCTAGCAGGCTACTATGGGGGGAAAAGAAAATCTCACATCACCATTGTTACATTGGCAGAGCAGTTTAGAGATCACTTCCTGCCAACATTTGAGGCTGTGGAGGAGTCCAGGGACAGGTGGGAAGTTACTCTCCTCAAGCCTCATGCAAATAGAGCAGGATGCCTCATTATAGGTCCCCATGCTCTTCTAGGACCCCCATTCCCCCAGACCTCCACATCAAGATGTCCAGCTCCTCTATCCATACCCCCACCGACCTCCCCTCCCCTTGCCTACTCGATTGAGTGAGGGCTTTGTTTTAATAGCTGGCAAGAGCTGTTGACTTTGTTTGATTAATATGGTTATTCTGTGTGCTCTTTTGTCATTGTTCCAATGTTTGTTTGCTCAAGATTAAGAGCTGTAAAGTTTTTGAAGCTTCCATTATTGATCCTTTAATGGTCTGTTTGATGTAGCATTGTAGAAACATCAGTTTTTCCTTTCAAAAGATGATTTATGAATTAATGCTTTGTAACCATTGCACACAAATCATTAACACTATCGTGTTTATTGTGGATGCAGCTCCTACCCTTCCTCCCTCAAGTCTCCCTCACCAGCCTGCACTTGCCTTAACCATATGTTGGAGTATGTTTGAGCCTTGTAGCAGGAACTGTGTCTGTGCACAATACTACCTTCTTCCTGAAAAGACAGCGGGTGCATGGTCTTTGAATATTTCTTCAGGCAGAGATGATTGGATTCTTGGTAAGCAACAAGGTGAAAGTTTATGGGGGATGACAGGCATGTGGATTCATGGTCACAATCAGATCAGACATGATCTTGTTAAATGGCGAATCAGGTCTGAGGGACTGGGTGGTCTGTTCCTACTCCTTGTTCATATGTTTGTATGTTCATATAAGGCATGCATCTTTTAGAACCTAATCTAGTGCAAACACAGAATGCTGGAGAAATTCCAACAGGTCTAGCAGAATCTGTGGAGAGAGAAACAGAGTTAACATTTCAAGTGTGACTTTTTTTAGAAGCTGTCCAAAAGGAAAGGAGGAAGCAAATGAGGCTGTTCATGCTGCTTGACCTCTGACAATTGTACATGGGGGGGGGAGGAGGGAGGGGAGAGGGTGGCAGGGCCCAAGGGGGCTGAGAGATAAATGGGAGGGGGTGGGGCCGGGGGGGGGAAGGTAGCTGGGAATGTGATAGATAGATGAAGGTGGGACTGTGATAGGTCAGGGTGGAGCGGATAGGTGGGGAGGAAGGTCAGGACTTGCCCGTCTTTGGCAGAGTGGGAGGCTGAATTGAAGCGTTCAGCCACAGGTTGATTGGTGCGTGTGTCCCGGAGATGCTCGCTGAAACGTTCTGCAAGTTGACATCCTGTCTCCCCAATGTAGAGGAGACTTGAGAGCAACAGACACATAAATGAGGTGTTTGGATGTGCAGGAAAACCTCTGCTGGATGTGGAAGGATCCTTTGGGGCCTTGGACAGAGGTGAGGGTGAAGGTGTGGGTGCAGGTTTTACACCTTTTGTTGTGAAATGGGAAGGTGCTAGGAGTAGAGGGTGGACCTGACAAGGGAGTTGCGGAGGAATGGTCTCTTTGGAATGCTGTTAATGTTGGGGAGGGAAATATATCTCTGTTGGTGAGGTCTGACTGGAGATGGCAGAAATGGTGGAGCATGATGTATTGTATCTGAAGGTTGGTGGGGTGGAAGGTGAGGACTAAGGGGTATGTCTTACGATCTTGTACTCCACAACCACCTGATGAAGAAGCAGCACTCTGAAAGCTAATGTTTCCAAATAAACCTGTTGGACTATAACCTCGTGTTGTGCGATTTTTAACTTTGTACGCCTCAGTCCAACATTGGCACCTGCAAATCATGTCTGTTTCTATTTCACTAACAAATCATGCCAATATTGTCACTTCTTCACAATGAACTTTCATTTTCTGCAATAACCTTTGAAGTAGCACATTATCAAATGCCTTCTTGTAACTTAAATACAATATATCCGCTGGTTCATCATTACCCACAGCATGTTATTTTCAAAAAGAACTAGAGTAAATTTGGTTAAACATGAGTTCCCCTACACCAAACAATGTTGACTTTGTCTGATTACTTTAAACTTTTCAAAGTGCCCTGTTATAAAATAATTAACAATAATTTGTACTATTTTTCCCTTTGATAGGTCTTAAGCTAAGACTGGGAGGTATAGGGAATGCTGGATGACTAAAGAAATTGAGTGTTTGGTTAAGAAAAAGAAGGAAGCCTATGTAAGATATAGACAGGATAGATCGAGTGAATCCTTGGAGTATAAACGAAGTAGAAGTATACTTAAGAGGGAAATCAGGAAGGCAAAACGGGGACATGAGATAGCTCTGGCAAATAGAATTAAGGAGAATCCAAAGGGTTATTACAAATACATTAAGGACAAAAGGATAACTAGGGAGAGAATAGGGCCCCTCAAAGATCAGCAAGGCAGCCTTTGTGTGGAGTTGCAGAAAATGGGGGAGATACTAAACAAGAATTTTGCGTCATTATTTACTGTGGAGAAGGATATGGAAGGTATTGTATGTAGGGAAATAGATGGTGACACCTTATAAAATGTCCATATTACAGAGGAGGAAGTGCTGGATGTCTTGGCTGGATGTCTTGAAATGCATAAAGGTGGATAAATCCCCAGGACCTGATCAGGTGTACCCCATAACTCTGTGGGAAGCTAGAGAAATGATTGTTGGGCCTCTGGCTGAGATATTTGTATCATCAATAGTCACAAGTGAGGGGCCGCAAGACTGGAGGTTGGCTAACGTGGAGGTGCCACTGTTTAAGAAGGGTGGTAAGGACAAGCCAGGGAACTATAGACCAGTGGGCCTGATGTCGGTGGTGGGCAAGTTGTTGGAGGGAATTTGGAAAGGCAAGGACTGATTAGAGATAGTCATCATGGCTTTGTGCGTGGGAAATCATGTCTCACAAATTTGATTGAGTTTTTTGAGGAGGTAACAAAAAGGATTGAGGGCAGAGCGGTAGCTATGATCTATATGGACTTCAGTAAGGTGTTCGACAAGGTTCCCCATGGAGGACTGGTTAGCAAGGTTAGAGCTCATGGAATACAGGGAGAACTAGCCATTTGGATACAGAACTAGCTCAAAGGTAGAAGGCAGAGGGTGGTGGTGGAGGGTTGTTTTTCAGACTGGAGCCTGTGAGCAGTGGAGTGCCACAAGGATCGGTGCTGGG
>NC_057714.1:70688486-70697638 GCF_004010195.1 Chiloscyllium plagiosum
ATGAGGGGCATGGATAAGGTAAATAGACAGTCTTTTCCCTGGGGTCGGGGAATCCAGAACTAGAGGGCATAGGTTTAGGGTGAGTGGGGAAAAATATAAGAGACCTAAGGGGCAACTGTTTCATACAGAGGGTGGTACATGTATGGAATGAGCTGCCAGAGGAAGCTAATACAATTGCAACATTTAAGAGGCATTTGGATGGGTACATGAAATATGAGATTACTTACAGTGGGGAAGTCCACACCGACCGCCAAAGCGCAACCCACCCAGACCCATTCCCCTACATTTCCCCTTCACCTAACACTACAGGCAATTCACCTAACCTGCACATTTTTGGACTGTGGGAGGAAACCGGAGTGCCTAGAAGAAACCCACGCAGACACTGGGAGAATGTGCAAACTTCACACAGTCAGTCGTCTGAGGTGGGAATTGAACCCGGGTCTCTGGCGCTATGAGGCAGCAGTGCTAACCACTGTACCGCCCACAGATAGGAAGGGTTTGGAGGAATATGGGCTGGGTGTTGGCAGGTGGGACTAGATTGGGTTGGGATATCTAGTCGGCATGGATGATTTGGACCGAAGGGTCTGTTTCCATGCTGTACATCTCTATGGCTCTAAGACCTATTTTTTTCCCACTTTCTATCTTTGTCTCTTTTTAAGTGAAGGAATTGCAATCATTATTTTGCAATCTAATAGAACACTTTCCTCAAATTGAACATTAAAATATCAATTATCTCTCTGCTAATTTCTGTTGAGATTCCGGGATTAAGTACATCAGGATTTGAAAAGATGACAGCCCATAACTCTAAGAATTTGCTCGTATTGTTTCTCTGGCAGTTATGGTTTTCTGGAATTCTTCCCACCCCATCATTTCCTGATCTATAGCAATCTCCGGGATATTATTTGTATCCTGTGTAGTGAAGACCAAAACAATATACCTGTTCAATTCATCTGCTTTCTTCTTATTTCCTATTAGTCATTCATAAGAACATCAAAAGAAGCCATTTTGCTCATGACTCAGGTGATAATGCAGAGGCTATGACCATTGAGGCGCTTTGTTTAAATTTAGCTCCTAGCTGCTCATGTGATCTCAGCAGCCCCTTTTTACAAGTCATTGCTGTGTCATTGGTGCCAACTACTGACGGAATCAGAACTTCTTCATGTTGAACAACACTTGGAAGAAGCACTGAGAGTGGCCAAGAGTGCAAAATATACTCTGGGTGAGGGACGTCAATGTCCACCAGGAGTGGCTCGGCAGCAGCACTACTGTTCGAGTTGGTCAGGTCCTAAAGGACATAGCTGCCAAACTGGTTCTGTGACAGGTAGTGAGAGAACCAACAAGAGGGAAAAACACACTTGACCTCATCCTCACCAATCTGTTAGTGCAAGTGCATCTATCAATTACAGTATCAGTAAGATGACCACTGCGCAGTCCTTGTGGAGATGGAATCCTGCCTTCACTTTGAGAATATTCTGCATTGTGTTGTTCGGCTATATCACCATGCTAAATGGGACAGACTTTGAACACCTCTAGCAACTCAAGGTTGGGCATCGTGGGTCACCAACAGCAGTAGCATTGTACTCCAGTACAATCTGTAACCTCATGGCGCAGCATATTCCCCGTTCAATCTTTATCATCAAGCCATTGGATCAACCTTGTTTCAATGGAGAGGTCGGGAGGGCATGGCAGGAGCAGTACCAGGTATACTTACACATGAGGAGTCAACCTGGTGAAGCTACCAAACGGAACTAGTTGAGTGTCAAGCTGCATAGGCAGCAAGTGATAGACAGAACTAAATGATCCTGCAACCAACGGATCAAGTCATAAGCTCTGCAGTCTTGCCACATCCAGTTGTGAATGGTGATGGACAATTAAGCAACTCATTGGAGAAGGAGGCACAACAAATATCCCGATTCTCAATGATGGAAGAGCCCATACATCAGTGCAAAAGATAAGGCTGAAGCATTGGCAGCAATCTTCAGCCAGAAGTGTCAAGTGGATGATCCATCTCAGCCTCCTACAGTGGATCACAGCATCACAGATACCAGTCTTCAGCCAATTCGATTGACATTGTGATGACGGTGCCACTTTAAAAAGGTTACTTTGTCCTTTTTTTTTAAAAGACATCATAAAGGCAGAGGTACCAAAGAGTCTAGGGTGTAACAGATAAACATTAGAAGGGGAGTGGCCAGTCCTCCCAGTTCAGGTTTTGTCTATTTATTTTTATTAGTAGTAGTCACAAGATGTTGGAGTCCAGGAGATTCACAAGCTTCATTAAAGGTTTCCTCTGACAGTCTCTGGATGCTGCTCCTTCCTGCCTGTAAGAATCTGTGTTTTAATTTAGCTTTTTGGTAAGGTGTGTGTTTATAGGATGTTACTGTTTTAGAATAGTTAATTGGTAATAGTTACTGTCGGTTAAGATTTTCAGTTGTTATTCTAAATTCTGCTTTCTTTCGTGTTTCAACTGTAGTTTTAGATTAGATTTCCCGCAGTGTGGAAACAGGCCCTTCGGCCCACCGATCCTCCGAACAGTAACCCAACCAGACCCATTCCCCTGACTAATGCACCTAGCACTGTGGGCAATTTAGCATGGTTAATTGACCTAACCTGCACACCTTTGGACTGTGGGAGGAAACCGGAGCACCTGGAGGAAACCCACGCAGACACTGGGAGAATGTGCAAACTCCACACAGACTAGAATCTCAAGGCTAGAATCGAACCTGGGACCCTGGTGCAGTGAGGCAACAGTGCTAACCACTGAGCCACCGTGCCACCCCTTAAAATAAATTGTTAAAATGTAGTGTTTAAATAAATTTTTGTTTTGCTTAAAGTGGAGTGGTTTGACCAGTTGCAAGACATCTGGAATATTCACCTCCCATCTGTCTTTAAAATAAGAAAAGGTTAGGGTCTAGGCGACCTTCTCAAAATATTTTGAGATCTGGCCTGGCCCATAGCAATATCAAGAAATGATTGAAGGTACTGGATATTGCAAAGGTATTGGCCCAGATAATATTCCAGGTTGGCAATGGCCTTATGGTATTAATCATTAGACAGTTAATCTGGGAGCCTGAGTAATGTCCTGGGAATCTGGGTTTGAATCCTGCCATGGCAGCTGGTGGAATTTGATGCAAATAAAAATCTGGAATTAGGAGTCTCATGATGACCATGAATCCTTTGTCGATTGTTGGAAAAACCCATCTGGTTCATTAATGTCCTTGAGGGAAGGAAACTGCCATTTTCAATTGACCTGGACTACAGTGACTCCAGACTCCGAGCAATATGGTTCACTCTTAACCCTCTGAGATGTTCAATAAATGCTGGCCTCGCCAGTGACTCCCTCATTTTGTGAATGAATCATGAAAATAAAAGTATTGAAGACTTATGCTCCATAACATGCTGCTCTGCTAGCAATGCTCTTCCAGTACAGCTGCAACACTGACATCTACCTGACAATGTGAAAAATTGTACACATAAACCAGAACAAATCCAATCCCACCAATTACTGCCTCATCAGTCTATTCTCAGTTATCAGAAAAATGGTGGTAGGTGTCATCACAAGTGCTGTCAAGTAGCTCCTGCTCAGCAATAAGCTGCTTAATGACAGCAGTTTGAGTTTCACTAGGACCAGTCAGCTCCTGACTTCTTTACAGCCCTGGATTAAACATGGATAAAAGCACTGAATTCCAGACGTGACAGGAGAGTGATAGCTCTTGACATCAAGGTCACATTTGACCAAGTGTGGCATCAAGGAACCCTAGCAAACCTGGAATCAGTGTGGATTGGGAAAACTCTGCAGTGGTTGGAATCATATCTGGCCCATAGGAAGATGGTTGTGGTTGTTGGAGGTTAATCATCTCTGCTCCAGGGCATCTCTGCCAGAGTTCCTCAGGGTAGTGTCCTAGGCCCAACCATCTTCAGGTACTTCATCAATACCATAGGAATTATGGATGTTGTTTAACATTCATCATCATCATTGAACATGCAGATTCTGAGCTTAGGAAGGAGGGAGGGTCATTGATGAAGTACCTGAAGATAGTTAGGCCTAGAACACCATCCTGAGAAACTCCTGCAGAGATGTTCTGAAGCTAGGATGACTGACCTTCAACAACTGCAGCCATCTTCCTTTGCGACAAGTATGATTCTAACCACTGAAGATGTTTACTCCTTATTCATATTGACTCCAGTTTCTTGATGCCACACTCAGTCAAATGCGGCCCTGTCCCAAGTGCGTTCACTCTCCCCTCACCGCTGGAATTCAGCTTATTTACTCATCTTTGATCTAAGGCTGTAATCTTGTCGAGCTGAGTGGTCTTGGTGGAGTTGAAACTGAACATTAGTGAGCATATTATTACTAAGTAAGTGCTTTGTGTCAGTACATTTCTGCTGTTCCTGATGTCTCACAGCACTTCATGAATGTCCAGTCTTGAATTGCTAAGCCTGTTCTAAGTCTATCCCATTTATCAAACTGGTCATGCCACCCAACACCTGTACTTTCCTTTACTAAGAGACATCTATGTTCTTTTCTCTGTACTGGAACTAAGTCACAAGTCTCAGAGGCTGATTTATTTGGTGGCCTTTCTTAAGCTGTTGGATTACTTCATTCAGCTGGATCATCCAAAAGCAATGTTTGTATCTGGTCAGAATGCTGAAAAGGCAGTACCATGCATATACATTTGGCATATACAAACACTGCTTTTTAATGTTTCAGAGTACTGTATTCGTACAAGTTGATGGTCCATTACCTTGGCAAATAAAATCAATATTTTAAAAATGTTGTAATAAAAACCTTTTTCACCGGCATATATGTGTTATTAGAATGAATTATTTATATAAGATTATTTATATAAGATTATTTATATAAGTTTAAAACTCCATTTCATTTGCCTGTAATGAATAATTGTCTGAGGCTGTATGGCTGTTAGCTCTTGGCATCTTCATTGACAAGTCATGGGTATTTTACAATTTAACTTTGATTTCAAATACCTTGAAGACATACTACAGAAAGTGATCAATTCCATTTCTTCACATAAAAATGAAGTCATCTCAGTAAAGTGTGAAATTAAATTTGGTGACTTGCATTGGGCTGATTTCAAGTGCTTATAATTTAATTTCAAGTTTACATAGTACACATTAGTTTGTAGCTCTTGTCAAATTTTGTGATCATTTATTGCTGTTGTCATCTGATATGCAGGCTAATTGTTTTACAGCTATGGATAAAAAATGCTATCAGTGACCAAAATGGCAAAACTTTATGCACAAAGTTATTGCTGTGAAATGAACATTGATTTGATTATTTTGTAACTGAGGAGCCAGTTTGCTCAGTTGGCTAAGGGAATAGTGTGTGGTTCCATGTATCACCAACAATGTAGAATAGTTCCAGCTGACAGAGACTTGATATAAGCTGAAGTTTGACAATCCTTGAATAATTGAGGGTCACTGAACCACATCTCAGGATTTTTGTAATTTTGAAAAATCTAATCGGGGCTCTTGTTGAATTATTCAATTGCAAGCTTTCTGGGAGGTGGAGCTGCACATGACATGATAAATTCAGCAACATTCTATTCAGTTTTGCAGTTTGAAGTTACTGTAAAAGTATTGTACAATTTGAAAGATTTAAGAGCAAGAAAGGTTAATTAAAACACTTAAATTGCCATGACAAAAATCACAACGTTGATACTTTCCAGTGATAATGCCTGTGTCATCACATTGCTAATGCATTTAGTTTAACCTCTTTTGAACTTGAATGTTAATATATACATATTAGTGCATTAATAATATGATGTTCTATTAAGTGAGGAATGCACCAGTACCTGGCAAAGAGATCTTGGTTGTGAAAGGCCATTAAAACATTTTGTTTTATGCTGCATTCTATCCATCTTACATATCAGAAGCTTCTTTTGGTCATCTTAAATAATATTTGCTTTATATTCCTTCTCCTTTCCCAGTAATTCATAAAACCTCTGTGAACTGGTGCTGAGATGAGCACTCTTATTTTGAAGAGTATAATTTCCTGATGCTGAAGAAAATGACAATCCACTTTATCAAATCTCTCAACTTTCAATGTTTCAATATCTGAGAGGCCAGGCAAGCTATCTGCTTCTTGAAGAGCATGCCCTCCAATATTTCTTCAGCTCAATCGAAAATAATAAGGTTTGTACTCAGCAACTCCATCTGATTGTAACTTAATGGGCAGTTAAAATGGAATGAATGACTTATCCACCGTCCCCGAACCTGCCAACTGCAATTTTAAATTGCAGGAACAAAGGAGACATGCCTCAAGCTGGTAGGGTCTTTGTTTAAATGTTCAGATCATGATCAGTTATGTAATTGAGGCCCAAATGCAATCTAAAGACATACCTGTCTGAAAAAAACTGATGCCTCCCAATTGCTGGGTTAAATCTTTAGGGAAAAGGGTCCAAGACCAGAAGAGGTCCAGCAGATAAGTAACATAGATTATTCCCATTCCTTTCATTCTATTAGAACATATCAGAAGCTTAGATCTTTCCTATCTTGGACTCCTTTTATTAGACAATACCCCAGTCTCAAGACCATGTGGTCACTCTTTGCTGGTGGTCTCTTGCCACTCAAATTGCCACTTACATTTTATGGTCACATAGTTTATCTGATTTAAATAACGGCCACTTTCTTATTTTCCATTGTTAGTTCTCCCATTTCACTTTCTATAGGACCAATATTTGCTTTATCAACTCTATTCTTCCTTCATTTTTTAAGGAACTTGGTTTTTATATTTCTGGTTAGCTTCCTCTCATACCCATATATTATTTTCCTCTTTATCAAATTTTGGTCACTCTTTGCTTTTTATAAAAATATCTTTTAACCAACCACCTGTCTTTGTACAGTCGTATAAAAGCAAACTACTGTGAATGGTGGAAATTTGAACCAGACACAAAAATACTGGAAAATCTCAAAGATCTGGCAGCATCTGTGGACAGAGAAAAAGAGTAATATCTTGAGTACAGAATGACTGTTCTTCTTAAAAGAGTTATACTGGACTCAAAACATTAACTCTGTTTCTCTTTGCATAGTTACATGTATTTTTTTCTTACAGTTTAAAACTATATTTAGTATTTCCAGTTAACCATAGATTGTTGATTCACCCCTTGTAATTTTTCTTACTCATCTAAATATGTCTATTCTGTAATTTCTGAAATGTCCCTTAAATGTCTACCACCACATCTCTCTTGATTTATCCTGAAACCTAATTTTCCAATTCACCTCAGCTAGCTCTGTTCTCCACCCTTTATAGTTGCTATTTTTTTAAATGAAAAATGTCTTGGACCTATCCCTTTCTCCCTCAAGCTAAATGTGAAATTCAACCATATTATATTTGCAGCTACCTTTGGGCATCTTTCTGGAATGTCTTTAAATAATCTTATCTTATTGCGAAATACCAGGTCCAATATAGAAGAAAGAACTGCAGATGCTGAAGATCTGAAACAAAGCTTAGTCTGAATCAAAAGGTCGAGAATAACCATCTCTCTGGTTCCAGAGCATGCTGTTCTAATCGCCTAAACAAAAAACGTTCTATTTACCCTTCATTTAGACTATATTTTGCCAATCTGGCTTTTTCTATCTATATATAGAATACAATATCCCATGACTAATGTTGTGTCTTTCTGACAATTAACCATTATGCCTTCCTTTATGCTCCACTCTACCATGAGGTTAAATTAGTGGTCTGTACAACACTCACAAATGACTTTTTGCCTTTATCGTTTGACATTTCTACCTGAACTTTCCCCACAACTTGGTTTTCTGACTTTGTTCATCCCTTTATTTTGGAGCAGTCCCATCATTAACTCATGAACTAAATAAGAAAATCAGTAAAACTGGTAAATATGACAGTCTACTTAGATAAGTTAAATAAGTTGGCAAAGATTTGGCGAATGGTATATAGTGTGGGAAGATCTGAAATTGGCCATTTTGGCAAGAAGATGTAAGCTATCTAAATGGTAAGAGGTTGCAGAGCTCTGAGATGCAGAACTGGATGTCCTACTGCATAGAACATAGAACAATACAGCACAGTACAGGCCCTTCGGCCCTTGATGTTGCGCCGACCTGTGAACTATTCTTAGCTCGTCCCACTACACTATTCCAAGATCATCCATGTGCTTATCTAAGGATTGTTTAAATCTCCCTAATGTGGCTGAGTTGACTACATTAGCAGGTAGTGCATTCCACACCCTTACCACTCTCTGCATAAAGAACCTGCCTCTGACATCTGTCGTAAATCTATTACCCCTCAATTTGTAGTTATGCCCCCTCATACAAGCAGATGTCATCATCCTAGGAAAAAGACTTTCATTGACTACCCTATCTAATCCCCTGATCATCTTGTATGTCTCTATCAAATCCCCTCTTAGCCTTCTTCTTGCCAATGAGAACAGGTTCAAGTCTCTCAGCCTTTCCTCATAAGACCTTCTCTCCAGACCAGGCAACATCCTGGTAAATCTCCTCTGCACCTTTTCCAATGCTTCCACATCCTTCCCGAAATATGGCGACCAGAACTGAACACAATATTCCAAGTGTGGCCGCACCAGCATTTTGTGTAGTTGCAGCATGATATTGCTGCTACGGAACTCAATCATTCTACCAATGAAACCTAACGCACCTTATGCCTTCTTAACAGCATTATCCACCTGGGTGGCAACTTTCAGGGATCTATGTACATGGATTCCAAGATCCCTCTGCACATCCACACTACCAAGAATTTTTCCATTGACCCAGTACTCTGCCTTCCTGCTAATCTTCCCAAAGTGCATCACCTCACATTTAGGTGCATTGAACTCTATTTGCCACCTCTCAGCCCAATTCTGCAGTTTGTCCAAGTCGCCCTGTAACCTGTAACATTCTTCCAACTGTCCACTACTCCACCGACTTAGTGTCATCTGCAAATTTACTAATCCATCCACCTATGCCTGCATCTAAGTCATTTATGACCATAAGACATAGGAGTGGAAGTAAGGCCATTCGGCCCATTGAGTCCACTCCGCCATTCAATCATGGCTGATGGGCATTTCAACTCAACTTACCCGCATTCTCCCCGTAGCTCTTAATTCCTTGTGACATCAAGAATTTATCAATCTCTGCCTTGAAGACATTTAGCGTCCCGGCCTCCACTGCACTCTGCG
>NC_057714.1:70699397-70705641 GCF_004010195.1 Chiloscyllium plagiosum
ATTTCCTTATCTCCCATCATTAGGCTTCCAGCATCAGTTTGAAGTGGCCCATTGTTTTACTTTTGCCTGTCGTTTGTTTCTTATGTATTGAAATAAACTTTTACTATCATTTCTAATATTACTGGCTAGCCTACCTTCATATTTGATCCTCTCCTTCCTTATTTCTCTCTTTGTTATCCTCTGTTTGTTTTTGTAGCCTTCCCAATCTTCTGATTTCCCAGTGCTCTTGGCCACTTTATAGGATCTCTTTTTTTCTTTGATACATTTCCTGACTGCCTTTGTCAGCCATGGCTGTCTAATCCCTCCCCGGATAATCTTTCTCTTCTTGGGGATGAACCTCTGTACCGTGTCCTCAATTATACCCACAAACTCCTGCCATTTTGGCTCTACTGTCTTCCCCGCTCGGCTCTGCTTCCAGTCTATTTTCGTCAGTTCCTCTCTCATACCCTATAAAAATGACAAACAGCAGTGGTCCCAAAACAGATCTTTGTGGCACACCACTAGTAACCTGACTCCAGGCTGAATATTTTCCATCAACCACTACTCGCTGCCTTCTTTCAAGAAAGCCAGTTTCTAATCCAAACTCTAAATCACCCTCAATTCCGTGCCTCTGCATTTTCTCCAACAACCTACCATGTGGAACCTTATCAAAATCTTTACTGAAGTTCATGTATACCATGTCAACTACCCTACCCTCATCTACATGCTTGGTCACATTCTCAAAAAACTCAGAGGTTTGTGAGACATGGCTGCCCTTGACGCAACCATGTTGACTATCTGAAATCAAATTGTTGCTTGCTAGATGATTATAAATCGCAAAAAGCTAGCATGTTGATACTACAAGCAATTAGGAAGTCTAATAGAACAGTATTATTTACCAAAAGGGAATGGAATTCAGAAGTTGAGAAGTTATGCCTCAGTAATGCCCTAATGAGACCCCGTTGCCAGTACTGTATAGAATATTGGTTACCTTGTCTAAGGTAGGATGCAAATGCATTGGAAGTAGCTCAGAGAAAGGTTATCAGACTAATGCTTGGAATGATTGGGTGAACAGGCTAGGCTTGTATCTACTGGAGTTTAGAATAAGAGGAGACTTGATTGAATCTTGTAAGATCCTGAGGAGCTTTGACAGGGTTATCATGGAGAGAATGTTTCCCCTCATAGAAGAATCTAGATCTAGGTGTCACTGTTCAAAGTCAGATGCTCCGTTAGAACCGAGATCAAGCAATGTTTTTTCTCTCTTAACTGTCTTCCTGAAAGCAGGGCGTTTGAATATATTTAGGGCAGAGTTCAATAAATTATTGTTAAGTAAAATGGGGGATTTCAAAGAAGATTTTTTATTTAGTGTTTAAGAACATATTATTCTGGAGGTGCTGCTCAGATCCGAATTGGTGGCTCTGACCTGCCCCATTGTCACAGTGTTTATTAGACTAATCCAGATAAGTTTCTGAACAATGGAAATCCCAGCATGTCGATAATGGAGAACTTAGCGATCATAATGCAGTGAAATACCAAAGCCACATGGTTAGATTCCCTCTTGTTAGAGATGGCTATTGCTTGGCATATGTGTAGCATTTGCCGCTTTCAGTCCAATTCTAAACACTGTCAAAGTCTTTCTTTTATGGATAGCCTCTGCTGCCAATAATTGAGTGGTGCAGAGTATTAAGCAATCATCAGTGAATATCCCCTTTTCTGACCTTATGGTGGAGAGAAGTGAACAAAGTTTAATAATGGACAATTACCTGAAAAACCTCTGCTGTACCCTAGCAGGCTTGTGGTAACATCAACATTTAGCAAATGATAACAAAGTGGCTACGTAATCCAGAGGGATTAGACTGATCATCTATGGAAATGAGTTCAAAGACCACTATACTGACTGTGCATATTCAATTCAGTTAAATAATTAAATAGAGTCAAGGAAATGTACAACATGGAAACAGACGCTTTGGTCCAACTCAGCAATGCCAACCAGATATTCTAAACTAATCTTGTCCCATTTGCCAGCACTTGGCCTATATCGCTCTAAACCCTTCCTATTCATATACCTTTTAAATGCTGTACATATACCAGCCTCCACCATTTCTTCTGGCACCTCATTCCATATGCACACCACTCTCTGCATGAAAAAGTTGCCCCTAAGGTCCCTTTTATATCTTTCTCCTCTCATCCTCAACCTATGCCCTCTAGTTCTAGACTCCCTCACCCCAGGGAAAAGACCTTGTCTGTTTACCCTATCCATGCCTCTCATTATTTTATAAACCTGTATAAGGTCACCCTCAGCCTTTAATTAATTAAATAAATAATGTATTTAAAGAAAATCACCCAGAGCAAATGTGTGCCAAATAACAGCATGTTTTAAAATAATTTTCTGTATTAATGAGCAAGTAATCTATATTGACACCTGATGTGTTTAATCTTTACTGTCTGTAGATCTAGCCTTTCACAACATTATTTAGGTGAACACAAATAGAAACTGGATAGAGGAATCATAACCTCCAAACTCAGGCAACAAGGGTCACCTGTATAGTATAAGGGAATACAATAATGCCAGAGGTTAAAGTTCATATTACATTGGTTCCGGCCAGTCTACCAATATTACACACAGTCTGTGGGTAAAGATGAGGAGTTGTCCTTTAGCTTTTAGAGAGAACAGAAATAACTATACAAACTCTCTAAGGTCTTACTAATTGTGCATGACTAAATGTGGTTTTATTTATTGCTATCGTGCAATAAACTTTATCATTAACTAAAGACAGTGCCTCTTGTATAGATACTGCGCAGTCATAGAATCAGAGTCATACAGCGTGGATTAACCTTTGGTCCAACTTATCCATGCCAACCAATTTTCCCAAACTAAACTAGTCCCACCTGCCTGCATTTAGCCCATGTCCCTCTAAACCTTCCTTATTCACGTACCTGTGTCTTCCACTTCCTCTGGCAGTTCATTTCACATATGAACCACCTTCTGTGTGAAAACATTGCTCCTCAGGCCCCTTTTAGATCTTTCTCCTCTCACCTTAAAAGTATGCCCCCTAGTTTTGAACTCCCCTACCCTAGGGAAAGGATCTTTGCTATTCACCTTACTATACCCCTCATTATGTGAAAAGCCTCTATATCCAGTAAAAAAAGTCTCAGTTTATCCTGTCTCACCTTTATAACTCAAACTCTATGCTGTACTCCTAGTCATTAGGAAGACCCCAAGACAAAGCAAAAACAGACAAAGGAGGTTATTTGGCAGAGAATTAACTCAAACAACTCTTACCCAGTCTCTCATACCAACAGAGTTGACAAATATCACAAAGAAGAGTCGTTATATTGGAAAATATCATCACTCCATCAACACTGGGGGAGTAGACCATCCTACTCACTGCATGAAGCAGAACTTATAGTCACAACTAAAATCACTTTAAACAGTTGGAGCTTTCAATGTAAGTAAAAACCATGGCCCTTGAATTCCACAAGATGCGTTTCCTGATGGTTTTGCAGACATCACATCCACTGATGTTTTTTGGCACTGGAAAGGGAGGATACCTAATTTTAAATGGAGAGATGGCCACAGACAAACCATGCACATGTATGCTGGAAATTGCAGTCCTTGTTTGTCCCCCAGTAGCTATGGTCTTCAGGAACCCTGGTTGCTTCCTGAGCCTGTAACCCATGATTTCCACCCATTTCAAGCTACTGTGCATGAATTTGAAAAGCATTGTGGTTTCCAAAGATATCTTAGGTTTGAACAGACCTAGCCCATCAGAGACTTTTCCCCAGATCTATCCCCCAACAACACTTACCTTGCAAAAGTCAGACAGAGGTTTCTCCAGTACACAGCACACTGGAAACTTGTGGAAAAAACAAAGGTTGGATCTCAGCATTTTCCAGGGAGTTCCATTTGTTTCTCTCACTTTTCCAGTTCTTGAAGAAAACGTGGTGGTTGACCTAAAAGTTAAGTTGTCTGCTGCAAAGTAACATAAAAAGGTTAACAAAAATAGAAATTACTGGAAAAGCTCAGCAGGTCCGGCAGCATCTGTGGACAGAAATCAAATGTTTCGGGTTGATTGACCTCCGAACTGATGGTACCTGGGAACTTGTCGGTTTACAGGCAGAAGATAGGGTAGGGAAAGGGGGTAAGGAGAATAGGTGGAGATACAGCCCAAAGAGAGAGATAAGCAGTTAGACAGACAAGGGAGTGGATAACAATTTGGCTAACATAAAAAGGTTTTTCCTTAGCAGACAACAAACTGAATGCTATCAGTGACAAATAGGAAATACGCACTGGTGATCATAATTGATTTTTCGTTCATTTGTTTCCTTGTTTCATACAAGAACTTTTCTATCTGCCTAACAGGCTTGTCTTCCCAAATGAAGATTTATTTCTAGAACTTTTCATTCATTGGATCTTCATATGAGGTAGCTATTACTTGTAATAAAAAGTTGTCAGCATGGAAAATTATATTTTTAATCATGCACATCACTTTGGTAATAAGGGCAAATATATCAGAGACTCTTGCAATTATTTATGCATCGATGTGGATCTTAAGCAGGGCAGCTGAATTTCTTCCATTTAGTTACTCATTTTTAAGGTTGTTACTCACCAATGGAGATAAGTCAGGGACTGAAGCATCTTTGCCCCAACGGATCTTCCTTTAACCATGACTGGGGTGGACATCTCCCCCTGTCTTTGCATCCTCCTGTCACCAGGAGTGGAGATGTATTGCCTGCATTTACACCTTCATCTTCCTATGGATGGATAGATATCTCCTACCTGGTACCCGCTTCTCAGTGTCAATGGTGAGGCCATGATGCTGTGCCATGTTTCCTTTTTTAACTACCTTGTAGCCACAAGAGACTGGGAATATTTCAGGGAATGGAGTTTGTAGACTCTATTAATGATTATACTTTACTGTACAATTGTGGTTACCACACTACAGGAGGGATGTGAATGCATTGGAGAGACTGTAGAAGTGATTCACAAGAAATGATTAAAGGTAATGTGCAAAAGAAGCAAGCGTGATTGAGAGAAATAGCTTTTTTCTCAGTAAGTAGTTAGGGTGTGGAATGCACTGCCTGTAAGGTCTGGTGGAGACATGTTCAGTTGAGGCATTTGAGAGGGCATTGGGTGATTTATATAAGTAGAAACAATGTTTAAAGGCATTGGGTAAGAACAGAAGATTGGCACTGGGTAATGGTGCTTGTTTGAAGACCTATACAGGCACAATGGGCCAAATGGACTCCTTCTGTGCCCTGAGAAATTCCATGTTTCTGTGATTTGATGGATAGAAAAGGAAGTATTTCAACATTTTTAGATAACATTTAATTTGGTTTTGTATGTTTTAATTTTCTTGAGTTTTTTACAAATATTTTTGAGAATTCAAAACGCATAGACTATTTTGAGTTGATTAAGGTTATAAACAGCAGTTTTTAATTTGAATCTTCGCCTCGGAAATCAGACTGCTCCTCTGCTTTGAGAGGAATAGAGAAGGATCCAGAAAGCCCATTCCACTTGGGCATAAAAGATGGATCCTCTTTTGTCAGATTACAGGTAATAATTTATCAACACCAGAGATTATAAATTTTTGATTTTGTCACTACATTGTTACAATCAGTAGGATTAAGGAAAGTTGCCATACATTCCAGCAATAAGTCCATGAATGCAGAATGTTATTCCCAAAGTCACTAAATTAAATGCTCAATTTCTTTCCAGTTGCACAGGTTCTGTTCAGAATGTAAAATTCTTGCTTTCATCTGTGTTAGTTTATTACTAGGAAGAATATACAAAAACTGTTTTGGAGCCTATTCTCCATTCTGCGGGAGGTAAGTCATCATGCTGAGTTTTTTAGTCAGGTGACAAATTTGGACCAATATTAACCTGCTGTGGTTCTGTTCGCCGAGCTGGAAGTTTTTGTTGCAAACGTTTCGTCCCCTGTCTAGGTGACATCCTCAGTGCTTGGGAGCCTCCTGTGAAGCGCTTCTGTGGTGTTTCCTCCGGCATTTATAGTGGCCTGTCCTTGCCGTTTCCGGTTGTCAGTTTCAGCTGTCCGCTGTAGTGGCCGGTATATTGGGTCCAGGTCTATGTGTTTGTTGATGGAGTTTGTGGATGAGTGCCATGCTTCTAGGAATTCCCTGGCTGTTCTTTGTTGGCTTGCCCTATAATGGTAGTGTTGTCCCAGCCAAATTCATGTTGCTTGTCGTCTGCATGTGTGGCTACTAAGGATAGCTGGTCGTGGCATTTCGTGGCTAGTTGATGTTC
>NC_057714.1:70705793-70707901 GCF_004010195.1 Chiloscyllium plagiosum
AGTGTCTTGATGCAACTTCTTTTGTGTGTATTGGGGTGGTTGCTTTCATAATTCAGGACTTGGTCTGTGTGTGTGGCTTTCCTGTGTATCTTAGTGGTGAATTCTCCGTTTGGTGTTCTCTGTACCCTCACGTATAGGAATGGGAGTTGGTTGTCCTTTTCTTCCTCTCTCGTGAATCGGATTCCTGTGAGTGTGGAGTTGATGATCCGGTGTGTATTCTCTCTTTCCGTGTTTTTATTAACCTATTCTAGTGGGATTGGATCTGCAGTCCATTTTAAACCCAAGTCATTTTTACTTTCCATTGACTTATTAACTGGCATTAAAAACTTTCGTAACTATCATTTTCCTGTGAAAATATAGGAAGATTTGTTTGTGTACTTTCTCTACAGACTTCAGATTTGGCCAGTTTACACTGTTGAATCATTTTGACAGCAGTTTTGGCTGTGTGTAAATAATTTATACTTGTCTTCTATTCAGTAGAATTACATTTCCTGTATTCATTTTCTTTAACATTGAGAGTATATACTCATTTGGGAACTAAGCATCTGCACTTGAAAAACACACTTCAAAGGAAAAATAAATGTCACTCATCTTCAAGGATCAAATTATTGAAAAATCAGTTGTCTAGCAATGCAAAATTACAATGCCATACATCTGCCATGGTTAGTGTCATAGAGTCATAGAGATGTGCAGCATGGAAACAGACCCTTCAGTCCAACTCGTCCATGCCGACCAGATATTCCAACCCAATATAGTCCCATTTGCCTGCACCTGGCCCATATCCTTCTAAACCTTTTCCTATTCATATACCCATCCAGATGCCTTTTAAATGTTGCAATTGTACCAGCCTCCACCACTTCCTCTGGCAGCTCATTCCATACACGCACCATCCTCTGCATGAAAATGTTGCCCCTTAGATCCTTTTTATATCTTTCCCCTCTCACCCTAAACCTATGCCCCCTAGTTCTGGTCTCCCCCATCCCAGGGAAAGGACTCTATCTATTTATCCTATCCATGCCCCTCATGATTTTATAAACCTCTATAAGGTCAGTCCTCCACCTCCGTCATTCCAGGGAAAACAATCCCAGCCTGTTCAGCCTCTCCCTAATGTTCAAATCCTCCAACCCTGGCAACATCCTTGTAAATCTTTTCTGAATCCTTTCAAATTTCACAACATCCTTCTGATGGGAGGGAGACCAGAATTGCATGCAATATTCCAAAAGTGGCCTGACCAATGTCCTGTACAGCCACATGACCTCCCAACTCCTGTACTCAATACTCTGACCAATAAAGGAAAGCATACCAAACACTTTCTTCACTATCCTATCCACCTGCAACTCCACTTTCAAGGAACTATGAACCTGCATTCCAAGGTCTCTTTGTTCAGCAACAAGCCCTAGGGCCTTACCATTAAGTGTATAAGTCCTGCTCTGACTTGCTTTTCTAAAATGCAGCGCTTCACATTTATCTGAATGAGATTAAATTCCCTACAGTCTGGAAACAGGCCATTTGGCCCAACAAGTCCACACCGACCCTCCGAAGAGTAACCCACCCAGACTCACTCCTCTACTTAACACACCTAACATACCTAACACCAGGGGCAATTTAGCACCTTCCACCCTACCAACCTTCGCATAAACCAAATCATCCGCCACCTCCAAACGGACCCCACCACTAGGGATATGCCCCTTTCCGCCTTCCGCAAAGACCGTTCCCTCCGTGACTACCTGGTCAGGTCCACGCCCCCCCCACAACCCATCCTCCCATCCTAGCACCTTCCCCTGCCACCGCAGGAGTTGCAAAATCTGCGCCCACACCTCCTCCCTCACCTCCATCCAAGGCCCTAAAGGAGCCTTCCACATCCATCAAAGTTTTACCTGCACATCCACCAATATCATTTACTGTATCCGTTGCTCCCGATGCGGTCTCCTCTACATTGGGGAGACTGGGCGCCTCCTAGCAGAGCGCTTTAGGGAACATCTCCGAGACACCCGCACCAATCAACCAAACCGCCCCGTGGCCCAACATTTCAACTCCCCCTCCCACTCCACCGAGGATATGCAGGTCATTGGACTCATCCACCGCCAAACCACAACAACGCGACGGTC
>NC_057714.1:70707941-70725811 GCF_004010195.1 Chiloscyllium plagiosum
GCTCTCTGCCTGTATTCCTGATGAAGGGGTTTTGCCCGAAACATCGATTTTACTGCTCCTCGGATGCTGCCTGAACTGCTGTGCTTTTCCAGCACCACCCTAATCTAGACGCTGATTTCCAGCATCTGCAGTCATTGTTTTTACCCGCAATTTAGCATGGTCAATTACCTGACCTGCGCATCTTTTGGATTGTGGGAGGAAACTGGAGTACCTGGAGGAAATCCACACAGCTATGGGGAGAATGTGCAAAATCCACACAGAGAGTCGCCCAAGACTGGAATTGAACCTGGGTCCTGGTGCTGTGAGGCTGGAATGCTAACGACGAGCCACCGTGCCACCAATTCCATCCAAACTAAACTCCTCAGCCCACTGGCCCATCTGATCAAGATCCCATCGTAACCTGAGGTAACCTTCTTCGCAGTCAGAGGAAACTCACTTTTCATGGCTGCTGTTCAAAAAGAATTTTTGATGGGTGATGACTTCAGTGGCGGTGAACACAATAACTTGATAAAGCCCTGGTTAGGCTACAGTTGAACTTTTGCATCTAGATATGGTCACCACATTTTAGGAAGGAGGTGAGATTCCTCGCAAGGATGCAGAGGAAATTTACCAGAAGAGTTTAGAGATTATGAACTCTAGCAACAAAGTTAGGTTGGAGATGTTGAGGTTATTTTACTAGGATCAAAGGAGATTGAGAGGAGATTATGTACAGATATACAAGATTAATACAGTTCTAGATAAGGCAAAATAATAAAGACTGTTCCCATTAGCTGATGATGTAAGGACTAGGGGTAGAGGTTTCAGGTTTTAGCAAAGAGATAGAAAGGTGCTCACCCACACTTGCATTATCACCATCGTCAGTATGAAACCTGTGGCTGAAGGATCATCAATGCAGTAGGGCCAAAGAATGGTAGTTATCCCTGCACTGACATGTGTGCAGCAGCTTCGATTTTAGATTCATCGATGTTTACAGCATCACACAGAAGAAGATCTTTCAACCCATTGTGTCTGTGCTGCTCATCAAAGATCTTTTTTAGTTAATTCATTCATAGGACATCGGTGTGTGCGTGTGCATGTATGTGTGTGTGTGTACATGCATGTGTGTATGTCAAACATATTATTTGAAATTTGTAACTCAGCCAAATGTCACCTTCAATGATCCTGCAAAAACAGGTTATTTTCTTTCAAATTACATTTATTTGTATTCATCACTGGTGGAAAAAAGAGACAGTGAGTCTGTATTGTATTTCTCAGATTAGCTTCAAACACCAAAGAATAGTGAAATAATCAGGAAATATTATCATCTTGTTGTTAGTCCTACTCGGTATAAAATTACACCATGGAATAGTTTTTTGAATATTTAATACTTATTCACTACAACATGGTAGTAGTCTTGTGGATAAAGAGTTTAACCTTTAATGAGGTATGTGTCAATAGTGCTGTCACTGCTGAGATTTTTAGCTGAAGTCCCACTTCAGGACAAAAATGAAAACTGATGCTCCACTGCAGCATTGAGTGAGGGCTGCATTGTCAGAGAGGCTTGTTTTATGGCTAAGATATTTCACTATGTGTGCTTTCTGCCTGCTCAATTGGATATAACCACAGCACTTTTTGGAAATAAAGCAGAAGAGTAATCCCCAGCACCCTGTCCAATATCCACAAAATACAGATTACCTAGTCATTATCACATTATTGTTTGTGGGAGCTTGCTGTGTGTGTGTATTTCTTACTGTATTAGCTGAACAATTCAAAAATGTTAAGCATTATAAAATCACAAGTCTTTCTTTTTGTCAAGTTATGACATTAACGTTGAACCATCTGACTAAAAGATAGTCCAAATGTTAACACTAGCCAGCGTGATGTTTTTCATGTGCCAGGTCTTCAGTTGCATTATGTTGGGGTGTCTGAGCAAATGGGGCTCTGTCCCAGAGGTAAAGATTGAAAATTGAAATGTCACCATCTCAGAAATGTCTGAGTAGTTGATTTAAAAGTAACATAGATATGGATGATAAGTGGATTGTCCATGACTTGAGGATGGTGTGGCTGGAGGAGTGTTCATGATGCAAAAGAAATCACTTTAGAATCACTTTGTTAAGATGCAGAAATTATAAGAATATACTAAGAAGATAAAGGAAACCAGGTTGCAAATTTATCAGAATCGTGTGGTAAATGTGATTCAAATTACTTGTTCACATAGGGAATGAACATCAATGTGGACTCTTTGATTCTGTAACTTACATTTTTATCCATGTGTTTCCTGATAGTTTCCTTCACAATTAGTTGGTTGGAATAAGCTTAAACTCAGCCACTCAGTAAACTGATACCTTCACATTTTTATTTAATTCCCTTCTATTTCTTAGTATTCAAATGGGTTGTTTAGATTCTAATACAAGAGCTGTATTACAGTAGGGCCCTTCAGGCATAATCCCACCATGGGCTTGGAACCTTCACCTGTTAGCATTTTGGTCCTTCCACAGCTTTGGGAAAAAGCCTTGCTGCGGCCCATGTAAAGCTGTGATTAACCTGGAAAGGGACCGAACCTATGGCCTTACATATCTTGGCATGATGGGGAAAAGGTTCTGGATAGCTACAAATCATGGTTACACTTGGAGGCATGTGCTCCACCTCTGATTTTTAGCAACTCTCGGTTTCAACACATTTAAAATAAAACTCTATTAAGTGGTAAGATTAAAGCACAGTAGGATCCTTCATCAGTTTTTGCTCATCAAATCAGTTTGTGTCACTGATGACAAATGTCTTGGAGTACATAATTTAGAGTTGTGCGCAGCAAGTATAGCATTTGAGGTCAGGGTGGAAACATTTATATGATAATACACTTCTGTTATCAAGATTGCCAGTGAAAGCACTGCAGTCATTCTGCTTACATGTCTCTGCTGCATTAAGTTTTTTTTCTCTTTATGTAATCTGATGAGTTTGAAAATTGACTTAGTCTATATAGGTCTTTGAAGAGCTGTAATAGCTGTGACAATTATAGAATTTCTCATCATTTTGAATGGCAGGCGCTGACAGAAAAGCAATATTTCAGTCTTGTCCAACCTGGTGGGCTTTACCTGATGACACGGACTGGTGGAATAGCAAGTTGAATCTTACTGAAAAATTGGCTGCTTGTATATCAGAGATGAGGAAGAAAGTGCTTGAGACAGCTTGGCAGCTGACTTTAAATTGGAATTAAAATGCACATTGAAACATTTTGACATTGTCTGCGACTATACTCAGTGCCTGCAGAGTTTGCCTTTTAATTTTTGAAGTTATAAAAACCAATACTTTTTCAGGAAAGCAAAGCTGATTGACCTGAAACATAGATACTCCTTAGTCTATACTATTATAATTTTGTGTCCTGAACTTAATATCACTTTATTTTGGCCGTGTTTCAAGATCCAGACTCATTCTCTACTATCATGCATTGATTGTTTATTTAAGAGCATCAGAAGGTGAATTAAAGTAATGAAAGCTTCTGTAACCACAGTGTTTCATATATATCTTTCTCTTTGTAGATCAGTAGAGGTGTCACACTAAAGAAAGTAGACCCTTAAAGTGTGCAGATTACATGAGTGAAAATGCAAGATAAAGATTGCTCAGAATTCAGGAGGGAATGGAGTAAGTTAGTCAATATAAATATTAAATCTGAAACTATGTGTTTGTACTTTGTGAATTGAGTAGGAAGGGCAGTTTCAGGGGAATTTTAACATGTAGGAATTTGTGGGTTCAAGCTTAAAACATTGACAGTAATCTGGATGCTGGCTTTAGTTGCTGCCTTCGAGATTTCATGCAGTGCCTTTGCTGTTGTGTGCTAACCCCGTTGGGAGAGGCAGCTTGGCAATTAATATATGTTCTTCACTATATTTTTGTACTTAACGTTGATTCCATAGGATTCCATAGGATTCCTGAGATTCTTGTTACTTGTCAGTGAAGGCAAGGTGTGAACACAACAGCAGTAAAGGGGGTAAATCAATTTCAGGGAAATATGATAAGACATTTTCTGACCAACCTGTTCAGAGATATTATTTTACACCTCGGGAGCAGGTGGGATTTGCTTGGGGCCTACTGGCTCAGAGGTAAGGAAACTACCACGCACCACAAGAACCTGTAATAACATGGCACAATCTACTCAGTGCTCAGTTGTTTTTCTAGTTGCCAGTGGCAAAGGTGTTTGTTGTAATTCTAAGAGGACGTTTTACACTTCAGAGATTTTATCTGTCAGATCTCTGCTATCTTAGTTTGGACCTGGGCAAGGTGGATCAATAGGACAGTAACAACAGGTTTAAGGTCACCAACTTGTGCCTTCACAAGAGAGAGGGCAGGAACAGAGAGGTTCAGCCTAAAGGAAGACCTTCCACAGCGCGTCTACAGGAAGAGAATCAACTTCTTTGACATGTTGAAAGGGCAGTGTTTCAGCAGGTTCAGGTTGTGTCAGATAGCTGGAGTCTGTCAGAGGATTGCTGCTGCTCATACTCTCTACCATCCTCAGCCAGTTTACCTTTTGGAGCGTTCCAGGGCTCTGCTGGAGATACGTGTGAATTCTTGCAGTTGGCATAAGATGGCATATTCACCAAGGTGCTAATTACACCAGCTTTGCCTGGAATTACATCTGTTAAAATAAGTTGGCACTTGAGTTGTGGCTCTGGCCAATTTCCCTCAGATTCAGACTGACATTGACTCTACAAGTGCAGCAGTGTCCCCCAGGAATAGTTGTCAACTGTTGTACTTCATCAAAGTGCAGCTTATTGCACAGAATATGCATGTGGGTATAGGATTACTGGGCAGTTGCCATAGTCCATTCTCAGAAAAGATGCAATTCAGGTATTTGACACACCTAGTGGGATGTCCTTTGAAGTTTTGTAGCAGTGGTAGAGACACAGCTTGTAGGCCGAAAACTAAGTGTTTGATTCTGTTACCAGGACTTGTTGGCCATGGAAGTACATTGTACATGGCCAAATTGATTGATTACCAGCCTACAATTTTCCAATGGCAGGAAGTAAGGGCAGATTGGTTTCCTGGTCATGCCATCCTGCAGAGGATAATGCCAAACATTGCAATGTTTTGTCTTTAAATGTAGACCTATCCAATAGAAGTTAATTGGCCTCAACCTCGGAAATTAGGCAGGAGAAAATACTGATAGTTCCAGGTGCCCTTCTGTAATATCAGAAAAATAAAAATAAAATTGCTTTCAAGACAAAATATTGAGATTCACGCCAGTTTCTTGTCTCTTTGAACAAAAAAATGAAGTTTTTTTAAAAATCTACCTATTGGTATGAGGATCTGAATTTATTTCAAATCTACTTGTACTCTTCCTCTTGTAATCTACTTCTGATTTTCAGGATCCATTGCAATATGCAGGGACTTGCTAACTTGCCTTGCTGTATAATTTGATAGATTATTGTTGAGGAATCTCAAAGTAAACTCATGACAGACATTGAAGAACTAAACAAAATGGCATTTCTAGTTCTGAATAAAGAGTACACATGAGTGTCTGAAGAAATGATAAACCAGCTCCTTAGCCTCATACCTCTTTCCAATCTTCTACTTCTTGGTTTTTCCCATATTTCATAGGGTCACTACAATTGATCATCTTCATGTCAATCACCATATTTTGGCAGAGTTTCTCTAGCTGGATGCTCCTCTTGTTGTTAACTTTTCTTGTCTAATGTTGGACACCAGAGCATGGCTTATGACCTGCGACAGGCTTCTTGGAAGGCAGTTGAAAAGCTTGGCCAAGTTATGACTCTCGCTTCCTTGGATCCTGACCGAGAGATAATGACACAATCTATTGCACCACAAAATCTCTTTGTAGGTCTGTCTGCAGTAAAACTGCCAAATAAAATTCTTTCCCCTCATTTCTGCCCCATCTGTTGCAAATAATGTAACTTTTTCCCTCTCTCTACCCAGAATGCAATCCCCAGTATACACATGGGGCTTTGGGGAGTGTGTTTATTGACAATAGCCCTGGCCAATCAGAAAGTGATTCTCTAAAATTCGGAGGTGGTGGGTGGGACCTCCTGACTCCTAATCTCTCAGTAGGATTGTGCTGACATATTGCTGCCTCACTCTCGATCTTCCACTTTGCTGTCTTTGCCATCTTCCACCTGTTCTCTGGTAATTCTGTCTCCTGCTCAGCACGATACTCAACAGCTCCCTGTCAGTGTGCTAATGACCATCTTCTCCCATCTTCTCAATCCTCCTTAACCTCTTAGTTCCTGTTGGTTTGCTCAATCCATCTGGTTCCAACTCTCACGTGCTCGGCTGCAAGATGGGTGCACAAAGGTAAGACTGGGTCCGTTTCATCCTTTCTAGGATGGCAAACAGTGTCTGCAAGCTCTTGTTTAAAGCTTACATGTACCAGCGTCATTCTGGCTTTTAATGTTCCTGATGAAGGGCTTTTGCCTGAAATGTTGATGTTTTTCCTGCGGCTCGGATGCTGCCTGACCTGCTGTGCTTCTCCAGCACCACTCTAATCTTGACATTGAGGTGTTGAGTCTATCCATGTAAATAGAATTCATTGCAATGCTCTGCGACATTGAAATGCTTTCTGGTTTTGGAAGGCTTGTCAATGCATTTCACATTCTCTGCTGCTGCTCAATGATTATCCTCATTGTTGATGGTTCCTGAAGAATACCATCTGTATCTAGTTAAGCAGAGCTGGGAGAAGCCTGTGCCTCTTCGCTGCTGTCCCAATGCTACCATCTGCCCTTGCTAACTTGTGAAATGTAAGTCATCAGGTGAAAACCTGACTAAGTGGTCTCACAGAAGTGTGAGCATGTGAATTGCAGCACGAGCTACATGAATTATGTGACCATTCAGCTCACATGAGCTCCTCTAAGGAGTCATTATTCACAACCTTCACCATCATCTGCTGCTTATGTAAAGTCCTCCCAGGAGATGAAAGACATGAATGGGTATGAGTAAGATAAAAATAATTACAAACTCTCATGATCTTACTTCTCTTTCTGTCTAAATCAAGTCAGTATGACTGAGCGTCATGTGGCTGACTGATATTTAATTGTGTAATCAGATAGCTGGGAGGTCCCATTTCTGATCTTCAGTGGTGAGTGGTGAGATGGCATACTCTCCTGTTTACCACCTCAGCAATCCCCTTTGACAATCAGTGTGCTCGCCTTCTACTGCAGAGTTTTGTTTCTATGACTAGGAAATAGGACATGTGCTTTTGGCTTCCCATACCCACAGCAATACATCCAAGGAGGTATCATTAAAATGGGTAAACTTTTGCAAGTCTCATTTCTTAATGTCCTGTCTCCTTTTCCTGAATTCTCAGCACCACCAAACTATGGGTAGAATTTCAAAACACTGGAGTTGAGATTATGTTATGCAGTTCCTCATCAGGCCTGCTGCAACTAATTGAACAGGAAATCTCAGAATGGATTGCTAACAAGGTGGCTGTGTTAAAAAGTCACTGATAGATGTACTGATTGGTTCCACAAGAAATCACACCCTGCCAATCCCAGCAGATTTCACAGCTCAGATCAGGACCTTTGTTTTTGGATGAAAGCTCACCAGTAACAAAAAGATGGAATTAACTTTTTAAGGACACTGACTCTGCCTGTGTTTTAGGTCTTGGGCAAGGAACATGTCTCAGGGTCCTCTTGTGGTCCAGTGGTAGACCAGGAGGCCGAGTTCAAGCGCAATCTGAGCATCTCTGAACAGATTGATTAGAAACATAGTTTAAATGAAATAAAAGCAAATATCCAATGGTGTCTCCTAGGAATTACATCTTACTTTGAGATTCCGTTGCCACAATTATGGTAACAAAAAGGCATAAATTTAAAATAATTGTAATCAGAATTATTAGGAAGGTCAGAAAATTAAATGAGCATGATGATGAGTATAAGGAATTCTGTGCTTAGAGTGTGCCCCTGAGTTTGTGGATGGATCTAAATAAAAGAACAAGGTTCAGCATAACAGACCAAGATTACTCAATTGCATGAGTGTTTTTGTGGTTGATCAAGAAACAAGAAAAGGGACAGCTAACTGACTGTGGCCTCCTCCCTCACCACCAGGACTCCTTTTTCTGCCTGGGTCATAGATCTGAAGATCTGTAGGTCTGAATTTTCATCTTGGAGGTAGGAATTGGGAGTTGGAACTAACTTCATCATTGCAACCAGCCTTCCATCATCAGGAGTATTTCCCTGCAACCATAGGCTAAAACGATGTGGAAAAATGCTAGTCTCTAAAAATGGGATGATACTAATTGTGACCAGGTGGCAAGATCTGCCCCACGTTCCAATGGATATTGATTGAGTTCTCTCCATGGAACTGGCAGTCAAGGCTGAGCTGTATTATTATGTCCCTTTAGTGCTTTATAACTTCAACAGCATATCAAGGGAGGTATTATTGAAATAGGATTACAGCCCTGGCAAGTCTTATTGATCAATTTAAACACCTTTTAATCCACTCACCGACCTAAATTTCAACCCTATCTTGTTCACTGCCTCAGGCTTCTCACCCTCTGTACCCATTATCTATTATAACTGTTGAAAGCCATTGAATACCCACAAAACTGCCTGACTAAACAAATTGAGTCTTCAAACCAGCTTTTTAAATAGAGTCAAACATTTACAAAATTAGAACACATTGGATTGGAGCCGAGAGCCCCTAAAATTACTCAAGTCAACAAACTGTCTTTAGAATTGCTATCTCAACAGCGAGAGTCATAGAGTTTTACAGCAGAAAAGAGGCCATTTGGCCTTTTGTATCCTCGCTGGTCATCAATCATCTATTCACTATAATTGCATTTCTGAAACTTAGCCCATAGCCTTATATGCAATAACATTTGAAGTGTTCGTCCAAATATTTCATAAATGTTGTGAGGGTTCCTGTCCTCCCACCCTTTCAAGCAGAATTCCAGATACCCACACCTTCTTGGTGAAAACATTTTTCTTCAAATTCCCTTTAAATCTCTTGCCCCTTAACTTAAATCAAAGTCCCCTTTTATTGACCCCTCTACCGAGGGGAAATATCCTTCCTATCTACCTTCACCTAACCTGCACATCTTTGGCCTATGGGAGGAAACCAGAGACCCCGGAGGAAACCCACCCTGTATCATCCTGTAGTCTCAGGGTTTTCCTCCTTGCTATTTATCACATCACAAATTCTCATGTTATCTGTGAACTTATTGATGATCGATCATACTTTCATGACTAGATCATTACTGTACACTCCAAAAAGCAACAGACCCAGCACTGAACCTTACGTATGCCATTGGACTTCGACTTCCAGTCACAAAAATAACCTTTGGCCATCACACTTTGATTCCGGTCACTAATTCAGTTTTGAAACCAATTTGGTAAATTGCCTGAATTCCATGAGCTCTTAGCTTCTTGATCAGACTTCCATGTGAGATCTTGTTAAAAGTCCACGTATCATTTGTGCTAACTTCATCTATATATCTGGTCGTCTCCTCAAAAAGAAATCAGATGTAGATTAGATTCCATACAATGTGGGAACAGGCCCTTCGGCCCAACAAGTCTACACCAACCCTCCGAAGAGTAATTCACTCAGGCCCATTTTTCTCTAACTAATGCACCTAACACGATGAGCAATTTAGCATGGCCAACTCACCTGCCCTGCACATCTTTGGACCGTGGGAAGAAACCAGAGCAACCGGAGGAAACCCACATGGACACGGGGAGAATGTGCAAACTCCACACAGACAGTCTCCCGAGACTGGAATAGAACCTGGGACCCTAGTGCTGTGAGACAGCAGTGCTAACCACTGAGCCACCATGCTGCCCGACATTAGACACGATCACCCCATGTCAAAGCCATGCTGACTATCTTTGATTTAATCTTTGTCCTGGCACATGAGGACCAATTTTGTACCTCCGAGGCTTTTCCAATTGGTTCCCTGCCACTGATTTTAGATGCACTAACTGTAGGTCCCTGCTTTATCCTTACTGTCCTTGATAGTACCACATTAACTTTCCTCTAGTCCTCCAGCACCTTTCCCATAGAGGTAGAGCATTGAAAATGGATGACAGAGCCCCTGTAATCTGCTTCCCACAGCAGCTTGGAATGTATCTTATCTGGGCCTGGGGATTTATCCACTTTGAAGCTGGCTAAAACTTCCTTCCTCTCAATGCTAACTTGTTCAAGTTATCACAATCCCCCTCCCTGATTTCTGTACCTACTTTTATCTTTCTCTATTGTGAATACATATGTAAAATATTCATTTGGAATCTTGTCTACATCTCGCAGTTCTGCACATAAATTGCCATTTTAATCCCTAACCATCACTCTTTCTCTGGTTATTCAATTGTCCTTTAAGTATTATACTCTTAATATATATAAGTACACTATTATACTATAAAATACCTTTTGGATTTATCTTTATTTTACCCGTCGGGATTTTCATGCCTCCTCTTTACTCTCCTTAGGATGGCACAGTGGCTCAGTAATTAGCACTGCTGCCTCATAGCACCAGGGACCCAGGTTCAGCTCCAGCCTCAGGTAATTGTCTGTGTGGAGTCTGCACATTCTCCTCATGTCTGCTTGGATTTCCTCCTTGGGTTCTCCAGTTTCCTCCCACAGCCCAAAAATGTGCAGCCGAGGTGAATTAGCCATGCTAAATTGCCCATAGTGTCCAGGGATGTGCAGACTAGGGGGTTTAGCCATGGGAAATGCAGGGATAGGTTGGGTGTGCAGGAGATGCTTGTCCGAGGATTGGTGTGAACTTGATGGGCTGAATCAAGCCCACACCGTAAGGATTCTAACTTTATTTTTAGTAAATTAAATGCTTCCACATCGTAATCATTTTTGCCTACCCTTTCAAAGGTGTGAAATGTATTTAGTTTTCTTATCAATTAGATAAACACTTCTAACTCATCAGAAGACTCTTTATCCTTCAAATGTCAATCTTTTGCTTGTCAGCTGGTATTTTATTGACCTTTTAAACTCTTCAACCCTTCTCATCTCTAATTCATGATTCATACAACTGACATAAAGCCTGATAATAGCTAAAATCTGGTAATTGCCCTAAATATTTAACATCTTACCAGAGACAGGGTGCAATGAGCTCTCAAACCATTGAAAACATCCTCAAAAGGAGTGCTGACCCTTCTCTTATGAACAATTCAGAGTATAGGAAAGGGAATGAGACCTCCAAGCCCATTTGCTCAGCAGCCAGGTTTATACTGGTCCCACCTCGATTTGGTCCAATTAAAAACATGGCTTCTGGTGGTCTTATGTGCTAATTTGTCCTTCAGAAAGAGGAATGAGATTATATCTAATTAATGAAAAGCAATGTTTCTGAGCTGCTTGTAGTATGATTGCAGAGTTGGTAATTGTACCCGTTTTGAGCAGAATCAAGAGGCACTTATGGGCTTGAGTGCTTTGTTACAAAACAGAGGGCAGAGGATTGAAATTCTTTGCATTTGCTACCAGTTCTGTACCTGTTGTGTGGGCTGCAGCAACTGATTACCATTTAGGGTGTAGGTTTGCTCGCTGAGCTGTAGGGTTGATATCCAGATGTTTCATTACCTGGCTAGGTAACATCATCAGTGGCGACCTCCAAGTGAAGCGAATCTGTTGTCTCCTGCTTTCTGTTCATATGTTTGTCCTGGATGGGGTTCCTGGGATTTGTGGTGATGTCATTTCCTGTTTGTTTTCTGAGGGGTTGATAGATGGCATCTAGATCTATGTGTTTGTTTATGGCATTGTGGTTGGAGTGCTAGGCCTCCAGGAATTCTCTGGTATGTCTTTGCTTAGCCTGTCCCAGGATAGATGTGTTGTCCCAGTCGAAATAGTGGTTTTTTTCATCCGTGTGTAGGGCTGACATGAGGGAGAGAGGGTCGTGTCTTTTTGTGGCTAGCTGATGATCGTGTATCCTGGCGGCTAACTTTCTTCCTTTTTTTCCTAAGTAGTGTTTGTGCTGAAAATGTGTTGCTGGAAAAGCACAGCAGGTCAGGCAGCATCCAGGGAACAGGAGAATCGACGTTTCGGGCATAAGCCCTTCTTCAGGAATGAGGAAAGTTTGTCCAGCAGGCTAAGATAAAAGGTAGGGAGGAGGGACTTGGGGGAGGGGTGTCGGAAATGTGATAGGTGGAAAGAGGTCAAGGTGAGGGTGATAGGTCAGACGGGGGTGGGGGCGGAGAGGTCGGGTGTACTGGGTCTTTTAAGTTTGTTAGTTTTTGTTTGAGAGTGTTGGTGGGTTTGTGTGCTAATAGGATTCCGAGGGGTCTCAGTAGTCTGGCTGTCATTTCTGAAACTTCTTTGATGTATGGTAAGGTGGTTGGGGTTTCTGGCTGTGTTAGGTCTGCTTGTCGTGGTTTGTTCCTGAGGAATCTGCAGACTGTGTTATTTGAGTATCCGTTCTTCTTGAAAACGTTGTATAGGTGGTTCTCCTCTGTTTTCCCAGTACATCCCATGGACAAAACCAATGTTGTCTACAAAATTCCATGCAAGGACTGCCACAAACACTACTTAGGACAAACAGGAAGAAAGTTAGCCACCAGGATACATGAACACCAGCTAGCCACAAAAAGACACGACCCTCTCTCCCTCGCAGCCCTACAGACGGATGAAAGAAAACCACCATTTCGACTGGGACAACACGTCTATCCTGGGATAGGCTAAGCAAAGACATGCCAGACAATTCCTAGAGGCCTGGCACTCCAAACACAACGCCATAAACAAACACATAGATCTCGTTACCATCTATCAATCCCTCAGAAAATGAACAGGAAATGACATCACCACAAACCCCAGGAACCCCATCCAGGACAAACATATGAATAGAAAGCAGGAGACAACAGCTTCGCTTCACTTGGAGGTTGCCACTGATGATGTTACCTAGCCAGGTAATGAAACGTCTGGATATCAAACCTACAGCTCAACGAGCAAACCTACACCCTAAACCTCAACCTGAGCTACAAACCTTCACAAACCTTGCACTGATTACCATGTGATTTGTGATGAGGAGAGATTTTGTGAAATGTCCCCTTGTGATTGAAGGAGGAGCATGTGAAACCAGGATGAAATGTTTGTTGAGAGGGGATTGGAGAGGTCGTTGTTCGGGGAAGCGCTGTAGCAAGGTATCATATTATGAAAGAGAAATATGATGACATCATTCTCAGCTTTGCTTTCCAAGTCGCAACATTGAACTTCTTTTGACAGTCCTCATTCATTTTCCAGGTAACTGTTTTCTAATACCTTCCTGCATGATTGTATTCTACCTGGATGCCTTTGTGCCACAGCAGGAGAAGAAATGAGGTTCATCAACTCTCAGTTGCTCTATCAGAATCTCCACAATTTCACTGAAATTCAGAGCCCTTAACCATTCCAAATCTGTATCCCAGGCCGACAGCCAAATTGCTGCAAGCCCTTCCTGGAATAAAAACGAAACCTCGTTTTAAGAGTTGAATGAGTTCTTTAAGTAGACAAAGGGCCAAATTCCACCAATAAAAATTTGCAATCCGCTGATCAGAGTTGCAACCCTGTGGACAACATAAAACTGCTTCTCAAACAAGACCCGGCCATTGTATTGGCTCTGACTTCTTATCAGTATCTCCAAACAGGCATCTAAAGCAGCCCAATTCAGCACTCCTCTGAAAAGCACGCAAACTAAAAATCACACCCTGTTATTCATAATCAAGGCTGTATGTTTTAGATCTTATCATCATAGCCACAGCTGAAGGATAATCTTTGTCAGTAAAAGCTGGACAATTTTGTACTCACTGTTACATTTAGATGGCTCTAAACATACGATTTTAAAAGACAAGACCAATTTATATGCAGCTCTTGTAGCCGGTCGTCAGAAAGCTCATCATTCTCACAGTGAACCTTTAACTATAGCTCAACTGGTCTCCAGGGTGAAATGCATTGACCCACAATATGACACCATCTAGTTTTATTTCAGCATGATCTTACAGTTTTCCTGTCTTTATTTTTATGGGTCACCGAACCGATAAAACTACAAAATGATTTCTACTTTCTGCTAATTACATGTGCCCTACCTACTTTATGAATTCACTTTCAATCAGGACTGAATTGCTACAGCCTTAATGTGCTACAGTTCATGATAGATGACCTTATTATAACTTGCACAGTCTGCAGATTTTCATTATGGCGTTCGACTGGAATCAGAAACTTTGCTGAGTAAAGTGTAAATTGAATATTCTCCAGAAGACAAGAATACTGAGATACGTTGGCACCACAATTTGTCAGTGGATGGGCATGTGGTATCAATAGCTGGATCTGCCCAATCATCATGTCAAGTGTTTTCTACCTGAACATGAAACATATCACCCACCTTTTCATGGGAGAGGAAGGGGAGGCTGTGTGACTCCTGACCATGACCATTTTTTTCTTTAGCCCCCTGCAAGGGGCAAATCTTCAAACATCAAAAAAGTAACATTTATTTAATTCTAGCATCTATATACTTCACCTGGCGTAAACCCCACTGTTATTTACAGAGACTGTGACACTTCAGCTCAGTCAGTGTACCAGTCACCATAAAAATGCTGAGTTGCAACTGGATCATGAGCAGGAACTCTGAGCCAAGCTATTTCCTAGCTTTGGGAAATGCCAGCCCCCCTGCCTGTCCTTTATCTTGTAAGAGACAGGCTGTTGTTTCATGCCTTACAAGTCAATGAGGAAAGTCTCGAAATGGCAGAGAGCCCAAAGAAAGCCATCAGAGTTACAGCACCGTTTATAATCCCATTTGGATTCCCTGGGTATTTTTTGCAAATGGTGAACAGCTTGGTTAAAGGATTGCTTCAAGCACATAGCTGTTGTGTGGAACTGGATTGATTGTTTAATGTTCAATTTAGTCCTGATTTGCATCCACCAAAACAAATCTGGTGATGTCAGTAATTACATGTCACTGGCCCAGATTATTTAGAGTTCAGGGCTGATCTACTCAGCTACTTTTCCTTTTAGCTAACTTAATGTCTTTGCTGTGTGTTTATGGTGCTGAAATGGCTGTCTATTCCAATACATTTTACAATTAAAATGAATGAACTTTTAGATATGAGGAAAGACTAAAGAAGTTCTGTTTGTTCTCGGGCAAGAGTAGACTTTTAACTTTTCTAATTGAGGCTTTCAGTTTTATAAAGGAGACTGGAAAAGTTGATTCAGAAAAACCGTTTATCATAAAAAGCTCAGCAGACAAGTTAGTCATTAAATTTATAATGACTGTTGTTGCTATCCATTCCTCTGAAGCTGTGTGTTTCAATTCCGTTTGAGCTCATCGCTAATGTAGGGCTCACCATGGAAGAAATTCAGGAAAAACATTTTTGTTTACTAAAACTGTTACACCATTGAAGGATAAGAATTTTGGAGATATCCTGAGAGTCAGTACGTGAGCTTACAGGCTAACACAAAGAAATGAGACCAATAGTTTTTTCCTTTGTTTCTGAAAATCTCTTCTGTAATGTAAAACTGTGCATATTTAGAAGCTTTAAGAATAAAAAACATAATATTGCAGAAGTAATCTGCAGATTGTGTTGGTGATTCATATTGACAATATTCAAAGGATTGAAAATAAATTTCTTGAAATAGGTTTGAAGAAAAGAAAACTAATATTGCCCTCCGCTCACAGGCCTCTGCTTAGTTTGTCATACACAGTTGAAAATTAGCTGAAAATGTGTTGCTGGAAAAGCGCAGACTGGTTAGCTTAACCTCTGTAGTGGCAAAGATGTTTGAGTCTATTATCAAGTAAGATATAGCAAGGAATCTCGATAGAAATTGTGCCATTGGGCAGACACTACATGGGTTCATGAAGGGCAGGTTGTGCTTAACAAATCTTTTGGAATTCTATGAAGACATTATGAGCAAGGTAGACAATGGGGACCCAGTGGATGTTGTGTACCTAGATTTCCAAAAGGTCTTTGACAATGTGCTGCACAAGAAGCTGCTGCATAAGATAAGGATGCATGGCGTTACGGGTAAAGTCTTAGCATGGATAGAGGATTGGTTGACTATTGGTCGGAATAGGTTGGAATTTAGAAGAATGAGGGGGGATCTTATGGAAACAAATAAAATTATGAAGGGGATAGAAGTAGGAAGGATGTTTTCAGTGGCAGGTGAAACTGGGACAAGAGGACATAGCCTCAAGATTAGAGGGAGCAGATTTACGACTGATTGGAAAGGAACTTCTTCACCCAGAGGGTTGTTAATCCATAGAATTCCCTGCCCAGTGAAGTAATTGATGCTACTTCAGTAAACATTTTTAAAGCTAAGGTAGAATCTTTTGAACAATAAAAAATTTAAGGGATACAGTGAGAGCGCAGTAAGTGGAGCCGAGTCCATGAAAAGATCAACCATGAATTTATTGAATGGCAGAGCAGGACCGAAGGGCCGATGGATGACTTCTGCTCCTAGGTCTTATCTTCTAAATGGGCTGAAAAAATAGCAAATGGAGTTCAATCTGGATAAATGCGAGGTATTGCAATTTGGGACAACAAACAAGGGTACGGTTTTTACAATTTCAGCACCGCCTTCCTAACCTGCAATCTTCTTCCCGACCTCTCCGCCCCCACCCCAGTCTGACCTATCACGCTCACCTTGACCTCTTTCCACCTATCACATTTCTGACGCCCCTCCCCCAAGTCCCTCCTCCCTACCTTTTATCTTAGCCTGCTGGACAAACTTTCCTCATTCCTGAAGAAGGGCTTATGCCCGAAACGTCGATTCTCCTGTTCCCTGGATGCTGCCTGACCTGCTGCGCTTTTCCAGCAACACATTTTCAGCTCTGATCTCCAGCATCTGCAGACCTCACTTTCTCCTCACAGTTGAAAATTAGCCTGGTAGAGAAGCAGTCTTTGATAATGTCTGAAATAATCAATGGGGTAGTTTCAAAGGGGTAGCCAAGTGTTTTGCAGAATTGATTTCAGTTTACTAAAACAGGTACAAGCATGCATTTAGCAATACCAATAGATAAATGCTCATTGGACAGGTCGACATGTCATTAATTGTAAGGTGCAGGCAGCAATGGCTCAAACTCTCTATGCTGCAACAATCCTGTGATTCTGTGAACAAGGTGCCAATGACTTTAACACATTTGAATAATGCCTCAATTAAAGTAGTGGATAGAGGAATGACTGACAATATCACCTAGTCGTTTCTACCGTAGAGTCACCTCTGAGAAATCATTTCTTCATCTGTTTACAAGCTCATCATGAAACAAATGGAAACACATCATTAGTCAACTTGCTTGAGGCACCATCATGGTGAAAGTAATACACTGTTCTCCCTTACCTGCTTTTCTAATCAAGGTTTGTCACACATTTTGCCCAAAAGATAGTACTTTGTTAATAAAACATGCCCTGTACACAAAAAAAAATCAGCCATGCTTTTGATCCGTTACCTAAAAAAATTCCAAACCACTTAAAAGTACAAAATAAAAACCGAAAGAACTGCAGATGCTGGAAATCAAAAACAAAAACAAGAAATTGCTGGAAGAGAATGATACGGGAACGAGGGTAGGTCCGATCAAGAACAGTAGTGGGAGACTGTGTATTGAGTTGGAAGAGATAGGAGAGGTCTTGAATGAGTACTTTTCTTCAGTATTTACAAACGAGAGGGACTGTATTGTTGAAGAGGAGAGTGTGAAACGGACTGGTAAGCTAGAAGAGATACTTGTTAGGAAGGAAGATGTGTTGGACATTTTGAACAACTTGAGGATAGACAAGTCCCCCGGGCCTGATGTGATATATCCTAGGATCATGTGGGAAGCAAGAGAGGAAATTGCAGAGCCGTTGGCAATGATCTTTTCGTCTTCACTGTCAACGGGGGTGGTACCAGGGGACTGGAGAGTGGCAAATGTTGTGCCCCTGTTCAAAAAAGGGAATAGGGATAACCCCGGGAATTACAGGCCAGTTAGTCTTACTTCGGTGGTA
>NC_057714.1:70726510-70815861 GCF_004010195.1 Chiloscyllium plagiosum
GGCCTTTTGTCATTGGAACGGCGAAGGATGAGGGGTGACTTGATAGAGGTTTATAAGATGATCAGAGGAATAGATAGAGTAGACAGTCAGAAACTTTTTCCCCGGGTACAACAGAGTGTTACAAGGGGACAAAAATTTAAGGTGAAGGGTGGAAGGTATAGGAGGGGATGTCAGAGGTAGGTTCTTTACCCAGAGAGTGATGGGGGCATGGAATGCGCTGCCTGTGGGAGTGGCAGAGTCAGAATCATTGGCGACCTTTAAACGGCAATTGGATAGGTACATGGATGGGTGCTTAAGCTAGGACAAATGTTCGGCACAACATCGTGGGCCGAAGGGCCTGTTCTGTGCTGTGCTGTTCTATGTTCTATGTCAGCTGTGGATGGCAATCTGAGGGGTCACTGCACCCAAAATATTAACTCTGATTTCTCTCCACAGATGCTGCCAGACACGCTGAGCTTTTCCAGCACTTTCTGTTTTTGTTGCACTTGAAGATGTAGTCAGTCCACAATGTTCAAATCACTTCTTATGAGAGTTGGGTACAGATAAAATCAATTACTTAAAATCTGAATTGTACATAGATAACTTGATTGGTTATCTGTCAATTTCTGTACCTTGTTCTGATACATATGTTAAATCCTTGCTGATTGATCACCCATGGGTTTAGTTTGCTTCTGTGTCCTGACAGGAGTTTATGGAAGATGAATAGTAACAAAGCTACTGGGAGTCATCAAAAGGTATTAGCTCAGCAGGGATTGCACATTTATTGATGCTGTGGTCCATTCTAACAGTGAAAAATGTTTGTAAGTACTTCAAGAGAATTGCCCAGATCAAGGAATAAGCAGTGTTTAGGTATTTTTCAGAAGCATGAGTAAAGACTGCTTCATCGTGGAAAATGTTATGCAAAGGAATAGTCTTACTTTTGGCAGAAAGGAGGGGCTGCTATTTTTTTGACTGCATATTTCAAATCCACCAGAGAATAGCTAGATTAAAAATAAAACAGTAGTATCCGAGAACAATTAAGGGGCAGTAATTGATCAAGGAGGTTCTGAGTTCAGCATAAACCACAAGTGTTGCATTACTGTCTTTTGAAGCATGAGATTAGCTAAATGGTCCATCCATACACAAGTCAAAGCATGGAAGTAACCCATCTGATATAAGTTATTCATCATATCTGTTGCACAAATTTAAACAGAACTATTGTAATTATATGTGTATGCAATGGAGGTTAAAGCTTACTCCTGCACGTGGCTACTTTTCATGAAGTACAGCTGTCCATGAGTGCACTGACTGACCTTGATTCATACATGAATTAATGCTGTGATATTAGACATTATTATTTCAGGTTTAATAAGCAGCAGTCTGAAACTGCTATCTCATACATTCTGTGTGGTCTCAATTTATTCATTTATATTACAGCTATCCCAGAACACCTTTGTTGTGAATATGAACAGATTATTGTTTCTAAGTTGGTTTACAACAAACCCAATGGGAAAAACAAATCAAGGCATTGAAACTGGTGAACAAGAGGACAACAAAAATAATCTTTGTTTTAATAGGACACAACCAATGCACTGGAGATAACCATTGTGCATAGGAAGCAATGCAACATTGCAAAGGTGATGAAAATCAGTTGACTTCCCAGAAGGGAAATACAGTAAAACTAGCAAATTACATATACTGGTCTGGCTCATCTTCTATATTTTAAGATGAAGATCCAGTATGACCATACTGTTAATTTTCAAGTATCATTGTTTCCTCACTGGTTTTTCTCTCTGTTACATTAGCAGTCTGCAGGAAATTGATCAGGGTATTGGGGTGGTCCTTAGCAATCAATGGTTTGGCAGCTCTGCTTCTAACAGACAGCATTTCCAAGCGTGATACAATTAGATGTAAAACAATTTAAGTCATGGGTGTAAAATAGACTTTGGGTTGATCTACGTAAGCCTGAAGCTTGTTTCAACATGTCACCCATAGGATACAGGGGTCACCATCCAATATGCGATACGCTATATATCTAATGCAGAATGAACATATGCTTGTCACACCAAACCCTTCACCATTGCCTTAAAACTAAGCTTTGAGTGAACCAATTGTAAGGTGTAAATGTTTCAGGACCAGCCCTGTTAAATTATGTTAACTCAATTTACTTCTACAAATTCCCAATTTTTTAATTCCAAAGAAGATTAGAAAGCTTTCGTATTTTTTAAGTTAAGTACATACCAAAATAAAGGTGAGAAAGGGCCTCAGTGTGAACTCCACATAGCTTCCCTGCAAAATCATTATAGTTACCACCAGTCACTATTTCCAATCTTCCGATCTTGGTAAGTGATACTAATTGCTAAGTGGCATCATCAGTGCAATCAACTGACTAAATAAAGACAGATTTGAATGGTTGCACTGTGAAAATGAATGAAAAATTAATATCTGTTCAATCACTACTATAAACAGAATGCAAGTTTTTATTTAACAGAGACAAGGTTAACTTGCCAGAAAGACCCTTCATAGAGCAATTGATTAGTTCTATTTGTGACAGCGGTGATATACAGAGCGTGTGGAAAGACATCCAGGCTATCAGCAACCACAGAACAGCATCAACAGCTTGTGCTGGTGATGCTTTCCTCCTGGATGAGTTGGACAACTTCTATGCATGAAATGACGTGGCAGTGAGGAAGTGCAGCCCTCCTCCCAATGACCAGGTGCTGTGTCTTACCACCGCTGACGTGACGAAAACCCTGTGCAGTCAACCCATGGAAGGCTGCTGGACCAGATAACATCCCTGGCAGAGTGCTCAGAGATTGCTCTGACGTGCTGGCAAATGTTCTCATGGATATCTTTAACATCTCCGTGAGCTGCACCATAGTTCCAATGTGCTTCAAGGCCACTACCATCGTCCCTGTGCCATAGAAATCTTCAGCGTCCTGTCTCAACAACTACCACCCTGTTGTGCTCTCACCCATCACCATGAAGTGTTTCGAGAGACTTTTGATGAGGCATGTTATGACCCTGCTGCCCGCCCACCCCCCCCCCCGAACACCATGCAGTTCACGTACCATCCCAACCGCTCAACAGATGATGCCATTTCCACCAGCCTCCGTCTAGCCCTCACCCAACTGGAGAAGAAGGATATCTACGTCAGATTACTGTTCATAGATGTCAGTTCTGCATTTAACACTGTCATCCCTCAGCACCTGATTGGAAAGCTGAGTATGCTGCTGTGTAACTGGATTCCTGACTGGGAGACCTCAGTCAGTCTGGATTGGCAACAGCATCTCCAACACCATTACACTGAACATGGGGCACCCCAGGGTTGTGTGCTCAATCCACTGCTGTTCACCCTGCTGCCACACCACTGTGCAGTGATGCGCAGGTCAAATCACATCATCAAGTTTCCTGATGATACGACTCTAGTGAGTCTTATCAGCATAAATGACAAGTCAGCATACAGAGAGGACTAATGGACTGGTGCAGAGCTAATAACCTGTCTCTGAATGTGGACAAGACGTTAGAAATGGTTGTTGACTTCAGGGGGGCACGGAGTGACTACTCTCCACTGGACATCGACGGTTCCCCTATGGAGATTATGAAGAGCTCCAAATTCCTTGGCGTGCACCTGGTGGAGAATCTCAGCTGGACCCTCAATGCTAGCTCCAAAGCCAAGAAAGCCCAGCAGTGTCTCTATTTTCTGCACAGACTGAGAAAAGCACTCCTCCCACCCGCTCCCCATCCTCACCACATTCTACAGAGGGGCACTTGAGGGTCCTGAACTGTCTGGTTCAGGAATTGCACCATCTCAGATCGTAAGACCCTACAACAGATAGTGAGGACAGCTAAGAAGATCATCGGGGTCTCTCTCCCCTCCATTACACCACTGGCTGCATTCGCAAGACTGAGAGCATTGTGGAAGATCCCACACATCCTTCACTCAAACTCTTCTCCCTCCTGCCATCTGGCAGAAGATACTGGAGCAAACGGTCTCTCATGGCCAGACTGTGGACAGTTTCTTGTCCCAAGCCATCAGGCTACATAACACAGTATAATCAGACTCTTTCCCATCTGAAATTCTTATGTATTGCTGCTAGAAAAATGTCTGTTATCCATCATTCTTCTGTTTCACTAACTTGCATGGTTTACACTTGTTATGCACTTTGTATCGTGTACGAGTGTGTAGTTTGTGCTGTCCATGTCGCACCCTCAGTCCTGGAGGAACACTGTCTCGTTTTTACTGTATCAGTTGTATATGATAGAAATGACAAATAAAAGCTACTCTACTGAAGCAACACTTATTCCAAGAATTTGTGCTACTCTAGCATCAGTTCAGTTAATTCAATTGGTTCAACAGAGGCAAATCAACAAAAATAGGAAGTGTTTTAGTACTAATGTATTATGATTTGAATTTGCACCATTCAAGAAAAAGGAAAGTTTTAATTTTTGTCATAATTTTCACAATCTCAAACCACTTTAAAGTCCTTTACAACCTATAAAGTATCTTTGAAGGCGACTCAATGTTGCAATGTTGGAAACATTGCAGACAATTTATATGTGCCTGGCTCCAACAAATAGCAATGTGATTAAGAATAGAAATTTAAAAAAAAAATTTGTGATTTGACTGAGGGATCAATATTGGCTACGTAATAGTTCTTATGACCTTATTTGAAATTGTACCATGTGATTGTTTTGGACCCTTGCCTGAACGAGCAGACAGGACTCTGTTTAATATATAATTCAAAAGCCAACACTTTCAAAGGTTCAGCACTTCCTGAATATTTTACTGGACTGTCAATCTTGACATTTGTTCTCAAATATCTCGAGCAAACATTGGACTCTCAGCCTTCTAACCCAGAGAGTGCTCCCAAATGAACCACAGATCAGCACCCCGCTGCATAGATTTGAAACATAAAAATTGTTTTGAATTCCTTCAGAGGATGTGTGTATTGTTGGCCAGTTCAACAATTGTTGTCCATCCCTGATTGTCATTCAGAAGATGTTGGTTAACTACCTTCTTGAACAATTGCAGTCAAATTGTGTAGATATACCTTTGGTGGTGTTAAGAAGGGAGTTCTAGGATTTTGAGCCAGTGATAGGACAGTGAACTTGATATAATTTTAAGTCCATGTGGTGTGTAGCTTGGAGGGGAAGCTGCCAGTGAAGCTGTTTCCAAACATGTGATGTCCTTGACTTTGAGGTGTTACATGTTTTAGGTTTGGGAGCTACTGCTGAAAGAGGCAATGACTGATGGAGAGAGGCAACATTTAATGTGGTGAATCGGGTAATGATCAAGTGTGCTGTTTTTTCTTGGAGACTGTCAGCTTCCTTGAGAGCTTTGGATCTGCGATCATGCAGGCAAGGGCAGAGTATTGCTTGCACGCGTCTGACGTGCTGTGTAGATAGTGAACAAGATTTGGAGAATTTGAAGGTGAGTTGCTCCCTGTGAAACCTGCAGCCTCTAATGTGATGAAAAGATCTAAAAAATGAAAGACTTAACAGCAACCTAAGTTTGTCCAATCTATCATTTTATTGCATGACACTGTGATCTTTTGCTATAAACTCTGTGTCTTATTATCTTGCCTCACTAGTTACCTGATAAAGGAGCAGCACTGTGAAAGCTAGTACTTCCAAATAAATCTGTTGGACTATAACCTGATGTTGTGTGATTTTTAACTTTGTCCACCCCAGTCCAACACCGGCACATTCACATCATATATCTTGTCAAGGTGTAAAAGATCCAGTTACATCTACTCTCTGCTTCCTGTTAGCTAGTCAATTTTATATCAATGACAATGTGCTAGCCTCTACACTGTTATTATCCACAGCAACCTTAATATGGCATCTTATCAGAAAACTAAGCACAGTACATCCACCAGTTCTCCTTTATTCATAGCACAAGTTAACTCTTCAAAGAACTCCAACAGATTGGACAGACATAACTTTTCATTCACAAAACTATTTGACTCTGCTTGATAACTTTAACTTACCTAAGTGCCCTCCTCGAACTCCTTTAATAAGAGCCTCAACATTTTTGTAAACATACCAAAAGCAAGCATTGCAAATGAAAATGAAAACTTAAGAAACTTTTGCTGAACATACAAAATTGCAGGTACAAGAAAATCCGATAACATTTGAAATATACTTTGCTATTGAATAGCATCTTGCTGTATACATATTATACAGTTATCCTGTTGCCCAGGAATTTAAAAACAGGGCTGAAAGTACTAATGGTTCAGATTGTTTTAGTTCTTCCTTTCATCTCTGTGGAGAGTGTCATTGCAACAACAGTTGAGAATAATTATAGCCTTATAGTGTAAAATAGTCATAACCTTTTGGTTATAAAATCCAGACTTGAGGAAAAAAAAGATTTATCATGCCCTTCTCATGCTTACCATGGAAGGTAAACACAGCTGTGAAATTGCACAGAGGCAGGGTCCACAATCGGCATTTTAGATGAAATCTTTTTGGGGGCTGGGTGGCAGTCATGGATGAGAAGTCAAGCAAAATCGATCTCAGCTTTGGGAGCTTCTTACACCATAACTTAAACTCCTCACAAGCAGCAATGCAAGTCACCAATTATGTGGGATAATTGTCTGTTAAACACCTTGTTCACAGCCCACCTCTACACTACAGGTGACCCCATTGCACTATTTTCTCTCTCTCTCTCTGTCTCTCTCACTCACTCACTCACTCTCACGCATACACACACTCCTACGGACCCACACACTCACGTAGATTCTCTTTCTCATACACAAGTTCTCTCTCATACGCTCACACATACTCCCCCACACTCACACCTATACATGCATCCTCTCATAGACTTTTACCCCATTACACACTCTTTCACAGACACTCATAAACCCACTCGGCCTCCCCTGCATGCGCACACATATAAGCTTAAGGGGCGAATTTGTACAAGTAGAATTACATTTTATTTTGCTCAAAACTGCATAACTCCATGTAAGATTCTGTAAATCCCACTTTAGAAATAGAATCAGTCTGAGCTAATATTGGGACATAGAAGACTTTAACCTCACACCTTCAATTTATTATCTGAATTGAGATAGTTTTTAACAATAGGTGCCATCTTGAGAATGAAACTTTAAAAAAATTCTGGGATTTACACATGAAGGAACTGAAACTAACATGATCATTCTAAAAGATGAAAGACTTAAGCTAAATTTGTTTATTATTACAATCCATGACACTGCAATCCTGTTGCTATAAATTCTGTGACTTATGATTCTGCTCCACAACCACCTCATGAAGAAGCAGCGCTTCGAAAGCTAGTACTTCCAAATAAACTTGTTGAACGATAACCCGGTGTTGTGTGATTTCTAACGTTGTCCACCCTAGTCCAAAACTGGCTCCTCCAAATCGTTAATATTCAGCATCCAATCCTACCGAAAACAGCAAACAAGCTAGAAGTCGAGAAAGCTTGGCATCAAAGCCAGAATTCAGCTCGCTGCTCACTCCAAAGAAATTACATTGCAGGAGATAATCCATGAACATTAACGTCATACACACCTCACCCATGGGCATTGGTTTCTGACAATCCATCACACCCATCATGACAGTCTGCTGGGGAAGCACAGACTTATGTTACAGGGCGCAGAAAGAACTGGCATTGAAAGGCTGCAGCAGGGACACTCCACATTGGGACGAACAAGCAGATCGACAAGGCCACACGCTTGCTCTCTTAGTGCTCACTCACTTTGTGACTACCTCCAAGCTCTTAGCACCCATGTCCTGCCATGATTTGCCCTGCCTGTTAGCACATTGGTGTTCCAGCCAGAGCTAAAGGCTTTCAGTAATACTGTATTGAGGTGTTCTTTAATGCAGATGCACAGACAGGCTGCTTGTCACTGGGGTATAGGGGACATCATGACTTGTGACGTACCGAGACAGCAATCTGGCATTTACAGCATGTTCCAGCTGCCTGGGCAGCAAACATATTGGAGGGTCATTCAACCCGATGGCCATATTGGAGCCATTAGGAGGGGGACGGGGCGGGGGCTGTGGGGGTGTTGTGTGTGTGTGGGGGTGTGGGGGGGGTGGAGAATTCTCAATCCTGTCAAGAGGAAGCCTGCTTTGGTCAGGGGGACCTGGTTTCATCAGTCACAGGCACAGTCCACATCAGTCTAGGGCCTTTACCATGGTCAGCGACCATTTGGATGCTCATAATCAAAGATCAGTCCCAGTACTATCCAGGGACTGTTGAACAGGCAGCCTTATAGATCCAGCTCCAGTGGTCAGGGGAATCATGTATCGTCAGTAAGGGAGCTGCAAGTATAGCGGTCAGGGGTCTGGTCAGTGATGTCTATGGGCTGTTTGTTGAACTGCGTCCCACCTGGGTTATAATCTGGCACTTTCCCTATTGGTTGCAACACCATCCCCCCAACCCCGACTCAATGTCACCTGCCCACATCAATAACCCAGCAAACCCTCTATGCAGCCTGCTCATTCACACGGGACCCCTTCACCCTGCATCAAGAGGAACAGCTCTGCCCCCTACTTTCATCTCTCCCAGTACCTGCTTCTCTCTCCTTTGGAGCAAAACAGCCCACAATAGAGCAGAAAGAGTTAAGGCAGGTGACATGCTGCCCCACATGCAGCTCCTCATCCCTTATGAAAACAGAAACCTGATTGAGGCTGCCCCAAAGTGTTGACTGACAGTGCCCATAGCCCTGGACTGCGAGCAAAGGCTAGCCTTGACTTAGCATATGGGGACTCCCTGACCAAAGGCTATCTCCTCCAATGTGTCAACTATGGCAAGATTCCTGGTTTTGTGCCTGTCTTAAGTGGAAAGCCAATGCATAATTTCTGTGAGCCTAGTATCTCTGGCTGAGAGAGTAAAGTGCATAAAGGCAAGCTAGGGATGCTGCCAACATCAAAGTGCTGAGAAAATGCAAGCAGCGCAGAGATACAGTCTGGCCCACACCATGAGCTGAGTGTGCACACAGTGTCCTTGCAGTAACATTACAATGAGAATTGCTGTTTTGCCCTGAGGTGGAGAATGGAAATGCTGAGGTGCACTGTAAGTGGGTCGGACATATCTCATGAGGGTTCTTTGATGCTGGGTCAAGTTGGATGCCTGTGTCTGTGCCTGGGGTCAAAGGATGTGGCCTGAGAGGTCGGTGCCTGGTGTTCAATATGCAGGCTCTTTCGAGTGAGCAGCAAGCTGAAGTACCTGGTCTTCACTCTGAAATCCAGGGCAATGAATTCTCAGGGTCTAGTTTGCTAGTGGCAGGTGGTAGGATAGGATGGTGCTTATGGAGGAAGTGAGCTATGCGGTTGATAAGATTGTGAACAAGCAAGAATCATCTTTAATAGGCAACTCACTGCTTCAAAGCAAGAATTTCACCATGACACCTGAAAAATGCTTAAAGAATGCAGCAAGTTGTCTCCAGTGTCAAACTAGGTCTCACAGGACACCAGCATGATTCTCCGTATGTCACCAAAACCCACATTGGTCAGACTCCAAAAGGTTCTGCCCATGAAATGGTTGGGTTAGATTATGACTTGGTGTGATGGTGGAAAATAGATGACAGTATGTTGGCAACCAGTTCAGTTTTTCTCCTATTTTGTGTTGCCTTTTCAGTCATAATGGCTCTGATATTTCTCCCACGCTATCCAATGATCAAAGTTCAGGACCAGCTGAGCTCTTTCTCTGAGGATGAAAGATAAGAATGGCAAGATTCGGGAACCCTGCTTGATAACAGATGTTGAAAGCTTAGTCAAAAAGAAAAAGGAAGCATATATAAAGTTTAGGATACTGCAAACAGACAAGGTCCTTGAATAATGTAAAGGAAGCAGGAAAGGAAACTACAGACTTGCACCAAGATCCTTCAACAAGGAATTAAACAACTAAAAGGGGTCAAGAAATGTCCTTAGCAAATAGGATTAAGAAGAATCCCAAGGCATTTATATGTGTATTAGGTGCAAGAGGGTAACAAGGGAAAGGGTAGATCCATTCAAGGACAAAGGAGAGAATTTATGCATGGAACCAGAGCATGTGGATGAGGTCCTTAATGAGTATGTTGCATCAGTATTCACCAAGGAAAAGGAAATAGATGATGGTAAGATTAAGGAGGGGTATGTTGATATTCTGTCACATGTCAGTATTAAGAAGGAGGAGGTGTTGGGTGTCTTGAAAAACATTAAGGTAGATAAGTCCCCAAGGCCTGATGGAATATATTCCAGTATACTAAAGGAGGCAAGGGAGGGGATTGCCGGGGCCTTGACACAGATCTTTGTTTTCTCTTTAGATACTGGTGAGGCCCCAGAAGACTGGAGAGTCGCCAAAGTTGTTTTTTGTTTAGAAAAGGCAATAGGGGTAATCCAGGAAAGTATAGACTGATAAGCCTTACATCAGTAGTATGCAAATTATTGAAAAGGGACAGGATTTGGAAAAGAATGGATTTATTAGGGCTAGTTAGCATGGCTTTGTCTGGGAGAGGTCTTGTCTCACAAATTTGATTCAGTATTTTGAGGAGGTGATTAATATGATTTGATGAGGGTAGGGCAGTGGATGTTGTCTACACTGAATTTACTGAAGCATTTGACAAGGTCTCTCATGGACAGCAGGTCCAAAAGATTAAGTCACATTGGATCCATGGAGAGGTGAGAAGATGGACACAAAAGTGGCTTTGGTCATAGAAGGTAGTTGTGGAAGGGTGTTTTTCCCACAGGAGGTCTATGACCAGTGCAGGTGTCAGTTCAGGGACCTGTGTTGCTTGTAATGCATATAAATGATTTGGATGAAAATATAGTTGACACAAAAATTGGTGGAGTTGTGTATAGTGTATAGTGAGGAAAGTTGTCAGGATATAGGTTAGTTGAAATGTTCGGCAGGCAGAAGACAGATCGATTTTAAATGTGTGGTGATGCATTTTAGGATGTACAATGCAAAAAGAAAGTATACAGAAATTGGCAGGAGCTTTTGGAGCATTGGTATACAGAAGGATCTTGGTGCAAGTCTGTAGTTTCCGAAAAGTGGCAACACAAGTGGATAATGTGGTAAAGAATGTATACGCCATGGTTGCCTTCGTTGGTTGCATGTTGAGTATAAGACTTTAGTTTGGCCATATTTGGTGTAGTATGTGTCGTTCTGGTCACCAAACTGTAGAAAGGATGTGAAGGCTTTGGAGAGGGTGCGAAAGAGGTTTACCAGGATGGTGCCTGAGTTGGAGTGTATTGGTTATAAGGAGAGGTTGGACAAACTTGGATTGTTTTTGCTTGTGTGTCGGAGGCTGACAGACAACTTGATAATAGTACATAACATTACAAGAGGCATGGATAGGATGAATTGTTTGAGTCTTTTTCCCAAGGTGGAAATGTCAAATACTAGGGGGCGTAGGGTTATGGTGACATGAAAAGTTTAAAGGAGATTTGCGAGGCAAGTTTTTTATGCAGAAGGTGATAGGTGCCTGGAACATGTTGCCAGGGGAAGTGGCAGAAGCAGATACAATAGTAATGTTTAAGAGGCATTTAGACGGACAGATTAACATGCAGGGAATAGAGGGATACATGAACATGTGGAGTTATAGGATTAGGCATATGGAATTAGTTTAGAATGGTCTTATGGTTGGTACAGTTGTGATGGGCCGAAGAACCTATTAGAGTGCTGTACTGTTCTATGGTCTGTGTTTCAAGTTTAGTCAAGTTTTGGCTTTTCTAAATGAGTATTTCTACTATTTTTAACTGCCACAACTTAATTGGAATGACAAGGGAACTGATCTGAGCAGTCTTTTTCCAAGTAAGTTTCTTGTTTACAATTTGTGTGTGAAGTGCAAATAAGCAAACAATACGAAACAAAAGAATATTAAAATTAAAGGAAAATGAAATAAATTGAATAATAGCGAACAAATATTCTCCAGTAACTCAGGAAGCAGAAATCAATTTAAATGAGGTCTGTCTAACTTGCAGACCCAGAATTTAATGTAGCTGTCAAAATCCAAATAACTCTCATCATGTAGCAGCTCTGATGAAGAGTCACATAAGGCTCGTAGCTTTAGCTTGCTCTCTCTCTCTCTCTCTCCACAGGTGTTGCCTAACCCCCTGTGATTGGTCAGAGTATTGAGTACAGGGTATAGGAGTTGGGAGGTCATGTTGCGGTTGTACAGGGCATTGGTTAAACCACTGTTGGAATATTGCATCTTCTTCCTATTGAAAAGATGTTGTGAAACTTGAAAGGGTTCAGAAAAGATTTACAAGGATTTTGCCAGGGTCGGAGGATTTGCGCTATCGGGAAAGGCTGAACAGGCTGGGGCTGTTTTCCTTGGAGCGCCGGAGGCTGAGGGGTGACCTTATAGAGGTTTATAAAATCATGAGGGGCATGGATAGGATAACTAGATAAAGTCTTTTCCCTGGGGCTGGGAAGTCCAGAACGAGAGGGCATAGGTTTAGGGTGAGAGGGGAAAGATATAAAAGAAATCTAAGGGGCAACTTTTTCACACAGAGGGTGGTGCATGTATGGAATGAGCTCCCAGAGGATGTGGTGGAGGCTGGTACAATTGCAACATTTAAAAGGCATTTGGATGGGTATGTGAATAGGAAGGGTTTGGAGGGATATGGGCCGGGTGCTGGCACGTGGGACCAGATTGGGTTGGGATATCTGGTCAGCATGGACAAGTTGGACCGAGGGGTCTGTTTCTGTGCTGTACATCTCTATGTACTCACAGCATATTTCTGGCTAGAAACTTAATTGCAAATTCTTCCTTGTTAAACACAGTATATTTGATAAGAGCATATTCTTAATATTGTTGGCTATATGGTGGTTAAACCATAAAGTGACTTTTTGCCTTAGAAAAATGACAATAAGGACAAAAACATGCATTTAAACTTTGTGTGTGAAAGCAGAAAGTGGCACAGCTCACATTTCACAAAAATAGAAATTGCAGTTAAAACTCATCAAATAACAATATTTCTTTCACTTTCTCAGAGTTAATGTTTTGGGTACAGTGACCTTTCTCAGATTTCTGTCCACAGATGCTGCCAGACCTGCTGAGCTTTTCCAGCAATTTCTAATTTTGTCTCTGACTTACAACATCGACAGTTCTTTCGGGGTTTTTTTATCATTCCAACATACTGGTTTGAAATATCTAAGGTAATAGAGTTGTAGGAAACTATTGCAAACCTAGAATTCTGGTACAGGTGATGCAATCAACTATACAAGAGAAAGTAAACTAAATATTGGTATTAGTTCATAATTCAGTGTTATTAGGGTGGTGAGCTTCTGATGATTATAATATACTCCAGGAGTGAAGTTAAACAATTCCAAAATCTTCAGAACTCCTGCGATTGAATTAGTTTTTTTTATTTTATATAATACCGTTATGAATTCTTTAGAATTTAAACTTAAGGTGTTCGCAGGTGCAATAGGTATTCTTGATGGATTTCTGAAATGAGGACTTCATGCTGACTGCAGTTTTTCTTCTCCACAGTTTTATATTTTTCTTTGTTCTGTAGCTGTTGCATTGGAAAAACATTACTGCTGATCCGGCATTCTCATGTTCGAATGAATTATTTACTGAGGAGCATTGCAGGAAAGCACCCTTTACATTCCATCCATTTAAATCACTGAACAGAGAAAGAAAATCAACTGATCTGCCACTGCATTTTTTAACATGTATAACACAACCTCACAATGCTACACTTCTCCAGCTTCCACCCAAAACATATTAAAACAGCCATTCCCTATGGACAAGCCCTACGCATTCACCGGATCTGCTCAGATGAGGAGGAACGTGACGGACAACTGGAAGTACTCAAGGATGCCCTCACAAGAACGGGGTACAATGCTCAACTCATCGACCGCCAGTTCCGACGTGCCACAGCAAGGAACCGTAATGACCTCCTCAGGAGACAGACACTGACAGAGTACCCTTCGTTGTTCAGTACTTCCCAGGGGCTGAACAATTACGCCATGTTCTTTGTGACCTGCAACACATTATCAATGAGGATGAGCACCTCACCAAGACCTTTCCCACACCTCCACTACTTGCCTTTAAACAACCGCCAAACCTCAAACAGATCATTGTTCGTAGCAAACTGCCCGGCTCTCAGGACAACTCCATACAACCCTGTCACGGTGGACGCTGCAAGACGTGTCAGATTGTGGACATAGATACCACTATTACGCGTGGGAACACTTCCCACCTTGTACATGGCAGATACTCATGTGACTCAGCCAACATTGTCTATCTTATACGTTGCAAGCAAGGATGCCCGGAGGCATGGTACATTGGGGAAACTGAGCAAAGGCTACGACAACGGATGAATGGGCACCGCACAACAATCAACAGACAGGAGGGTTCCCTCCCAGTTGGGGAACACTTCAGTGGTCCAGGACATTCAGCCTCGGACCTTCGGGTGACCATCCTCCAAGGTGGACTTCGGGACAGGCAGCAGAGGAAAGTGGCCGAGCAGAGGCTGATAGCTAAGTTCGGTACCCAAAGGGAGGGCCTCAACCGGGACCTTGGGTTCATGTCACATTACAAGTGATCACCATTGCACTACATACACACACACAGATATTCCTACACACACACACACACTCTCACATACACACAGACACAGGTACACACAGACGCGTACACAGACACCCATCTGAGGAAACATCAAAGAAGCGCTTCGCAGGAGGCTCCCAAGCACTGATGATGTCGCCTAGCCAGGGGACGAAACGTTTGCAACAAAAACTTCCAGCTCGGCGAACAGAACCACAGCAACCCACACACACACTCCCACACATGCACCCCCTCACAGACTTAAGACACTCTGCACTCACTACACACACACACACACTTTCTCACACTCACAACCCCCACCCCAGACAGACACACACACAAACAGACAGACAAAGACCCACATGTGTGTATATTTTGTGGGGTGAATTTGTACTTGCAGAGTTGCATTGCACTTTGCTCAAAAACTGCATACATTCATGTAGAACTTTGAGCTCAAAAACTGCATGAATTTATGTAAAACTCTGTTATCTCACTTTTTAGATTAGAATCAATCTAAACAATAGGTCATAGACAGAGAACACAGGGGGCTAACACCTTCAACATATTGTCTAGCTATCACCATTGTTAACAGCTAACCCGAGTATGCAACTTTAAAAAAAGGGTTTTGTGATTTACACATGATAGAAGTGAAACTATCACTGTATTCTAACAGATGAAAGGCTTAACAGACAATCAATTTTTCAATGTATAATTTCAGTTACATCATACTGCAAATTTTTGCTATAAATCCTGTGTTACAATCGAGCCCTCCACAATCACCTGATGAAGGATCATCGCTCTGAAAGCTAGTGTGCTTCCAATTAAACCTGTTGGACTATAACCTGGTGTTGTGTGATTTTTAACATTTTATAAGGTATCCAATTTAAGTGTGGAATATATTAGGGTCAACATCCCTCTGTTTTATGTCTGGACAATGTCCATTTGTTTTAAAAAGTACCAGGATGTTTTCTCCTTTTACATCAATTAGGACCAGCCACTTCAAATGACACAACTCATCCCTAACAGCAAAATGCTGTACTGTGCATCACACAGCCTAATATCCCTGTTTAATAAAATCACAGGAGCTATTTTTGTTTGTGACTGGTAAACAGATAGACAGTGGGTTCAACATATGTCATGGCTCCCTGGAGGAGTCAGTGGGAAAACTGGACGGTTTTCTGGTCCACCTTTTCATTAATAGTCAGCGGGGAAGCAGCAAACACACAAAAAAAACCACAGGCAGCTTCCCGGGTTTGAAGGTGAAAACTAAACAGTGTAGCTGCTCCTCAAAGAATGTGCAGAAAGAGTTTGAAGGGTGAATGCAGTTTTGTGTAGCTCGGACAGAAATTTGAATCAGTGGGCACCAACACACTTTCAAATGGATCAAGGGGAAAAGATCCCACAAGCTACAGAAACTACATTCTTGAGAATCTTCGAATATTGAGGCAAGATACAGACCATTTGAAAAATCCTGTCCTGTATATCTTCCCTTTGTATGTCAAAGTAATTTTCTATTTGAGCCATGTTAAATTATAATGTTGTAATAACAAAACACCATATATTTAAGTTAAATAGCATTATTGCTGAAAAAATGATATGCTGTTTAAATTTTTCATCTTGCACTCATCAGGACATTTGCAAGAATGTTAAATTTCAAAGAGAACATCAGTGCATACTACATAAGAAAAGGTTGCTTATTGTATCACAAATCAACTCGGATTGGTCAATGCATTACCAAGGGACTGTTGTACCCTTGGCATTTTTAAAAACGTACAATAATATGCAGAATACCGTGATATATTTCTTTTTCCTGCAGAGGTGATTGGTTTCTATATAAGTGAATATATGTAGCTTGTAGCAAGAATAAGTGAAACACATTGTCAGCCCAACTGGTTGTCAGTGTCATTTTTAGTATATTTGAGATTCCTCAGTAACTGCTCTCCAGTTGGCGAGATTAGAAAACAAAAGGTTTGTTTATGATTATTTTGACTTCTGGCATAATTCTATTCTGTTGTTTTCAGGAGCTAGCTAATTTAAATGAATCATTAAATATTCAGTGCATTTTACTTCCGGGTTTGTTGTGTGTCAGAATCCTGCAATCTGATTGGCCCTGCTGGATATCTGGTGATCCCCTTGATTTGGCACCAAACTGAAATTGACAATATGATTGACAAAGGGCAAATCTGTTCCAAAGAGATTCTTAAATATTTGTGGGTAGCTTTCTTCGAGGCCAGAGATAAACACCGTCACTTCACACCTGATAGAGTGAATTGAAAGTAATTGAGCAACTGAAACAAAAGGTGGAATTTTGCTGAGGTGTCATGGTCTGGAGAGCCAGGGGTCAACTTGCACAGCTTCTATTCTGGAGTGGCTTGCTAGATCACAAGCCAATCAAGCAAGTGGGAGACCAGCAGCAGGCCTTGCCTTGGAATTAACAACCTATTGTATGAGTCCCACATGTCAAGATCTATCATTGAATCAGAGGCTGGAGATTCTCACCCTCGCAGCACCAATAGGGAGGTATTGACTGTTGACAGAAGGACAGCAGGCACCTGTTTGACAGGAGAGAGAAAAACCTGAAGAGCTTTTTCAATCCAATGTGACTGGAATGGACATGAAATATCAACTCTTGTTTCTCTCTCTCCTCAGATGCTGCCAGGTTTCTCCAGCATTTTCTGTTTCTGTTTCAGATCTCCAGCACTTTGCTTTTATGATTAGATTCCCTACAGTATGGGAACAAGCCTTTCGGCCCAACAAGTCCACACCAACCCTCTGGAGAGTAACCCACCCAGACCCTATATTTATCCCTGACTAATGCATCTAACACCTAAAATTTAGCATGGTCAATTCACCTGATATGCACATCTTTGGATTGTGGGAGGAAACACTCGGAGGAAACCCATGCAGACACGGGGCGAATGTGCAAACTCCACACAGACCATAGCCCGAGGCTGGAATTAAACCTGGGTCCCTGGCGCTATGGTGTAGCAGCGCTAGCCACTGTGCTGCCCATGATGAATCTAACGGGAGAGTGGTGTTTGCTGGGGAGGACTTTTGGGGAGAGGGAGGTTGGATTGCCTCTCAGCTGGTCCTACCTTTCTGATGCTCAGCCACTGAGTGCCTTTTACCCAGGGACAACTCTGCCCTGGGCAGTAGCAAGCTGACCACACTGTTTCAGCTGTCATGTATTCTGCCTAGCAACAGACATCCATCCCGCCCTGCCCAACAACTGGGTTAATTCCAGCAGCAACAGCATGAGGCACTTAAGTCATCCTTAATTCATAAAGGACTCAATTGGCAGCATGATGGGAGTGTCAATGAGGAGCCTTCCTGTCCAGAACTTAACTGTGGCTGACATGTAAAGGTAGCCAGATTCAGTTAAAACACTATCCAACCTCATTACAAGCCTTTCTTAGCTTCTAGCTCACCTCCAGGGACTATAAAATAAGGGTCTCAGCTTTTTAAAATATGATCTTTAAAAGGAGTAATTTACATTTTAACTTTCTTGATTTAGCTCTCTTGCCTAACAGTGCAAAGCAATTTTAAATTCGATGAATATCAGCAGCTTCTCTCGAATAGCATACATATTCCATGCAGTCTCCAACTTCTTAATTGACCTGTCAATCAAACAAACCAGGGTTTCTACTCTGCCACCTATGCAGCTGCACTCATTTTCACACTTAGGGCATCACATATTCCTTGCCACGCTTCATCTCTCACACTTCGACTTTCACACTTTTATCCATGAAACAGGCAGGAGCTTCATTTCAATCCAATCTGCAGTGGGCATGGTGCCCTTTGGAATGTGATGGCTTACATCACAACATGAACCTGGCTGCTTCTGATTTCCTCCATCAAATTATGCAAAGCTGGGATCAGTGATTGTCCAAAGAGACTCTATATAGAGCATTATAATATCAGGAACTATATGCCAGCTGAGGAATGAAGACTTGTACTCCAGAACTAGCCAAGCTGTTCCAGTTCGGGTGCAAACAAATGCATCTACCAAACAATATTGAAAATTGTTCAGTTATGTCATGTCCACGAAAAGCAGGAATAATCCAAATCAGCCCGTTTTTTCACCCACCAGTCTATTCCCATTCATCAGCAAGATTAGGGAGGGTGCTGTTGATTGTGCTGCTAAAGCACACTAACTCAGCAACAACCTGTTTGTCTGTGCTGTTTGGATTTCCCCCAACATCATTTGGTTTCAGATCTCATTTCAGCTTTGGTCCAAACTTGGACAAAACGATAAATTCCGGAGGTGAGAGTCACTGCATTTCTCGCTTGACTATGTGAAGTCTCAGACGGCTGAGCAAAACTGAAGTCGAAAGGAATTAAGAGAGAACCCTCCGTGGCTGGAGGCATACCTTGCACTCAGGAAGATGGTTGGACTCTGTAAACAATCTCAGCCTCAGGACATTGTGTCCAGAGTTCTTTTGGATAATATTCTAAATCCAACCAACTTCAATTCCTTTATCAATGTCCATTCCCTTCACATAAAGGCAGATGTGGCTGTGCTCACTGGTGATTTACCACTGCTCAGATATTGAAGCAGCCCACCCCCACACACAGCAAGACCTGGACAACAAGCTGATAAAGTGGCAAATAATATTTATGCCATGCAAGTGCCTGACAATGTGCATCTCTGACAAGAAAGAATCTAACCATTTCCCTTTGAGATCAGTGGCATAACCATCACTGAAGTCCTGTGCCATCAATATCCCATGGTTACAATCAAACTGAAACTTAACTGAACACCCAGATAAGTACTGTGTCTACAAAAGCAGGTTACAGACTGGTAGTTTTGCTACGTGTAATTCACCTTCTCACTCCTGAAAGCCTGAAACCATATAACTGACACAATTAAGAAGCAATTTTCCCTTGAAGTTGTGTGGCCAAAGTTCCTGTATGCTTGTTGATGTGCTGAGACATTTACCTCCAACTCTGGACGTCACTGTCATGACCTTGAAGAGCTGTACAGGAGCAGTAAAAATTAGAGGAAATGTAGTACAGTTACTCTCCATGTAACTGAAGGAGTGCTCCTGCAAAAGCACTCGAGAAGCTTGAAACTATCCAAGATAAAGTAGCCAGTTTGATTGCACCTCAGACACCATCTCAAACATTTACTCTTTCCACATTGCACAGAGGTACCAATGTATACCTTCAACAAAATGCACTACAGCAACTCACCCAGTGTCCTTTGTCAGGACCTTCTAAACCCACAACCACTTCAGATGGATGGGAACACCACCACCTGAATGCTTCCTTTGCAGTCATAAGCCATCCTGAATCTGACCTATTACACTGTCCCTTCACCCTCACAAAATTAAAGTTTTGGAACTCTCTTCGAAACAATACGGATGAGTGTACTTAGACCAGATAGACCACTGTGGTTCAAAGAAGGCACCCATCACCACCTGCACTGCCTGGAAGGGTAGGTAAGGCAGGAAACGTCACAACCTTTAACAAGAACGTGGATGAGCACTTGAAATATCATAGCATGGGCAATAAATGCTGGCCTTGCCAGAGGCTCAAATCCTAAGAATTAGTGAAGTAAAAGGAAGAAAAAGAAAAGCAAATGGAATGCTGGCCTTTACATTATAGAGCATATGTAACCCAAGACAGCAATGATATATAAAGCCTGGTGTGTTACCCACATGAAGTATAGTGTTCTTTTCTAGGTTTGTAATATTTTTTGGGTTCAGAAGGAAATACGGTCAGATGAACCACAATCATAGCTGAATTGCAAAGGGTCAAATTAGCAGGAAGTACTTCACAAACTAGAATTATATTATTGTGGAATTTGGAAAGTTAAGGAATTAGAATTAGAACCTGTTTTGTTGTCACATTCACTGACATGAGGCCGGGTGTCTGTGCTGAGGCCGGGAGTCCCTGCTGAGGCCAGGGTCCGCGCTGATCCCAGGGTCCGTGCTGAGGCCGGGAGTCCCTGCTGAGGCCAGGGGTTTTGCACTGAGGCCGGAAGTCCGTGCTGAGGCCAGGGGTCCGTGCTGCGGCCGTGAGTCTGTGCTGAGGCTTGGAGTCCGTGCTGAGGCCAGGGGTCCATGCTGAGGCCAGGGGTCCGTGCTGAGGCCGGGAGTCTGTGCTGAGGCCGGGAGTCTGTGCTGAGGCCGGGAGTCCCTGGTGAGGCCGGGAGTCCCTGGTGAGGCCGGGAGTCCCTGGTGAGGCCAGGGGTCCGTGCTGAGGCCAGGGATCCCATGCTGAGGCCAGGGATCTGTGCTGAGGCCTGGGTCTGTATTGAGGCCGGGGGTTCGCGCTGAGACCGGGGATCTGTGCTGAGGCCAGGAGTCTGCGCTGAGGCCAGGAGTCAGTGCTGAGGCCAGGACTCTGTGCTGAGGCCGGGGGTCTGTGCTGAGGCCGTGAGTCTGTGCTGAGGCCGTGAGTCTGTGCTGAGGCTGGGAGTCTGTCCTGAGGTTGGGCGTCCGCGCTGAGACCGGGGTTCTTTGCTGATGCCGGGGGTCTGTTCTGAGGCTAGGGGTACACGCTGAGGCCATGGCTCCGCGCTGAGGCTGGGAATCTACTATGAGACTGGGGGTCTGTGCTGAGGCCCAGAGTCTGCCATGAGGCTGGAAGTCTGCGTTGGTTTCACCTCAAGGCTGGGAGACAGGGTGATTGGACTGGAGGGGGTGTGGAGGAGATCACCAGGAAGCTGCTTAGGGTGGAGCGCTTTAATTATGAAAAGCTCAGGTTGTTTTCTTTGGAGCAGAGAAGATTAAGAGAGGTCCTGATAAAGGTGTATAAGATTATGAGGGTCCACTTCAGGTTGAATAGAAAGCAGCTGTTCTCTGAGATTGAAGGATCAATAATGAGGAGATGTAATTTAAAGTGAACATCAGGAGGTTTGGTGATGATTTATGAAAACATAATTTCACCCAGTGTGGTGACTATGTGGGACTGCCTGGGAGGAAACTTCACAATTTTCAAAAGGATCTTGGATGAGCACTTGAACTATCATAACATTCAAAGCTAAGGGCCAAGTGCTGGAAAGTGGGACAAGTTTGGATTTAAAATAGTTTTGTTGTTAGATTAGATTCCCTACAGTGTGGAAACAGGCCCTTCAGCCCAACAAATCCATACCAACCCTCCAAAGAGCAACCCACCCAGACTCATTCCCCCTAACTAATGCACCTAACACTACAGGCAATTTAGCATGGCCAATTCACCTAATCTGCACATCTTTGTGACTGTGGGAGGAAAATGGAGCACCTGGAGAAGCCCACGCAGACATGGGGAGAACATACAAACTCCACACAGACAGTCAGCCAAGGCTGGAATCGAATCTGGGACCCTGGTGCTGTGAGGCAGCAGTGCTAACCACTGAGCCACCATGCTGCCCATGTTGTGGGCTCAGAAGGCCAAAGGACCTCTTCTACACTATATGAGTGTAAGATAATTCTATTACTTACATTTTAATAGTCAAAAATGTAAACAAACTGACTAATTACAGCTGTCTGGAAGACAGTGGTGCTGGAAAAGCACAGCAGGTCAGGCAGTATCCAAGGAGCAGGAAAATCGACGTTTTGGGTAAAAGCCCTTTTGCATCTGCAGTCCCCACTTTTGCCTAATTACAGCTGTGCCAACTATGCACCAAACTATACTGGACTTCAAATGTAAACGTGTTCTGCTGCTATTATCCTCACAGTCATAGAGTCCATGAAACATGGAAACAGACCTTCAGTCCAACTTGTCCATGCTGACCAGGTTATCCTAAACTGAGCTAATCATGCTTGCCTGTGTTTCCTTTCCTTTTCCTGTACCTGTCCGAATGTCTTTTAAATGTAATTGTATCTGCCTCTATCACTCTTCTGGCAACTCGTTCCATATACACACCCTGTGTGTGAAAAGTTGCCCTTCAGGTGCCTTTTAAATCTTTCCTCTCTCACTTTAGACCTATGCCCTCTAGTTTTGGACTCGCATACTCTTGGAAAAAGACCTTGGCTACTCACCTTGTCTATGCCTGTCTTGATTTTATAAACCTCTATAAGGTCACCCCTCAGCCTTCGATGCTCCAGGGAAAAAAAGTTCTAGTCTATCTAGCATCTCTTTATAACTCAAACCGTCCAGACATGGAAATATCCTTTTCTTTCTGTTCCCTTTCTAGTTTAACAACATCCTTCCTACAACAGCACAACCAGAATTGTATGCATGATTCGAAGATGCCGGTGTTGGACTGGGGTGTACAAAGTTAAAAATCACACAACACCAGGTTATCAATTCTTCAATGTATAATTTCAGTTACATCACACTGCAAATTTTTGCTATAAATTCTGTGTTACAATCGAGCCCTCCACAATCACCTGATGAAGGAGCGTCGCTCCGAAAGCTAGTGTGCTTCCAATTAAACCTGTTGGACTATAACCTGGTGTTGTGTGATTTTTAACTTTAGAATTGTATGCAGTATTCTAAAGGTGATTACAACAATGTCTTATATAGCCTCACCAATATCTTGTATAGCTGCAACATGACATCCAAACTCCTATACTCAGTGCTCTAACCGATGAAGGCAAACGCCTTTTTCACCATCCTGTTTACCTATGATGCCACTTTCAAGGAACAATGAACCTGCATCCCTGGGTCCCTCTGTTCAACAACACTCCCCAGAGCCCTATCATTAATTGCGTAAGTCCTGTCTGATTTGTCTTACCAAAATATATCTCTCATTTACCTAAATTAAACTTAATCTGCCACTTCTCAGCCCATTGGGCCATTTGATCAAGATCTCGTTGTACACTCAGGTAGTCTTCTTCAAAGTTCATTATACCAAAAGTATGTGTCATCAGCAAACTAACTAATTGTGCGTCCTATGTTCTGAACCAAATCATTGATATAAATGACTAACCACAGCAGACGCAGAACTGATCCATGCAGCTCATCTCTAGTCACAGGCCTCCAGTCTGAACAACAACCCTCCACCTCCAGTCCTGACTACCTGTGATATCTATTCCCCATCTTCTGATATCTAATTTATATTAATGCTCAACTTAACCAACCAGCATTCCCACTCAAAATGATGAGAGAACGATGATTTCATGCCCAAATCAGGACCTTAGAACACAGGTATCATTTTTCTAATCAACAGGAAAATGTCGATTCAGTGGCTAACCATTATGAGTGGCTTTGGTTAGTGAACTCAAATCACTGGGATCATTTGTGGAAACATTTGTAGTTTACGCATTTGGCAGTTTTCGAAATATCAGAAATGTAACACCTCCAAACAAATACTTTAAAATCTTAAGTTTTCAATCACACGTGAGTAACAGAGGAAGTATACGTTGATGAACATTCTGTGTAATTCCATGAGAAAGTTGAACATAATATTAAAAATCACATGAAGATTATTGTACAAAATGCATGAGTGTTATTAAATAAGTGATGACATTCATAATTTTTGACTTACAGTTTTCCATCTGAAAACTACATTTTGTTACTGTTTCCTGTTTCTGTGTACATTTTCAATTTTCAGAAATTTATTTCCAAAGAGGCTGCAATATGTTAATTTTTGTGTCCATGTTTATTCAATCTGAGTGATAATGTGTTTGAATGGTCTAAGATGAGTATCACCTTTGTCAAGCTGTTATAATTAAAATTTTATGTCCTGCCTTCAAGTAAAGTTGAGATCTCTGTGAAAGCTTCAGATTAAGCTAAGAATCAGGAAATGAATTGAGACTATCACTGCATGAAGAAACGTTCTTGTCGTTAGTAACTTTGTCAGTGTTTGTCTTAGTCAGTCAGACACTTACTCACACACACACATCAACACACATACACGCATCTTTGGTCTTAGACAATTGATATTTTTTTCTTTATTTCTTCTTTGCATGCCTCACTTGAATTATATCAATATGGTAGCATTTATTCTATTGGCTGCAGTCTTGCCTTATTTTAATGATGTATAGTTGAAGCATTTTTAGTTTGACGGCTGTAAATTTTGCAAACAATTCTGTCCCTTCCTCTATTTTCATTGCATTAAAATACCGTTAAACTGATGATTCTTGACAAACATCCAAAAAGACAAATCTAGTGTACACCAGGAATGATTATTAGAATAGAGCTTATGACTCTGATTTTACTCAAGTAGGGGTTTGGAGCAGATGCGAAGTTATGACAGTTCTCAAATGCTGTGGAATTTTAACTCAATGCCATGCATATTTCTTTTTAGACAGATTCCTCACCCATAAGTCAGCCTGATTGATAAGTGTGGTTGCCAGGTAAAAGCAAGGACTACAGACGCTGGAAACCAGAGTCGAGATTAGAGTGGTGCTGGAAAAGCACAGCAGGTCAGGCAGCATCCAAGGAGCAGGAAAATCAACGTTTCGGGCAAAAACCCTTCATCAGGAATAGAGGTAGTGTAGTTGCCATTCAGACATGAAGGTTATAATCACTAGTGTACAGGGCACTCGGTTGGGTGTATAATGTTAATTGGTGTGCCGTCATACATTAGGGAGAGATCAGAAGGGGTCAGAGAGCATTGGGACTGGTGGGAGAAGATTGGAGAAATCATCAGATTGGAAGAATCAGATGTGCGGGTGGTCAATGATGGGGATTATTATTGGCAGGATGGCCAGCGATCACATGAACATAGGTGTTGGGAGGGTGTTACGGAGAGTTTATGCACGTAGGTACCTTTGTTGCAATTGTCAGAGGCACTCCTGATCTGCCTTGGTCCAAAAACAGTGCTGTAAAAGCACTTTGACGATAGATTCAGCTTTGACATCTCTTTTTACCTGATGGGTTTCCCAGGCAACACAGTGAATATTAGTTAAAAATAGAAACCCTGTGAAATTCACGCATGTGGCCTCCTTAAAATGTTTCAGTGAGCAACTCTTCGCTTAATAGCAAGCCACTCATTCCATCTCTGTTAAAACTGAAAGTCAGGCTTGAGTAGTCAGGTTCCTGCTTCAGGTTTTTATATTGTAACTTTCTGTTTGACTCAAACCCACATGTTTTGGGGTTAAAAGCATCTTCCGTTTATCAGATGACAATGACACATTGCAAGGATGGGGTAAGAATTCTGTATTTTCCACTGTTTCTTATGTAATCAACTGAATTAACATTGTTGGCAAGCCTTCAAATTTAGACAGAATAATAATCACTTAAAAACCATATAAACTTCCAAGAATTCAGATTTTCTTTTCAAGTTTATGCACTGTAGCTTTATTGACCTCTTCACCCTGAACTCTGAGTCATCCGGAGTCTTTGTAGGAAAGGTTTTCCCTTTAAAATGCTTGCAAATATTAAGAAAATTATTTAAGTGCTACTTGAAAAGGTTTGAAGATGTTTCATGGTGACACACTGGTAATTGCAGGGAAAACGGAGAATGCTAGACATGAGTTTGACTGACTTTACCTTAATCTTAACCAACAGCTGACCATTTCATAGTGGATTAGCATGGCTGCCTCACAGTGACTGGGACCCGGGTTCAATTCCAGCCTCGGTTAACAGTCAGTGTGGAGTTTGCACATTCTCCCTGCATCTGCGAATGAATCAGTATCCTCCCACAGTCCAAATATGTGCAGGTCAGATGGGTTAGCCATGTTAAATTGTCCACAGTATCTCAGGATACTTGGACTAGGTGTGTCACCCATTGTAAATGTGGGGATATAGAGATAGGTAGGAGTCTAGGTGGGGTAGGGTCTTTGTAGGGTGAGTGCAAAGTCGATGGGCCAAATGGCCTCTATCTGAACTGCAGGGATTGTACTATTCTATAAACTGGTCAACAATCAGAAGCAAAATTAAATATAATAATGTGTTTATTAAGAATGCTTTAAAATTCTGTTGTTTTGGTTTGCTTATTGGGAAATCTCTAAGTATCTTCCATCTCTGTGCTTAATCTCAGAGGTGTCATGATGCACCAAAGAGGAAAATGAGCAAAACAAATTACATCTTATGGAAATCTGGCAAATAAAAAGGAAAATGCTGGGAAGATGTTACAGAGTAGCCAGTGTCTGTGAAGAAGGCTATTTTAGTGTTTTAGACACATCCTTTACTTCAGAACCTACTCCCAGTACTGAATGCTGAGACTAGCAATTCTCACTTTTATAATTCAGTGTTCAGCTTCGTAAAGTTCAATTACAGTCGTACTTTTTGTGAAGGCTATCTTTCTCTGTCATTAATGATTTGATGTAAGTGATCTTCAAAGCTCCAGGGATCTCTTTACATATATTTTCATATACAGTAAAATCACCATAAGTCAAATCACTCAAATTCATGTTAAATGGAGATTTGAGAGACACAAGTAGGCCCCTAAGTCATCTGGTTTTGCTGACAGAAGTACTCAATTTAGTAAATAAAGTAAATGAAGACATTGATGCAGTAAATATATGAAAATGCCTTTCTTTTTTAATTTGTTCATCGTGTACAATAAATGGCATTGAAGAACATCACAAAATGGCTGTGGAATAACTCAGTAATCTTTTTCTGCTTAACCCATTGTCTTTAAACCAGTGTGATACAACTCATCAAGGCAGTCAGCCACCTTGGCCAAGTTTCAGCTTGCTGTGCGACCATCCGATGGCCTTGGCAGCTTCAGCTAGACAAACAAGCCAGTGAGCGTGCAGGTGGGCATTCATTGGTCTCCTTAGAGGCATTGGCTTCCTCAGGTTCCTAAGTTGAAGAATGTATTGAACCTTCAATTGCCTCACCTGTCAGTTCTGTTGTGCAGCATATGGTGTCATCTGCCTCAGTGTAAGTTTCCATGGTTGAGTTGTCTCCACTGGAATTTTCATATCAGTTTTCTGCTGATGAACAAATAGAGCCTCAGCCCAGGTTGGTTGGCTTCACTTGACTCCAGCTTATTCTTGGCATCTTGCGCAGTCATAGCCAGCTTGAATTCAGTGTGGCAGAAGCATTTGGTGATTGCTGCTTCTTCTGTCACCATCATGAGCATGGAGTTTGGAATGATATGTTGTATACCTTCTTATCGATGGCCTTGAGAACCTGCAAGATCAGCTGCTGTCAATAGTTGATGTTTACCCTGATTCATCATTCATTCCTGCCCCCTGATTTTTTGGCTGGAGCTTGGCTGTGATGTTGACTTCACCCCATGGTTTTCCACTTGTTCTATCGAGTTCATCTTGTGAAGGTCCAATCGGCAGCACTTTGAATGTTCTTACAGGTTTTGCTGTACTTGAAGGGTTTTAATGTTCTTTCACAGAGATCACTCAACCTTGGTGAATGGATTGCCTGTAATTATTTGTTCTAGCCTGGTCTCAGTCGGCTCTGATAGGGTGTTGCGAGCAGACACATGATAAGCATTCATAAGTACGCCAAATCTGGACTTACCAATTTGGAACACCAGTTTATCACCAACAACCTTCTAATTCTCCAGGTGGGAATGGCTGACAACAGGAGTTTTGTGTTATTCAAATTTGACTCTGTGGGATTATGTGTGGTCACTGAAGATGACTACCTATAAACCAAACATTTCTGTACTATTTCTGCAAAGTTGAGCATTCATCAGAAGAATTTTACATCATTAATAATGAGTTTTTATGCTTACAGCAAAGGTTTCTCAACCCTTGACCCCAATTGTTCCCTGACTGAGGAGGAACCAGGGCTAAAAGGGACCTACATCATAAATGCATGCAACTTAGTTGGAAAGATAAGGTCACCATAGTCTTACATCGTAGGACTGCTCTCTCATTAGGGAGAAATGGCTAGTGGTGATTTAACCTGAGGGTCACTATGTCTCAAGTGAGGGGAGGGGTTGCGAAGGAAAATCCTTCATGGTGACCTCAAGTGGGATATAGAAATTGAACTCACACTGTTGGCATCACTCTGTATTTACGAAGCAGCCATCAAGCCGAACAAACTAAGTGACCCCATTAGATATTGTAATCACACAGCCAGAAGTTAACTGTTCATTTAAGAGTATATAGTCCTTGGAATAAGATTGAACAAAAGTACTTTCCTCTTTTCTGCCTGAGGAGAAATTGTAATTATAGAACCATGCAGCATTAAGTAGCAATTCATTCTTTTAGTCCTCAGTATTTTAAACATTTCCTGTGGTTTTGTGAGCATGATCACTGAGTACAGTGTGGTAATCTCAATCATCTGTTTTGCTATTGCTTTTGTAATTTGTTCAGGTCACATCTTTAAACCCTGAATTGGGCAATAAAATATAATGACTATATAAGGTCACCTACACTGCAAGTATAAGTAGAGAATTACATCAAATAGTGGTTTCACATTAAGTGAGGTAATCTCCAAAAATTACTTAACTCTGAGGTTTGGTCTGAACACAATGCACTGTGGTACAAATAAAAGATTTTTCATAATTAATGGAAAAAGGCAAAGGCCATCTTCATTTACATTATCTTGTTTACATGGTAACAAATCTATTCCTAACACCTGAGCCATCTCTGTGTATTGCAATCAGTAACTGCTTGCTTCTGAACTCACAGTATGCCTCCTCAATTTCCGTCTTTATTTTAATTCTCATCACATCTGTAGTGCTATCAATGCCAACATTTCTGACAACCAGCACCCCCATCACATATCAGTGACTGACACCAACTGAACCATGGGGTTAGGTTTCTTATTAAGTTTCTGAGTAAGCTAAATAAGCCACTGAGACAGCAAACCATATGTAATGACGTAAGTGATTTACATGTAATAATGGATCAATGCCAAAATCAGCATGATAAGAATTACTCCCTTGATATATCTGAAATATACAGAACATTTATCTAATATTCATGAATTTACTGTCCATTCTAATTGAACTGCAGATTTGATCCCTCAGTTATTAAATCTCTTAAGTGGTCATATTTGTGATAATTATTTGGCAGCAATTGATATGATAATCACATACTTGTTTAAATAATATTTTGGTAATTTTAGACTCTTCTGTTTTGCTTTGTGATTCTGGGAGGTTTTGGAATTTTGACTGACATCAGGAAGGTCAATCAAAACGTACAGCTCGCTGCACTCAGGCAAGTGACTGTGCTCAGTGTTTACAAAGAAGCGCAGTGCAGTGAACATGGAGTATCAAAGTCTTCTTGTTTGCACTAATATAACACACTAATTTACACAAATATTTACATAACTGGCACACTTTGTTCCCTGACCTTCTTCAAAGTCCCACAAGTAGTTCAAAGAATATTCACTCTTTGAGGCATAGGTTGCTTTTCTATCCTTGGAATAGATTTGATCTTAATGCTTCCTTACAAAGGTTATCCTTCTTCCTCTTTGGTCAACTCTTGGGATTCAAAATGACTTACTTCCATTCATATTTGATGAGGTCTGAAGTAAGAGTGCATACCAATACGAGATGTGTCGACCACAGGGATGCTTTTGAAGGATTGGGTGCAGGAGTTCTCCTCGAACACCCCAGCTTCATATTTCCACCGAAGTTTCTCAATGTGTTTGGCATCTTTCCAAAAGAACCCTCTCTAGTTTCGTTGGTAACAAGCCAGACTTTTCCATGAGTCAGCAAAGACGTTTGACCTCTTGAGGAATGCTTTGAAGATTTCTCTGAAGTGGTCCTGTTGTTCCCCCTGCCTGAAGATGAAGGCGCCCGCGTGTTAAGGTGCCCTCATGTTAAGACATCTTTATACCACATGTATAGGATGTTGCAGAAATGACTCCAATTGTAATGGGTAGGCAGAGAAAGTCTCACTGTTCCCAGGCCTATCCCAGGCAAAGTGTCTCCAAACTCCATGCTGAGGCTTTCCTTTGATCAGCCAGAGCTTATCTGTTTCACTTGCCTGTCCACAAGCAGGCAGATAAATATGTAAATATGCTATCACACAACTTCCACACCATCTCTAGCACGATGGGCCACAGGCAAGACCTCTTTGGCTCAATGATCTAATGGTCTCCCATTCTACCTTTACCTGGGTCCTATCTTTGGGCCCATCTTTCCAGAACAGGGATGGTTAGATCCACAGGACCTTGCTGTTCTATTGATCTTTTTGTCAAATCATTGTAGACAAACATTGTACAAACCATAGTTGCATAGTGAAGTTTCCAACATTTATGATTGTTAACTGCACATTCATGGCTGAAGGAGATTTATCACCAGTGTGTAGATGGCTGCTAATGACACCATTATCATTACCAATTTTACATTTCAGCATTAAACTCATCAATGATTTTCACAACAAAGAAGGGGTCCATTCAGCCCATCCTACCTATGCTGGCTCTTTGAAAGCGCTATCAAATTACTACCACTGTATTGTTCTTCCCCCCAAAAATTCTTTGTCAAGTAGTTTTTCCACTTCCCTTTTCACAGTTCTTGCCAATTACATTAAAACTGGACCATCTATTACTGATCGTCCTGCAGAAAAGGCAAAGAAATAGTCTCTTCATGTCGATATTTTAAAATCCTTCATAATTTTGGACACCTTGATCAAATCTCTTTTAAGCTTTAATACTTCTTGGAAAATTGTTACAACTGGGGTGACCCGGTGGTTAGCACTGCTGCGTCATAGTACCAGCGACCCAGGTTCGATTCCAACCTTGGGCAACTGTCTGTGTGGAGTTTGCACATTCTCCCTGTGTCTGCCTGGGTTTCCTCTGGGTGCTCTGGTTTCCTCCCACAATCCAAAGATGTGCAGGTTAAGTGGATTGGCCATGCTAAATTGTCCATAGTGTTAGGTGCATTAGTCAGGGGTAAATGTAGCGAAGTAAGTCTGGGTGGGTTACTCTTTGGAGGGTCAGTGTGGACGTATTGGGCCAAAGGCCATGTTTCCACACTGTAGGGAAACTAATCTAATCTTTTCTAGTTCATCCACAAGGCTGAAGCACTTAAAAGGCAACTGGATTGGTATATGAATAGGAGGGTTTAGCGGAATATGGGGCAAATGCTGGCAAATGGGACTAGATTTATTTAGGATATCTGGTTGGCATGGTCAAGTTGGATAAGAGGGTCTGTTTCTGTGCTGTATATCTGTGTGACTCTGTGACTCCTCATCCCTGTTACCATTCTAGTCAATCTCTTCTGGACAGTGACTCAGAACTAACAATGAAAAATAACCAACTCTCACATTATCAAAAAAATGTTATCCAGTCAATTTTATTAAAGCCACAGCTTTAAGATTAATAATAATAATTGGTACAAAAAGAAAACATAATAATTAAATGAAAAATAATTAAATGAAAAGCTGAATACTTGGTGAACTGGGAAAAATTGAATGTTTTTGTTCTTGACTGTTAAAATGTGCAAGTTTGTTTGGTTTTTACACCAAAACTTGGCATCATTCCAACAATATGCATTGCAATAGGACTCTTCATGTGCAGGAAGGTGCATCAACCATTTAACATAAGACAGAGGAACCAAAGCTGGAGAAAAAAGGAAACATGAAAATGATGAGGAGGCAGAGAAGACCAATAGTACACAGTTGAGGGCAGGCCTTTGAAGCTGTTTCTAAAAGCTCGGCAACAGATGGCAAAGTAACTAGAGGAAGCTTAAATCATTAAATGTAAATCATTAAGTAAAACATGCCATGTTACTACTAGAGCTCAAAGGCAAAAAAATGCAGAAAAGGCAAAGCACAAGTTTAGGCCTAGATTAAAAGGCTTCTCAAGTTGTACTGTATACTGCAGCACTAATCTAAGTCCCACTTCATCTGAAAAGCTTTGTTGTAAACTTCAGAATATACCTTCATTCAAAGAAGAATTTTATCATGTAACAAAAATTATTAACAAATATCTTTCCTGAGATAAATGTAATATCTTATTTACACAGTACCATTGAATTGAATCTTCTTCGGCATTTGCACAACCTTTTATCCCTTAAGCAGTGCATGTGTCAGCTATAATCTGATGTACGTACTGTACAGCTGGGACTCTACTCAGGCTGTTTACACAGATACAGTGCAAACTGTTTTATTTCATAATGAATTTAAAATCATCGATTAGAGTTGTGTATTTTGAAGCTGTACTATTTTTAAAACTAAATCTAATTTGGGCTCTTGGCAAGTTTGATACAAAACTGAACCAGGAACTTTATGTAAATAGAGATAAGACAGTAAAATACTGTGACTACTGAAAACAATGTATTTATAAAGATCTTTCATCTTGACATCATCAGAACCTGTACTTTCAATGGTTATTAATTGTTGAGAGTATCCATGTAAAATGTGAAACTGTACAGCCTACCAAACACCCTTAGGTTTGAATCTTGGTACAGATTTTGGTGCAAATATGCAATCAAAATCAAATTAGTTTTAGCTTTTCCTGGTTTTGTCACAATGTGAAGAGCCTTGGAAATGTGAGGCCTCATCAAGGCACTATTTGTGTTCTAGAATGCTCTCCCTTTTGGTCAATCATGATGGTGGTTATAGAGGAAAGCATAATTGAGACTGCTCTAGTATTGTGGACAAAGGTAGTTAAGAGGCAATTGGCTTCAAAAGGAATAAATTGCAGAATAAAATGATGTTCCAAATTAGTAAAATTATCGAGTCTGCAAAAATCAAATTATTATTTGGAGTACGTTCTCCAAGAACCTTTCATTTGGATTTTGTTTGCAAAGTGCTGTGATAGAAGTTGCGATCTGTGCCTAAAGAATGATTGTACTGTAGGTGTAAATCACTTCTTCTTCTTAAGCAGTCCTTCAGGATTGAGGATGACTTGCTTCCACTCCAGTTTGATGCATTTTGAGATGGCTGTTTACTCTAATGCACGGTTTGCAGACTTTTCCATCTGTGGGCAGGTGATATTTGAAGAGTTGGAAAGTTGGGGTTTTCTGTGATGACTTGTCGTTGACTCTGCATGTCTCCAACCAAGTTTCTCAGTGTATATGGTGACTTCTCAGATGAGCACTCTCCATTTTGTTCAGTCACAAACCATGGCTTTCCATGAGCCGAGGGCATTTTTGATCACTTTACGAAAGTTTTGAGGACATCCATAAAGGGGTTTTGCTGTCCTCTTGGGAGTATTCTCCAGCAACTAAGTTATGAGTGGAACAGTTGCTTTGGTATTATGCTGTCAGACATATAAATGACATGTCCCACCTCATTCATAAAGCCAGGAAGTATGGGATACAGGGAGATTTGGCTATCTGGATTCAGAATTGGCTGGCTGACAGAAGGCAGAGAGTGGTTGTGAATGGAAAGTATTCTGCCTGGAGGACAGTGTTGAGTGGGGTCACGCAGGGCTCTGTTCTTGGGCCTGTGCTCTTTGTAGTTTTTATAAATGACTTGGATGAGGAGGTTGAGGGGTGAATTAGTAAATTTGCAGATGACACAAAGGTTGGAGGTGTCATCGATAGTATCGAGGGCTACTGCAGGTTGCTGCGTGACATAGACAGGATGCAGAGCTGGGCTGAAAAATTGCAGATGGAGTTCAACTTGGATAAATGCGAAGTGATGCATTTTGTAAGGTCGAACTTGAATGCTGAATATAGGATTAAATACAGGATTCTTGGCAGCATGGAGGAACAGAGGGATCTGGGTGTGCAAGTACATAGGTCCCTTAAAGTTGGCACCCAAACATATAGGGTTGTTAAGAAAGCATATGGTGTTTTGGCTTTCATTAACAGGGGGATCGAGTTTAAGAGCCGCGAGGTTTTGATGCAGCTCTACAAGTCCCTGGTGAGACCACACTTGGAATATTGTGTCCAGTTCTGGTTGCCCTACTATAGGAAAGATACAGATGCTTTGGAGAGGGTGCAAAGTTGCCAGCTGTGGTGGTGGAAGTAGAGTCATTGGGGACATTTAAGCGACTGTTGGACATGCACATGGATAGCAGTGAGTTGAGGGGTGCGTAGGTTAAGTTACTATATTTTACATTAGGATTAAATCTCGGCACAACACCTTAGGCCAAAGGGCCTGTTCCATGCTGTACTTTTCTATGTTCTATGTTCTATGAGCATTGGTTTTGTGTGATTGGCACCTTGATGGTTGGCAGACTGGCTTCAGAGAGGACACTGAGTTGGACTACCTTTTTTGCTACTTCATCTGGAGAGCCTTGCAAGGGCAGCATTTATGATCCCTCCCCAAAGCTTACTGGATACAAATGCAACTTCAAATAGAAAAGATCATTTTCATGAGCAAGTAATTGGTATAATTCTTTACATCTTGCACGTTTGCTTTTAATAGGAATATTTCCAACTGAATATTGATATCCTATTGAAGTCTGCTATTTTAGGAGGATGAGGGTATGGCTTTGTTTAATTGGTTGCAGTTTCTAATAATTTTTAGTGAATTTTTTTATTGATGTGTGCTGACATTAAGGGACAAAAGCACAATTATGTCAGTAATTATCCATGCAGATTAGAAATTTATTGATAATTTATTCCATGCATATATAGAAATGACAGGTAATTTGATAGAGTTTTTTGTGATTCTGGTAATATCAAAAGAAAGTAAAACCATCCCATTATAATTCAAAAGCTTCTAGAGAGAAAAAAATAATAATATTTTGCCATGGACTGTAATGGCATTATTGGGAATCAACATTGGTTTGCCAGATGTATTTTCGAATTATGATGCAGTTGTGCAGGAGGTGGATGCAAATGAAGAGCTGCCCAAGTAAAATTTACATGTTGAATCTATTAAGACTGCATCAAACAAATTCATGTCATTGTCTATTAGAGCTAGTTATTTTATGAATGAATGATTTCTGAAGTTATGTGCTTACTGTCAAACTGGGTTGTTGAACCTCAACAAATTGAGAGTCAAGGCAATATTTGGCTCTTGGGAAAGTCAAGATAACGTTGAATTTTGCCGTATGAGTAAAATTAATGAAATGCCAGGTTTTTATTTTTGAAAGGTCAGTGACATTTTAGATTTATGCCTTGATGGGAAATCTGAGACAATGCAAATTTTCACTTTGTATCACGAAATTCAATTACAGTGCAATTCACCAGGTGAAAGTTTCATGCGATGGAGTGACCTAAGAAACTAATCCCATTCAGTCCATTTAGGCATGTTAATTTTCCCATGTAAATAAATTTTGCAGAGGAAGCAGGTGATTGAAAAATCCTGTTTTCCTTCTATTTGGTAATGGTCATGAGTGTCTCACAAAGTAGTTTCAATAGCAACTGCTGGTTTTGAATGGAGGTTCACATTTACAGACACCTGGATGGTAAAAGGCCTTCCTGTTCATTACACAGATCCTGTCAATGTTAACTATAATAGCAATTGGAATTATTTTGGTTTCCTAATCTCAATCTAGACTCAGATTCATGGCTTCAGCTGGGGTTTATATTCAAATCAACGAGCTTAAAAGAGCATTTTCAATTTGTTTCGCATTTTCAATGTCTACCAGTGGCAAATAGCAGAATTATTTATTCTGCCAAAGTTTTTTTTCCCAGCAATAGAGTTGTTTCCTAATTATATGCACACCTGTCAAGGTTTTTTCTAACTCAGTCTTATACAAAATCTCTGCCCATTCATGCAATTGCCAGAAAACACAAGATTGAAAACAACAAATTATAATGATTTGGGGGAGCTGATGTTGGACTGGGGTGTACAAAGTTAAAAATCACACAACACCAGGTTATGGTCCAACAGGTTTAATTGGAAGCACTAGCTTTTCAAGTGCTGCTTCTTTATCAGGTGGTAGGTTCAGGGAGTAACTGTTAATTAATGGAAGGAGCTGGGAATGACTGGCTGTTGCTTTATTCATGTGGAATCTAGAAGAGCATTTCTGCTTGTTCAACAGAAATTGTTTAAAATTCACCATTTGGTCTATGCAAAGCTGACTAGTAGATGGTTAATGTAACAAGTTGCATCTAGTAAAATGGATCAGGCTTTTGACTGAAAACATTGAGATATTAAATTTTTCTGTTATGCGCTTGTTGCATTTTGGAGTGTTTGCTATGTAAGCCTTCGTCACTACCCTGTTTACCTGCGACTCCACTTCTAACAAACTATGAACCTGCACTCCAAGGTCTCTTTGTTTGGTAACACTCCCCAGGACCTCACCATGAAGTGCACAATTCTGGATTAGTGGTGCTGGAAGAGCACAGCAGATCAGGCAGCATCCAAGGAGCTTCGAAATCGACGTTTCGAGCAAAAGCCCTTCATCAGGAACGCCCCTGGTGCTCACCTTCCACCCTACAACCTCACCATGAAGTGCATAAGTCCAGTCCTGATTTGCTTTTCCAAAATACAGCACCTCACATTTATCTAAATTAAACTCCTCGGCCTATCTGATCGAGGTCTTCTTGGCTGTCCACTACACCACAAATATTTGCAAACTATATCTCCTATATTCACATCCATGTAATTTATATAAATGACAAAAAGCAGTGGAACCAGCAACGATCTTCACAGCTCATTGGAACGCCTAATCCTGAGGGGACTATATTAAAAGGAAGTTTCCTTTTTTGGGAGAATCTGGAACTAAGATAATTAAAATAAAAGGGTCACCTCTTTAAAACGGAGATGAGGAAACATTTAATTTTCTCTCAGAGGCTAATGAGTCTCTGGGATTCCTATCTTCAAAATATTTTTAAGGCAGAGTTAGATAGATCCTTGATTACCAAGATGGTGAAGGAATATTGGGGCATGCAGGAGTGGAGTTAAAATCAGATTAGCCGTGGTCTTATTGAATGTCATAGCAGTCTCAGAGAGCCAAGAAGCCTACCCGAGTTCCTTGTTCGTGTGTTTATATAGCAGTATTGCTGTTCCTTCACTGTCGCTGGGTTAAAATCCTGGAACTCCCTCCCTAACATCACTAATGGTGTACTTGCTCCACAAGGATTCCAGTGAATCAAGGAGGCAGCTGGCCACCACCTTTTTGTGGTAATTAGGAGTAGGTAATAAATACTGCTTTGCCAGCAATGCCCGTTTCCCAAGATTGAATGTTTAAAAAAAACCTAGGAAATGTGATTCACTCCAATTTACCAGTTCATTTAAAAAGAAATGTTTATAAGCCCAAATAGTATTCTGGCTTAGGACTGAAGATCCATGCACTCCAGAACTAATTGAACCTTTATAAAGTATAGTTATGACATTGCTAACTCCCAAATATTCTGAAAAGAATATCCAGGTTTGCCCTAGTCACAGAACCAGGAAGAAAATATAACCCAAACAACATCCTCTCGACCATCACCAAAGCAATGGAAGAATTCATTGATTGTGCAATTAAATGGAGTTACTCTTCTCCAACCATTTAAAATCTTGTATTGAGAAATGGAATCAGCAACCACAGCCCACCATTCTGAGCTGAGGGGACTCCCTCTGCAGGGGCTTAGAGAATACACGCAGTGCCCAACAGTGTCCATGCCTTAAATTATTGAACGGAACTTGTGTCCATTGACTGCAATGATTCGCGATTTTTGGATCTCTCTAACATTATCACTCAGTTTACTCGGTTGTCAAGTGTCTCATTGATGAAATAGTTGTAGATTGGCAAGATGACTCATAATCCTTTGATTATAGTAGTATTAGGCTGCCTGTCATTTAATGGGTTTTACTTGTCACTATTAATTCTTCTTAATCTTGGTCTGTATTTGGTTAGTTGAGCTTTATTACTGTCATAGCACATGTCATTTTTCTGATGAAGTGAGGAGTTATCCTTAAAGTTATGCAGATTAAATACAATAGTTGTTTATTTCTGAAAACCTTTGAGATGACATTAAGATGATTATTTTGTTGATCAATTATTCACATTGGAAATGGTATATTGGAAAAGATCTCCCATTACTTACTGGGAAATAAAGCGCTGTCACAGCAGTAATCTTCCATGACTTAATCCACCAAGCAAATGTAATTGACAGTGGTTCGGGCAACGGTTTTTATTTTCTATACTGTCCTTCAGCGAACAATTGCAGATCTTCACTTTTGAATCTCAGACCTTGAGTTTCTCAAACAGATGATACAGGTATGAAGAAATTATTGTGAAATGATGTACCAATAACTACTTCAGTGAGCTGAATACATTGTTATAATAGATTTATAAATGTAGTTCTAAATGTTTTGGATGACTTTTACAATAGATCCGGACAACTGGAAGAAATTAGGCCTTTCAACTCTTGTCAAACCCAACGTTTCATCAAAGACCTGAGCAAATCATATCTTTTGTTAACCATATTCTTTGAAAATAATGCAGGAGTTTCAGTGCATGCAAAAGTAATCTCCTGATTTATGTGGGGACAAATTTCTCAAAAGCTTTAATAATGATTCTAGCACAAAATGTAAGAGGAAATTAATAAGTTTGAAGAGAAAAATAGCAATGTGGAACAGAACCACCTTTGCTACTGCACTTTCCAGGTTTGCTTGAATGTTTCAATATTCAATTCAGAACAGCATGCTATATTGTGTTTCAGGTGACTGCTTTGGTATATATTTTGAGTTTGCTTGGGCTTGAGGTCTTATCTAAGCATTTGATAGATAAATATTTCGGATGCCTTTCGATGCTTAATAATAACATTTAAATTAATACAAAGCTGCTGAATATGCACTTCATAAATATTGCTGTTCAGAAATAATGATGCCCTGCTGTGCAATTAACTAATAGAGTACATGGAGCCAAATTTGACACAGACTATCAACTGATTCCAAAATTAGGTCAGATATAAAAGCTGAATTTTCAGTAAGAGAGGAGGGTATCTGTCAAATTTTTATAAAGGCAGAAATAGCTGTTGTTGCTTGAATCATGAAGCCATAGCATAGTTACAGAAAGGGAGCATTCATTCTCATGTTTATGCGGGCTGCCCACAAGAACAATTCATTTCTTCCCACTCTTTACAAATGTGCATTCTTCAGGTAACTATCCAATTCTCTACCTCAATTGATCTCACAGGCAGTGCACTCCACATTCTAACAATTTGCTATGTAAATAGGTAGTGACTACTGTTAACAAACAGGGTTATTTAGATCTGATGTGAAGGTCAGGATTTTGGTTTTGGGTCAGATTTTAGATGGGATCAAATTGGGGGTCACAAATTTGCATTGCAAGGGGAACAGTTCCCAAGTAATGAGTTTCCTCAAATCGGCTGACTAGTGGCCAAGCGTGGGCTTGTAGAGTGCAGGGTTGGAGAGCCAATAAAAGGCCCAACAGCCCAGAAGAAGCAGAAGCTGCTTTTTTCTTTTCTTTTGGAACAGAACATGTTAGCTGTGTGGAAATTGTAATAAACTGGAAGTTAAAAATAATGGTAGACATCAATGGAGTAAAGTCAGACCGGTCCAAATAAATAACAGTTTGCAAGATTAATGAATTTTATTTTGTTTCACATTTCTGTGCTGCACAGAGTATTGCTCCCACTAGACATGACAGTTTATATGAACAAATCTTGATGATGTCTGTTGAGGAATATAAAGTAGCCAGGACACAGTAGCTATCTCCTTTGTTCTTCATCAAATAGTACAACTGGAAATTTACATCCACATGAAGGGCATTGAAAGATAGCACGTGACAGTGCAGCACTCCTCAGTACTGCATGGGACTTCCTTACTGTGGATGCTGTACTCAAATCCTGGATGGACTCCAGCATTGGCCATCACCTTATATTGGCAAATGGTGTGTGGTGTTTGGATGGTTACCTCAAATGTGAAGTACAAAGTTTGGTTGCTAATAGTCCCAATGGAAGATCTAGTTAATTGGACCACATTTTAATACGGCCAGTAATGGGAGGAACCGTCTTGCAGTAGATTTATAGAACTGGAGGAACATCCCAGCATCACAAAGATAAATTGAGTGATAGGCTGTCTCCCCTTTGACTACACCATCAACTGTTAGCAGAGCATAAGGAGACTAATCTGACTATAACTGCCCTAATGTAACAGTCAAGATCTAATGACCATCACAGGATCTTGATTAACATATTAAAAGATCCTACTATGATGTAAATTCTGTATTTCTCCAGCTGTCTCTAGCATTGCCCTATTCCCACTTGTCAAAACCTGCCACAGAGGGGGTAGCTTTCAACTTCAGTGAGCTAGATAGCTAGTGATAGCAGACTCACATCCTGTTGCACATCTGTATTCACTTCGGAAAGGAAAATTGTGGTGACATCTGCAACAAAAAGACAGCTCACAATAACTAGTTTGCCAATCCCTTGCTGAGGTGAAGAATGGTTGGTATCATATTGAGTTGAATTTGATCAGCAATCGGATCAGTATTAATTTTGTGGAATTTTATGGAAGATTCCTCTCTGTGAGGCCTGCCAATATTACTCTCACTATTTTCCCATAATCACCTCATTACCTATGACCAATTCTCCTGTGATGCCACACACATCTTATGTTCCACGGGTGGAAGTACTCACCACTGGTGGAACCTCCTGGGAGTCTTGGCACTGGTGCCATCTTTGAAACACTCCCATTTCCTTGGTATGGCATTGTCAGCCAGAAGTTGCCCTTCTGGGAGGGAAACCAAAATCGAGTACATCTCAAAGTACATAAGTGGCATGGCTGACACTTTACCATACATTCAAGTGCACATTAATATTTGTGTTGCTGTTTAAGAGCCAAGCTACACAGCTAACTCACCTTTGGCCTTATCGCGTCTTAGAACTCTGTGGAAGGGAATAATACTCTTCCAAAACTCCCAGTGCAGCCCAATATTCTCTCATTGTTGAATTCAAGACCATAATATACAGGAAAGCCTTCAAATGGATGAAAAAAATCAACCATGTGTCAAATCAATTCAGCAACAGCCAAAGTAAACAGCTAAAAACAAACAGAAACTATATTTGCATCTGGAAACAAAAAAGAACTGCTTGCTTTCATCCAGCTCTCATATACTGGAACTGGGTGTCATGTCAATCCTGTCTAGCTTGTTGCACTTGACACTGCTGTGTTCTATTAGGCAGATGATGATGTTCCTCCTTTTCTATGTCCTCATCTTGCACCTCCCAACTCTGCCATGTCCATTACGTCTGCTTCAGTTTGGCAGAGCACAGTATGCTTGGATTATGCAATCCACACCATCCAGGATGCTGTGCAATGCTCCCTCAGACCAATCCAAGCATTGGAACCTCAACCTCAATCTCCCAGATCTACTGTATGCTCCACAATGGTGTGGTCCAAGCATGGGCATTTTTGTAACTATACTTGGTCTCAGTTGGGGGGGGTTGAGTAACAGAGTCATGGTCCCTGGTTGTGGAGGGTAGCCTTGCCTCCTAGTAATCATCTTTTTTTAAGGCATTCAATCCTTGACAAATACTCCTCTATACATTGGGACATGGAGTACAAAAACAAGGAGCCCACGGAGTTCCTCTCCATGGACCTTTGACCTCGGGACCTTAGTCTGATCAATGTAACACATGAAGTACTGTACAAATATAGTCAGAAATTGTTAAGGTGGTATGATTAGTGATACCTTATCGTCTCACCCCACATCACTCAATGAAGGCAGCAATGTAAAAAGAGCATGTTAGTGATTGCGTCGAGTTCAAGACAAGAGGAAATCAATTCTATGCCCTGTGCTGCTGCTGATATTTCAGATTGTCTGGTGAATTGTGGCCCACAGGTGCCACTTAAGATCAGTTCTGCTTCACAGAGATGACTATCTTCAATCTGCGATGACTAATGATACAGTCAAGATTGCTTATGACCAGGATTTGTATCCCACACAGTTGAACATTGCATACATTTCATGTATAAGATGCGATGATCAGACAACTTCATCCTGTATTGAGTCAGTCCAGATCAATGTCATCGCCCCTTAAAGGACATTACATCACTCATAAGTAGAGCCTACATGCTCAGACAGAAATAAAACACTTCCTCCACCTACTCTGGATATAGTCGTAGTCATCTTCCATTTCAATAGCGTTTACAAGTCTCCTGAATAAGGAAGGCAATACAGGTCAAACTTGATACAGTGAGTCACAGACTCAGCTTGGTATTAAGAAGGTCTGCACCCTCAAATATCTGTGTTCCTCTTTCCTGACACTTCCTGACTGGCCCATGGCATACTGAGTCTTCACATAGTTTTGCACATCTCTGAATTATAACTTCACCTCTCAACATTACCCTTGAGCTCAATACAGGGTGAAGTTGTCTGATCAAAGCATCTTACACGTAAAATGTATGCAATGCTTGATATGTGGGATACAAATCCTGGTCATTAGCAACCTTGACTATGTCACTGGTCATTGCAGATAGTCATCTCTGTGGCTTAGTTGGATTAGTCATACCAACAATCATGCTGTATTGTACCCCTCTTGAGGTCAGGGTGGTGGTGACCATGGATGACCTGGCCTCTCCCACATCCCCTGCAGTATTCCTCCAATGCACTATCATCTTCCCTCATTTGTAATAAGTCCCCTCCCTTCACAGTTACTGTGTCCTTTGCATCGCATTGTACTGTCTCTAATCCCCAGAATCATGTTTCCCAGTTTCCCCACTATAGTGCATTCACTGATTAACTCCCTTAGACTGACTGCAGGTGGACCGATGTCTAATTTGGATGGAAATCCCCAACTGATGTGTGATTCAACCCTTGACCTATCTGTGCACTGTTCTCTAATTGATTTCCCACGACTGTTCAACTCTGGTCTCCTCACTATCGGAAGGATGTTATGAAGCTTGAAAGGGTTCAGAAAAGATTCGCAAGGATGTTACCAGGGTTGGAGGGTTTGAGCTATAGGAAGAGGCTGAGTAGGCTAGAGCTGTTTTCCCTGGAGTGCTCTAAGTTGGTATGGATCATCTGACTGTGACTATGCAAAGTAGCTGACTGAATGTATGCAAGTCCCTGGACTTGACTTCCTTGGCTGAACAGTATCTCCCTTGACTTCACCAAGGACTATTCCTCTTCGACTTTAAAACAGCCATTCAGGGGAGGCTACAGGCTGGTGGTATTATTGCTGGACTGTTAATCCAGAGACCCAGGTTATGTTCTAGGGAACACAGTTTCGAATCCTGCCACAGACATGGTGGAGTTTGAATTCAATACAAATCTAGAATAAATGCTCTAATAATGACTTTGAGTTGATTGTCGGACCTATTTGGTTCATCAATATCTATTCGGGGACAAAACTGCCATTCTTACCTGGTCTGGCCTACATTTGACACCAGACCCACAGCAATGACTCTTAACTGCCCTCTGTGCAATTAGGGATGGTCAACAAATGGGACGAGCAGTGACATCCTCATCCTGTAAATGAATAATAAAATAATTTTGGTTGATGTCCATGCAGAGTGTTTACCATGGACACTGCTGGCACATTGGGCAGATGTGGGTTTGATGTAGCACAGTGATCATGTCCACTACCTTGACTGATACCTGCTGACCACCTATTAAACTGCCTGGGTTTGTTTCTGTGTTAAAGGACATGACAAGACAGAAATACTGTGAGCCTATAACACAAGGCACGACTGAGATGTTGTTGGCGTTCAATTAGGCACAAAGTGATAAAGCACTAAGAAAATACATGTAAAGCTCTGAAATGCACTCTGGTCAAATCTGTGAGCTGGTGCATGCCATAGTATGCAATTTGTCCTGGCAGCAGCATTCCAATGAAAGGTGCCTGTATACTCCAAAATGATGCATTGAAATTCAGAACTGTATTGGAGATGTGCGACCAGGGTTTAATGGGATTGATACATGTCTGATGTATATATCTGTGATTGGGAAGTGGGGCTGGGGGAAGCAATCCCAATCTGTGGAGTCTGCCCTAAGTTGGTAGCAACTGTTTCCAAGATGGAAGGCCAGAGGCAAGCTGCAGTCACCAGGTAACTGATGAAAATGGTCACCATCTAGTTTCTGCCCAAGGGTGAGAAACTGCTTATTAATGAGGTGAGATGAGATCTTAATGCATGCAAATAGGCCTCAACACTTGGTTGGAGAACTAGACTTCATGCTCTCAATGTTGAGAATCTCATGACTGCCAATCTCACCCTATATCACACTAATGCCCATGTGTTCAGAGGCCAGGGAAATGCTGCTCCTATAGCAAATAGTACTCGCTAGCACATGCTCCTGACAAGCCAGGGGTGAGTGCCATTTGCAGGCTCCCCTTTCAGCTGCAGACAAATATAATTTTACATGGTTTCCACATGAATTATGGTAAAAGATTATAAGAATATATTTAACCGATTGTGTAGCTTCAACAAGTTCATTGATCCTTTCCTGAAAGGCCATTTTTGTGTGGGATTTCAGTAATGACTATTATTCATTCCACTTGATGTAACTTTATGGAATAGCTAGTCCAATTACCAAACTTCGCACAGAAATATTTAATATGCTAAAATTAATGTATAACAAAGAACTGTGGATGCTGGAAATCTGAAGCAAAAACAGAAATTGCTGAGAAGCTCAGCAGGTCTGACAGCCTCTGTGAGCAGAAAACAGAATTAATGTTTGGAGTCCAGTGGTTCTTCAGTTTTTTGTGTCTATGCAAGACAGAAGTAATATGCGCCTGGTATCTGTGGCTGAGAGGGCAAAGCACTAAAAGGCAAGGTAATGCAAGGCAGGGATGTTATGAGTATCTGGTGGGCTCATAGTGAGTGAGTGCTATGACAGTGACAAAGAACCCAGAGATATACCCTGTCCAATGCATGAACTGAGTGCATGTCCCTGAGCCCACGGTGTCTATGTTGCAGTGTTGCAATGATAGTTGCCTGTGAAACCTGAGATGCAACAGTGAAGTGCTAAAGCATTCTGTAATTGGTTTTGGAGATATGAGATATGTGATTCTTTGAAGCCGGCACATATCAGATGGCAATGTCCATGGATGTGAGATGCATGTGGCCAGTACCCATGGAGCATGTCCTGAAATGTTGTTGTCAGGGTTCAACATGAAGGTTCTTCAGAGAAATTCGTGAACTGTATCCGTCAGGTGCCTGCTTTGGTTTCAAAATCATCTTCTTGATGTCTTATTTGTTTGGTGAGTTTAGTAAGAAAGGAAGCTGAATAAGATGACTTGGCGCCATTAATAAGGCATTTAGCAATTAATACTCCCCATATTTGGCAACTTACTGCTGCCTAGCAAGAATCTGGCCTTGTCACAAATTGATATTGTCGAAAGTGGAAGTTTAAAATAACCTCTTCTGGTTTGTTGTCCTCAATGCTTAAGAAATCCAAGGATATACTTTTGACCACCTAGTTGGCATTAGAAGAAAAATGTGTACTACCAAATATTTGAAAGGCTATAGAGGGAAATTTATCTTAATGTCAGAATTACACCAACCTAATTTAACTTGGGAGCAAATATGTCAAGGAAATGATGAAAGGCAATCCTTATGCAGATCTGGTGTTTATTAATGGCTGTGAAAATGTATAAGAAATTATTGAACCTAGTGGGACAGTGAGCAAATAATGATAAAATTTAGCATGATCTGAAAGTCAGAAATACCCAAGATCCAGAGCTTTGCACATCTCACTAGAAAAGTTAAATTGAACTGTGGTTAAGTAAATGAAATGCACATCAAGAGCTTGAGAATTTTAGCATATATGTATGTGTAGATAGATGGAATACTTTAAGTACACTTCTCATCACCATTTATCAACAGTGTAAATAACAAGAATGATATTAACTATTATCTGTGAACTAAAATACAAGAGCCTGATCTGACACTGTGATACCTCAGTGTAACTTCTCAAGGCCATTTTGCATTGTCAGAGGCTATAATTTCATCAGATAACCATTCAAGTGACAGTCACCTTTGCTCATAATTTGTTATGCTATAGAGGGTACTAAAGAACCCTTTCAGTTTGTATCATAAATTCAAGTTCGATAACAATGTAAATATTTTAATGTTTCCATTTGAGAAAATTATTGCTAATTCCCTTAAAACTATCACATAGAGCAGAATCTTATTGGGATCTGAGTGAGATGGACTACAGCAAGATTTGTGGCAGAATCAAATGAGATGTCCAGTGAAACAGATCTGGACGTCAGTAACATGTAGCTCCATTTTTATTACTGAGTGCGAAGCAAGTTTCTTGCGAGGCAACTGCAAATTTCTAACTCAGTGTGATTAAAGCATGTCAAAACGTTATTGATAGACCAACTCGCCGGATTCATTTGCAGCTTCCTATTTTATCAAATACACCGACCAAACTAGACATTGAGAATATCTGACATGGAAGCCAAAGGGAGTACCTGGTTAATTTAACTTGCCACTTGTTTTAAAGGACATTATGTTGGATGCCAAGATATGGAGGTGCCAGTGTTGGATTGGGGGTGAACAAAGTTAGAAGTCACATGACACCAGGTTATTTGAAATCACAAGTTTTCAGACCGCTGCTCCATCATCCAGTGAAGACACTCTGGGCAGTCTGAGTCCGAATGCTGTTCTCATAAGGGGTCAGAAGTTGAATATCAAGCAACCCACCACCCATGTTATTGAGTTATACCGGAATAAGCCCTACTGCCTACCATATCTATACCAAACAAAAACACCAAACTGCACCAATCCCATTTACTTGCACTTGGTCCATAGCCTACTATGCCCTGGCATTTTCTCTTAGAGGGACACACTAGCCCTGAATTCTCATAACATTACTTTTAAAAGACTTCTACTTACCTGCAATTAGTTGCTCCCAGTCTATTTTTGTCACATGCTATATAATGGTATTGAAATTGGCCTTCCCCCAATTTAGACCCAACTTCTGCACTATCCATATCCCTTTCCATAATGATCTTTGAAACCTACAGAGCTATGGTCACAATCCACAAAATGTTAGCCCATTGAACCTTCAACTGGCTTGTTTCCCTAGGATTAGGTCTAGCACTGTCCCATCTGTAGTAGGACCATCTATGTACTGGTACATCTTGATTCTTGCTTCACTTTTGTGAGCTGTGTTTCCTGCTGGAATGAGAGAGAAGCAGTTATTAAGGAAAATGAAATTGGATTGTAGAGCTGTTAGTTTTAGTGCAGGTGGCCTTGTCAAGTCAGTGGGAGAGTGTTGGAGTGGTGTCGGAGATTGGGGGGTGTGACAGAGAATGAGGGAAGATGTTGTGGGTATTAACAAGACAAATAGAGTGTCAGCCTTCATGGAGACAAGTACAGTAACAGCCCTAATGTGGGTAAGGAGTATCGGAGAGAAGATGGTGGTATCTTTGGTGGTGAAGTGAAGAATGTTATTGACTTACTGGTCGTTTCTTCAGATAGCTGAATTTGCACAGTGCAGGTGGAAACTTGAGATCAGGTCTGGTGTTATGGCTTCCACTGCCTCCATTGCATCCCATCCAACTCCACATCCAAGTACCTCTATGCAATTGTGGTGCAGATCTTCTGTATGCAATGTTTGGGACAAATGTAAGGATCCATTGACTGTGGACTGACAGTGCTTATCTGCATGCACAATAGGCTTTTAAGAATAGAGAAGGCACGAATGATATTGCTCTTTCGGTAGATATTTTCTGAGTGGTGAGTTGTTCTGGGAATGGTTCGAGGTAATGTGAGGCTAGAATATGATGTGAGGAATGCTGTACAGGCAGGTTAGGTAATTACTGTGGTACATTTGATAAAATAAAGTGAGAAATACCGCTAGGCCTCATGATAGAAATCCCTCCAAAAACTCAGCACGTTTTAATTTTAGCCAAAAGAAAAGGTTCAGCCCATAGTTCCTGATGATAAATAAGTCTCATGTTCAGGACCATTTGCTAAAGTGCTTCTTCCATTTCTATTTTAAATACTAAATTTATTTCATGTTAGGCTAGGCCTGACACACCGCTTCTCCGGCCTAAGTGCTATGGCCAAATCCACCTATGCTTTGCTATGTTGCCCCACAGCCATTGGATTGTTCATTGTCTTGAGATGGGCATTTTGCTCCCATTTCCAAGATCTGGCAAAAACAAATGTGGTGGGTTGGGAAATGAGTGCAGCACCCTGGTGTCAGCTGCAGCACTGAGAGTGGTGGCCACTGCTGGAATTGTCTCTGATCCCATCCACTGATGGCAATCATTGGTGGAGCTGAAAGCAAAGGTAACTGCGGGCAGGGAGTGGAATCTCTGAGGCCTGGCTGGCAGCTACCTGCAGGAATTGGGTGCGAGGTTTAGGGAGACCACTTGTTAGGACCTCAGTGAGTATAGAGGTGAGAGAAGTGAAGACATTGATGGGGTAGCATTGAGATTGCCAGGAGACCCAGATGGAAGGTGACTATTGCCCTTACTCACCACCCACAGCATTACATACAATTTTACATCCCCCTCACACCCCGTTCCAACCCATCCCTGGGGAATAGAGGAGAGGGTAAGAACATGAACTTCAATCCACAGAAAGAATAAGTTGTGCAAGTTGAAGCAGAAAATGCCAGAAATAGTCATCTGGAAAGCTCATTGATCTGAATTATTTGCAGCCATTTAATAGTAGGGGCGAACTCGCAAACTAAACAATTGGTTTACCAACAAACCAACCTGCCCCGTTGTGATATCCCACTGTGTTAGCAAGCTGCTAGTGGGCTCTCAGTGGGAGCAGGCGTCCTGCCTTTCAGAGCTGCAGTCCAGATTGTAGTCACAGCAGCCCCAGTAGTCAGGATTGGCCATTTCTGGGATGACAGCCTGGCCCACGAGAAACACAGCCCTGGATCCTGGACCAAGGTAAGTTGGGGTATTGGCCAGGGACAGGCACATTGCGTGCAGACTGAGTGGAAGGACGTGCAGCTCTGTCTTCTGGAAGGTGGACTCTGCTGTCCTATGTGTAACCTTTGAAGATGGTAACTCTTCCTACCTTTTCCATAGCTCCCATTTTAAAAGTAGTTATTTTAAACAAGCTGCTCAGGCTAAGTATGACACATCTTTGGGAAAGGTGGCAGTGGAACCCAAACCTTCTGGTCCAGAGGCCGAGACACTACCACAAAGTTACAAGAGGTCCATACTTTTATGGTGTAGGCAAGGTAATATTGGGACCATTTAAACTTTTAATAAGCTCAATTAATCCTTAATTAGAACATGAGGCAGACAGGCTAGAAACATCTTGGTGCACAATGTTGTTGTCCTTACCTCAAGGCTAGAAGGTCTGGGTTCAAAATCCATCTGTCTCACCAATGTCTCCAAAGTGGACTATTGATTTTGATCATCTATCCTCACCTCCCCCATTGTGGGGTATCAGCCACATGCCACACCCCCAGCCAAAGGCATGCCCATCAGCCCATTATTCTCTTTCTCCCCCCACAAATGGTGTCTGACCTGTTGGAGATTTTCCAGAGTTTCCTGTTTTCACTCAGAACTCCAGAATCAGTAGTCTTTTGTTTTAGTTTTGGAGATAATTTATTTGGGTCCAATGCTCACATCAAAATAACTTGAACTAAGTAGTTTGTTTTATTTTCAAGATGACCACATTCTTAAATAAATATTTCAAGCATTGCTCCAGCATTGAAAGAAATCATACGTCTTAATAGAAAGTTTGACTTCATTTCAATGGTTGACATTTTGCGATCCCTTTCATAAATCAAACACTGTTAAGATAGTTAAGTTAATAAATATTGATCTTTCCAGCCTTATGTTGTCTGTGAAATATTCCATGGAGGCACTTTGGCTAGTTTATTCCTCATAAAATGCATTTACCCAGGTGCATTGACTGTGAGATAAACAGAGGACTATTGTTCACACTTTGTTTTATTATAGCATTCGCAGATTAAAGAAACAACTCTTACACAACACAGTAAGTTACCTTATCCCTAAACTCGGTGGACTGCTTAAAAAACACATATATTTCCTGTTATGGTGAACTGCTGAGTTCAATTCACTGAGCTCCATCATCGGGTGCACTCAGGGTCTCGCCTACACAAAGGTGGGTCCCAACTGGAGTCTTTGCTATCTGAGTCTTCAGTCAGGGAATTGCCAGCAGGTGTCCTACTTATCCCCACTTTCTGAGCCTTTCTGGATTGTTCTCTGGCTTCAGCCAAAGGGGTTACAGGGCAGCGATCACAGCACCCAATGAGGTTAGGTCAGGTAATGTTTGGTGTATCCATCCCCTTATCAAGATATGATTACTTCTAGTGCCAAGGAGCCTGACGCAAATTGGGCATCACACAACATAACGGCTCTCCCTATTCTTCTGGTTGAGTACCTCTTAATTTGTTTTGGATCATAACGACCCTCCTGTTATTAAGATTGAACACCTCTGTTCAACAGGCAAGACAGGTCTGGGTGGTCGTTGTTGGCTTTTGACCTGTGGTAACCTTGGCCTCTTTGTATTCCACAGGCTTTGCTTGCAGAAACAATTTAGCCAATTTTATGTTGGGCCCAGTTGATTAGGCCACACTTATCTCAAGGTATTTTTATAAAATTGTATTATTAAAGCACATTTATATTGGATTTTATTTTCATTTTATTTATGAAGTAGCTTCTGGTATTAAAAAAAGAGAATTCACTGTTTATTGTAAATATATCTATTTATTATATGTATATTTCAATGAAAAATATTTACATAATAGTTTAGAAGCTGGAAAAATAGGTCACTGTACAGAAATAGCAAATATTCACTCAGTACTGTACCTATCAGAATAGGAAAATTATAACACTGCCTTCTGTTTTATCAGCATTCTGAGGTAAATATATTTGACTGACTTTAGTGCCGAATAGATGGTATTCAGTCTTATTCAATAAACATTTCCCAAAACTAGAAATACTTATTTAAATTTATTATTCTACCAGATATTCTTTTCACTGGTAATAGCATTTCTTACTGATGACATTATCTTTTCAGTTCCTTATTAAAACCAGTTGTCTAGTAATTTTGTTATTTGACAATATTGTAATTGTGTGGGTAAATTCTTCCAATTTAATAATTGAGAGAGTTCCAGCGGTCTCACAAGGAGAGAATTAGGTTGTAGAGTGTAAGGTTCTACATCTTGCCCAGAGTATTAGGAATCTACAGAACAGGTTGTCAATTAATGAGAGAGAGCTGGACCTGTTCCTAGGGCCAGAGCTCACAAAAGCATAAATAGGTAACCTTTGTTGGAAATCAAGTATTTTTGTGATTGTTTTGCTGAATTTTAATTACCAAAAAGAGTCAGTGACAAATTTTCCAAATTTTCTTTCCCTAGTTTATGCAGTTTTGGGCAAGTCAAGAGTATTGTGGCATACAAGGCATCACACACTAAATAGACTAGTGATTGTTTGGTTGTAAGCTCAAATTTAGTGATAAGGTATGAAACTTAAACCTTAACTTTGTGGACCAACTGCAGGAATAATGGTCAAGAAAGCATCTGATTGTTATATATAACTAACAGTTCAGGCTTGGAAACCTACGATTATGGATGGTCTGCCCCATATGGCTTATGCTTCCTGCCATTTGTGCGGGAGGATCAGACAGAGTAGACATTGACTTAGAAACATAGAATAGAGACATAGAAGATTGAAGCAGGAATAAGACATTTAGACCTTCGAGCCTGCTCGACCATTCAATATGGTCATGGCTCATCATCTAACTCAGTACCATGGTCCTGCTTTCTCCCACTCTCCCTCTTTCTCTCCCCTTGATCCCATCTGACCTTCTTTCTTGAAGACATTCAATGTTTTAGCCTCAGCTGCATTTGGTGGCAGAGAGTTGATTCACCATTCTCTGGGTGAAGAAATTTCTCGTCACCTCAGTCCGGAGAGACACAAGCCTTGTTTGTGCTTACTGTTGCAATGGCTTTGCTGGGCAATCTCAAAGCATGTTCCCTGGGTCTGTGTAGGGGCAGACCAGAAGGGGCAGACGTCAGCTGCTAGTTTGCCTCATTTGACTCCTCAGCAATTTGAGGGAGTTGAGAAGGTATTTTATAGACTGGCATCCAACTGAAGGCATTCAATGAGTGTTAGAGGGAATGGAAACTTGGAAAAGGCAAGAGTGGGCTAGGAGAGGGGTTTGTTGGACCAGGCTGGAAGCCACCCATTGCCTTTACCACTGAACTGCCTTGCCCTGGCCCTGCCTGTCCATGTATGCCCGCATTCCACTTTCAATTCCCCACCCCACCTTACCTTACCTGATCACACACTGCTCACCTGAACCTGGGTCACTCCTGGGACACCAGTGAGTGGTTTCCCTGCAGCAGCTATGACCTACCCTGGTGTGCTGCTGAGCAATGGTGAGACTGCCTGCCACCAGGGTCTTAATGCAGGGAGAAGACTTCCTCCCCCGTGACAATCACTGTCGGATTGGCTCGATATACCATCCATAAATAGATGGTACGAGTTGCTTATCAGCACTTCAGCAGGCAGTCAAGACTCTCAACATCTCAACAAGATTCCACCCATGCTCATCATTACTGATATTAGTTTTTTAATCCCAGATTTATTTAAACTTCAACTCCGCAGCTTCCATAGTTGGACTTGAATTCATGGAGTTGATTTTTAACCCATTTAAAAAACCATCCACTTGCAGAGGTCTCATTGCATGTTATTATTATTAATCCAGGCTCTGGGTTATTAGTGAAGTTACTCTACCACTATGTTTCCATATGGTACTATGGTTATACTGATAATACAGCCTATAACAGTGTCATCCAAATCCTTAGATACTGAAGCTGAGGAAGAAACAAGTATGATGAATCTGTTCCTTTCCTGCTCTATCTGTTCCTCACCAATTGTACTCACCCAGAAACACATCCAGTTTCTTGATGGTTTATGTATCTTGGTTTTTCCGATACAACTAGATGAGATGCTATGAGTTGTTGACATGGCCACAGATATTTGGGGTTCTAGTAAACTCTTTCCTCTTGCTCCAGGAGGAGAAGACGGCTATTTAAGTAATTGCTGGGAATGAAGGGCTTGTCAAACGAGGAGCAGCTCAGCAGTCTGGGTCTATACTCAGTTGAATTTAGAAGGATGAGGGGGGATGCCATTGAAACTTACAGAATGCTGAAAATGGACATGGTTTCTACCCATGGGAAAGACTAGATCCAAAGGCACAGATGCAGAATGTAGAGGTGACCATTTAGAATTGAGATGGGGAGGAATTTCTTTGGCCAGTGGTTGGTGAAATGTGGAACCCATTGCCAAGAGGGCTGTGGAGGCCAAGTCATTCAGTGTATTTAAGACAGAGGGCAGGGATTAGTAAGGGAATCAAACTTTACAGGTGAAACCGGGAGAATGGGGTTGAGGAGCATATCAATCACAATCAGATGGCAGAGGAGACTCGATGGGCAAAATGGACTAATTATGCTCCTATATCTTATGGTTTTATGGTCTTATGCTCACAAGTTTACATCTGCCTCAGCTATTCAGCTTGTTTGCACACTGGGCCATCTGCTTTACTATTCTTGGAACCTGCCTAAAATCTTTGAATCTATCTTTTTTATTCACTCGTAGGATATAGCTGACACTGCCTGAGCCAGCATTAATGCCCTTCCCTTTATGCTGTTGAGAAGAAAGTGCTGAGCTGTCTACTTGAATCAGTGCAGTCTGTCTGGTTCATGTAGACCAGCAGTACTGTTAGGAGGGGAGTTGCAGGGTTTTTGATTCGATTTGAATGGTACTACTTATCCCACACCCCATACAGAAATTTCCAGGCAGTTAGTTTTTTCTAAAATTCTGCTGATTATGATTTTTTGTTCAATTTGATTTATCGTACAACTTTTCAAAATCATTGTTGCAGGTAGCCAGCTGGATACAACTCAAGTATCTGGGAAGTCGATTGAAACTTAACACTTCTCTTTGAACTGTTCCAAGTGGACCTTTATATTCAATATTCTATAACTTGGGACATTAGCAGAAGCAACTGAGGCTGTCAGGAGATTGTGTGCTTAGGTTATAAGTTTACAATCCCATCTGGTGTCAAACCATTCACTGGGCATTTCATTAAGGAAACTACCCCAGGCACTTTGTGCTAATGATGCATGAAGCTTATCAGAAAGTCGTGGAAATTAATGAACGACTTGGTTGCTTGCAGCTTGGCATATTCGATTTTATTTCAAACTGTCAGAAAGCAGGTTTTAAAATGTCACTACTATTTGAGATGATATTCAATCAATGCATGTTGGCTCTCAATATTAATTCCTTTAAGTAGGCAACAGTAAACTGATTGTTTTATCATCCAGAATATTACTTTAATGAATATTTCATTTCAAATACAAATGTAGTTCCAACACCATAAACTGTAGACACTTAGAGAGTTGTACAAACCTAAGAGAAATGAGATAGCTTGACATTTACATTGTCAAAATTTTATTTTTCTTAAGTTGATATTGTGCCTAACCGGTAAACAATGAGATAGCATAAAACATTATAAGGATTTTTTTTTCCTGATCTCAATCAATGAAACATTGAATATAACTTAAGTTACATTTTCCCTCGCCCTGATCCTATCCTCTCCTCTCTGTCCTCATACCCTCTGGTCCAGGAGATCTACCTCCTTCTCCATAGATCCAATTCCCATTGAGCTCCTGATTTCCTTCCGGACTCCTGTGTTAGCCAATTTTGTTAACAGTTCACTTTCTTCAGGAGTTTCACCTTCAAATCTGATGTTGTCACCCATCCTGTAAAATTTAAAGTTGATCCCTCCATCCATGCAAAGGATCACCCCACCTCTAAACTCCCTTTCCTCTAAAAAGTCCATAAACATGCTGTTTTTTTCCCAAACCTGTGCTTCTTTCCCATAATGTTTGAATTTTTAGAATCAAATTTCCCCTGTTGCAGAGGTACTGAAATGACTCTTAACTGAATCCAACATTATTTCCTCTCATGCTATTATGTCAGGCAACTCTGCCTTTAAAACATATTTGTAAAGTGAGCTCATTTAAATAATTAAAACTGAAAGAACTGCAGATGCTATAAATCAGAAGTAAAAACCGAAATATCTGGAAAAGCTCAGCGGGTTTGGAAGCACCTGCAAGAGAAATTAGAGTTAACATTTCAGGTCCAGTTCTGAAATGTTAACTCTGATTTCTCTTCACAGATGCGAGCTGCTGAGCTTTTCCAACAATTTCTGTATTCATTTATCATTTAAACAATAACTTTATTTGTAATACATTTCGCCCTAATTCACAAAGTTTCAGCGTCAAATCCCACTCGAGGGCTTGAGCACAGAAATCATGGCTGACACTGAGGGAGTGCTGCAGTGTCTGAAAGGCTCTGTCTTTTGGATGAGCCATTTAAGCAAGAATTCATCTGTTTTCTTGGATGGTTGTAAAATATCCCTTGACACTACTTCAAAGGACAGGAGAGTTATCCTCAGCATCTTGGTCAATATTAATCCCGCAAGCAGCATTGCAAAATCAGAAAAATAAAACAAGGAACTGCAGATGCTGGAAATCTGAAACAAATACAGAAATTGCTGGTGATTTTCAGCAGGTCTAGCAGTATCTATGGAGAGAAAGCAGAATTAATGTTTTGCGACCATCTTCAGAAGGGTAACTGGATTTGAAACATTTGAAACGCTTTTTCTCCACAGATGCTGTCAGGCCTGTTGAGTTTCTCCAGCAATTTCTGCTTTATTACAAAAACAGTATCATGTTGCTGTTTGTGGAGGTAGTTGTGTGCAAATTGGTTGTCGCTTTTCGTACATGACAACAGTGGTAGCACTTGCAAGGTAATTTATTGACTGTAAAGGACTTTCAGACACATAGCCGTCATGAAAGCTGCTAAATAAATGCAAGTCTTTCCTACTTTCTTTTCATTGACGATGATTTATTACCTTGAAGCATTTGAAAAGTCACAATTATATGCCAAGTACTATCTTCAATATTGGAATGACAATATTGACCACTGCAATTGATATTTACATTACATACTTCAAAATTTTAATGTATTATGGGTTTGATTTCATGAGCCATTAGATTTCCTATCTGAAGGATCCAGGGGAAGGGAAAGGAAATAGATTTGCAGTGGTAATATAAGTTAACCTGAATTTTTAAAATTGAAGAATCCAATCCTGCAAGTGCTCTCAACCAACGTACAATTAATTGCACTAGTGGGGCAGTCTTTCAATTTTTAAACGTGTCCTTTCAACAGCTTTGGCTGTACTGGACATGTTAGTGTCAGGGGAGTAGACATTGTTCCCTGCAGCCAGAGTCAAGAGTCCCAAAGACTGTGTTGCCTGCCTGGTGCCCAGGCTCAGGATTTCTCATTTGGGCTGCAAAGGAACTTGGAGAGGAAGGGGGAAGATCCAGTTGTCCATGTAGGTAACAATGATATCAGTAGAAAGAGGAAAGAGGTTCTGCTGAAGGAATATGAACAGCTAGGGGCGAAATTAAAAAGCAGAGTGAAAAGGTAAGTATCCCCGGATTACTGCTTGGGCCACGAGTAAATTGGCACAGGGTCAACAAGATCAAAGAGGTAAATACATGGCTCAGAGATTGGTGTGGGAGAAGGGGATTCGAATTCATGGGGCATTGGCACCAGTACTGGGGAAGGAGAGAACTTTTCCGATAGGACAGGCTCCACCTGATTTATACTGGAACCAGAATCTTGGTGAATCATCTAACTTGGGCTGTGGATAGAGCTTTAACCTAAATAATAGGGGATATGGGTTCAGTTATATGGGAAATTATGAAATCAAAGGTAAAAAGTTTGCAGGGATAGGGTAAGGGGGTGGGTCTGGCTAGGATGCTCTTTGGTTAGACTGTGGACTTGATGGGCTGAATAGCCTGCTTCTACACTATAGGGATTTTATGATTCTGTGAAAAAAGGTAGGAATGCAGGTTAGTGACGGGGGGGCCGATTGTTCCCAGAAAACAAAAGGAAGGCACAGGATGCACGTCTGTCACATTTTACCATGGAACCATAAAAGTGTGAGAAAATTGACAGTAGACAATACTGAAAGACTTTGCATCTAACTACACAAAGCATTCAGATTAAAGTAAATGAACTGATGGTGCAAATCACAGTAAATCAAGCTCACAAGGATTAGTTGGGAGGTTTTGTTGCGGGGGAGCACAGCAGCGGTTATTGAAGTTTCCAGAACAAGTTGTAGGACAGAGAGTATGTAAAGTGTCAGGAATTTAACTTCAGGCACAGGGGACAAGGGGACAACTATCAGAAGGAGGGGCTTTCAAAGTAGAAGTGAGGGTGTTGTACTTAAATGTGCACAGGATAGGAAAGCTTGCATTGTAGATTAGAATGGGCAGGCATGATGTGGGTAAAACAAAGAAGTGGATGCAAGGGGATCAGGGCTGGGGACTAGATATCCAAGATATGTATGCTGCCAAAAGGTGCAGAGGGGCGGAGTTATCTTGTCAGTATGAAATAAAATTAAACCAACAGCGCGAAGTGATATAGAGTGGGAAGGTGGAAAATCTGGGTGAATAGACTTGAGGGACCACAAAGGAAAAAGTGACCCGAATGGGAGTAATTATCCAGGCCTTCTAGCGGTATTCAGGGCATGTAGGAAGAAAATAAATCAGGAGATAGAGAAAACATATACGAATGGCATTATTAGTATAATCATGTGGGACTTCAGGTGGACTGGGAAAATCAGGTTGATAGTGGGGGTCCCAATAAAAAGAATTTTGTGGAATGTCTGTGAGACTTTCTTTGGAGCAGCTTGTGGTAGAGCCCACTAGGGAACAGACAATTCTGGATTTGCTGATGTGTAATAAGGCAGACTTAATCAGGGAGCTGAAGGCAAAGGAACCCCTTGGGAGCAGTGACCATAATATGATAGAATTCACCCTGCAGTTTGAGAGGGAGAAGCTGTGATGGTATTAAAACTGTGTAAAGGTAACTACAGAGACATGAGGGAAGAACTGGCCAGAGTTCATTGGAAGGGGAGCCTAACAGGGAAGATGGTGGAGCAGAAATGGCAGGAATTTCTGAGGTAATCTTGGGTCAGACTGCATTTGGAATATTCTGAACAATTTTGAACTAAGGAACGATGTGTTGGCATCGGAGAAGATCCAGAGGAGGTTCAGAAGAATGGTCCCGGAATGAAGAGCTTGTTGTATGTGGAATGATTGAGGACTCTAGAAGTGTACTTGATGAAGTTTAGAAGGATGGGGGAGTGTTTGTTGGAACTTATAGAATATTGAGACACCTGATTAGAGTGAGGGCAGACATGGATAAAATGCTTCCAATGCTGGGAGTGCTAAATGCCTTTTTAACCACTTAGTCTATGTATGATGCAAACTTCAAAGAATTATATACCTGACCCCTCGGTCCCTCTCGTCTACAACACTCCCTAGACCCTACTTTTAATTGTATAAGTCCTGACTTTGTCAGTTTTACCAAAATGCAATTCCTCACATTTATCCAAATTAAACTCCATCTGTCACTCTTTAGCCCATTGACCCAATTGATTAAGATCTCTTTGTCATCTTAGATAATCTTCTTCATTGCCCACTATACCACCAATTTTGGTGTCATCTGCAAAGTTACTAACCATGCCTCCTATATTCTTATCTAAATCATTTATATAAATGACAAACAAATGTGGACCCAGTACCAATCCCTGTGGAAAATTGTTGGGAAAAAAAACGTCCACCACCACTCTGTCTCCTGCTGTTAAGTCATTTGTGATAAGGCTTCCTTCGGAAAGAAAACATTGTTGTCTGTTTGAATTCTCTTTGCTGGACATCTCCATTAAGGTGCACAGGCTATTTTGATTGCACCTCCCCTCTCTTTACTGAAGTAGCCTCAGGACTCTCCATTAATCTGAATATCTAGGGCCCAATTAGTGAATCTTGATTCATGGAATCTCTCTCTGTTCAACTGTTACCTTCTGGATGTATGTATTATACAGCTGGATGAACAAAGCACTTGACCATTTATTCGCCAATTAAATGGCATCATCCAAGCTAAAAAAGTGCAAAGTAAAGGTTTTTATTTCAGATGGATCTGACTTGGCTGTACATATCAATTTACCCAAGTGGATTCACAAATCACAGGTTTTGTACAAGCGAAGTGGTGTGGAACAGCATTATAATTGCTTCATTAAATCTGTCAAAATCAAATCTATTTGTGCGTTATGCACTAAAAGATGTAATACAATGCCCTAAGCCTCAAAAACCCCCAAAACTAATAGTATGACTGTGGACCATTGTTGAATGAATGTTACTAAATAACTCTATTCAAGGTAATGAGATTTGCATATTTTACATTGAGAGATGAGTTTGCTTTGACCTTATGCTCAGCATTTTATGCCAGTGATTCTTTTTCTGAAATCCATGATTAAGAAGCAAGTAGTCTAATGTACCCCTGGACAAGAGTACTAAGTCACTGTGAGGTTAAAGTATGACTCATGAATGGGATAGCAAGAAAAACTGGTTGGCGAGTTTTAAGTATCTCTGTATTCGTTGCTTTACAACCTGGTTTTCTGTTAGAAAGTAACAAGTTTGGGATGGAAAGGACCTACAATCAAGTCTTTAAGCCTTCTGGCATTTGTGGAGCAAATAAGAAAAGAAAATCATTCAAAATTCAACAGTTGATACCAGTGCAAGCCCAACTGATGAATTATATATTGTATTCCTTATGTTGAATACAATATTAGAGAAACAGATAAATATGAAGTTTGCAGCTTGTTTGGCCATCTTAAGATTTGTAAATCAGCCGATTCAAATGAATTTTGGGCAATGATGCATTGCTGCTTTGCAAATGAGACAAACATGTAAATTATGGGTAACACAACTAGATTGTTTGGTGCATTCATAGCTCACAGCCTCCATTCGGTCTACTTTCCATAATCCATTTTCTGAAATAATTCAGTCTGTACTCCATTCTCCTTTCGACAGCCAAAGTCAAATGTCTGTGTACTGATGTGAATATATTCTTGCTCAGCTCCAGCTGTATCGATGTAGGATGGAGTTTATTATATATAAATTGTGAACTGAAGATCCTGTGAAACTGTAAAGAGAAATTTTAGATACCTCTGTCAAGCAGAAACCCAGATAATAGAAGTCACAGCCCATTTGAAGAAATTATTATTGTTTTCACATTTTTTGGGCATTTGAAAGGCCCAGCTGACTTAGGAAGCATCTGCTTGATGAAATGTAAGGTGTTCTTAAAATCCCAATGCAATTTTAGGAGCTCACTGTCTAAACTTAAAGTGTGGCTCATCACCTTCAGAGCCCTTAATAAGCTAATTTTATGTTTGTAGACTATCAAATTTCTCTGTTATGATAAAAATAATTCAGGTCAGTGGCAAAGTGCGCGTTCACTGCTGACCCCAAAATATAGGGCAATAATTTTGCTCCTGGTAATACTCTTCTTGAAGGCTGATCAAACAGAATAGAAACAGACAGGAAATTCATAAGAGATAAATTCAGTGAGATTTATCTTTAATTCACCTGTGGGACATGGGCTTTGCTGGATGGGCCAGCATTACTGGCCATCTCTAGTTGCCCTTGGGAATATTATAGTGAGCTGTCTTCTTGAACTGCTGCAGTCCACATGTTGTCAGTTGACCCATGATGCTGATAGGGAGGGAATTCCAGCATTTTGACACAAGTAAAGTAATGGCAATATGTTTCCAAGTCAGGATGGCATGTGGTTTGGAAGGGAACTTGCAGATGGTGGTGTTCTCATTTGTCTGCTGCCCGTGTCCTTCTAGATGGAAGAGGTCATGGGGTTGTAAGGTGCTGCCTAAGGATCTTTGGTGAATTTCTGCAGTGCATCTTACAAATGGGACACAAGGCTGTTACTGAGTGTCAATGGTCAGGGGGAGTGGATATTTGTGGATGTGGTGCCAATCAAGCAAGCTGCTTTGTCCTGGATGGTGTCAAGCTTTTTGAGTGTTGTTGGAGCTGTACTCATCCAGGCAAGTGGGGAATATTCCATTACACTTCTGACTTGTGTCTTGTGGATAGTGAATAACCTTTGTATGGTCAATTAATAGCAGCAGTATTCCAGACTCTGACTTGCTCATGTAGCCACTTTATTTATGTGGCTAGTCCAATTCAATGGTAACCCCTGAGGATGTTGGGAGTGGGATTCAGTGGCAGTAATACCATTGACTGTCAAGTGGTGTTGTTAGATGGCCTCTTATTGGAGATTTTCATTGCCTGGAATTTGTATGGTTGAATGTTACTTGCTACTTGTCAGCCCAAGTCTCGATATTGTCCAGGTGTTGCTACATTTTGACATGGACATACATCTGAAATTGTCACAGGCATAAAAGCTTGTTCTATATCTGCAGATGATGCTAACAACACAATATTTTAATGGGAAAGATAAGGGGACTACAAGTATGTATATTTATTTCAATTATCACAACATTACAAAAAGTGTCATCTTATGGAATTCAATTGTAGAAATTCCCATGCTATTAGTATTTGTTATGATGATGATTAGAAATGTCAATGTCCCAAAAAAAAGTTTCCATTTTATATATATGTACAAATAGATATGTCATGTAATATTTATTACATGAATTTTCCATTAAAATATAGAAAGATTTAAGGGCAGTAAACATTACAGATGATAAAATTATTCACTGTGTTCAGTGCAAGGATTCTGGGAGATCATTTCAAAAACAATTAAGGAAGTACATGAGCAAATAATTTTGGAAAAGATGGGTGAATTTTATAGTTCTGTTCTTCTGTTGCAAATAAGTCAGAATCAAATCAATGCATGGAATACTTTTGATACCTTACCTGTTAGGGCTGCCCACTCAAAATCTCCATCCAGTTGTTTTAGTTGTATGTATTTGTCTTCAGTTCTTTCATATTTGTTCATGGATGTGGATGCCACAGCCTAAGCCAGCCTTTATTACACATCCTGAATTGCCCTTAAGAAGGTGGTGCTCAGCTGACATCTTGAATACTTGCTATTCATGGACAGTAGGCCACCCACGTTGCTGTGAGTGAGGGACCTCCAGGATTTTGAATCACCAGAGTCAAAACAATCACAAATATTTCTAAAGTCAGGACTTGCTGGAGTTCGCATGCAACTTTGGCCTTTTCCTTCTAGGTGGTAAATGGTATCTTGGATAGTTGCTGCAGTGCATCTTGTAGACAGTGCATTTGGCTGCTAATGTACATTCATAGTGGAGAGAGTGAACGTTAAAGATGGTAGATAGGTCCAAGTGAGCCACTTTGTCCTGGATTGTGACATGGTCCGTGAGTGCTGTTGTAGCTGCTGTCATTCAGGCAAATAGAGACAATTCCATCATTCACCTCATTTATGACTTGTGAACAGTCTTTGGAAAGCTAGATGGTGAGTTACTTGCCTTAGAATTCCTAGCCTTTTGTCAACTCTTACAACCACAGTATTTATGGATTCCACAGTTCAGTTTCTGGTCAATGGTAAACCAAAGGATTTGATAGGGAACGATTCAACAAAGATAATGCTATTGAATGTTCAGGAGAGATAGTTAGATTCTCTCCTGGTGGAGATGACCATTGCTTGGCACTTGCTTGGCACAAATGATACTTGCCATATATCAACCCAAACCTGAACTTTGATCACATTTTGCTGCATTTTTATATAGACTGTTTCAGTACCTGAGGAGTCGCAATTTGTGCTGAACAGTGAAAATCCACATTCTTATATGTCAGAAAATAGGTCATTGATAAAGCAATCAAAAATGGTGGAGCTTAAGGACCATAACCTGAGGAACTCCCGCAGAGATGTGGTGAGGCTGAGCTGATTCACCGTCAATAACTACAACCATTGAAAGTTTTCCCCGATTTCCATTGACTCTACCTTTGCTAGATTTTCTTGTTGCCATACAATGTCAGTTAGGCGAAACTGAGGATTACAGATGCTGGAAACCAGAGTTTAGATCAGAGTGATGCTGGAAAAGCACAGCAGGTCAGGCAGCACCCGAGGAGCAGGAAAATCGCCGTTGCGGGCAAAAGCCAGTCATCATTCCTGATGAAGGGCCTTTGCCCGAAACGTCGATTTTCCTGCTCCTCGGATGCTGCCTGACCTGCTGTGCTTTTCCAACACCACTCTGATCTATACAATGTCAATTGTTACGATATTGTCTTATCTCACCTCTGGAGTTCACCTGTTTGGAACAAGACTGTAATGAGGCAGGAGCTCTATGGATTGTCCACAAGGCATTTCTGGTTGAAGATGATGGCAAATGCCTTTGTACTTATGTGCTAGTCTTACCCCTCAATGAGAATGATTATATTTGTTAAGCTTTCTCATTCTTGTACTTGTTAAATTATTCGCAAATTAACATTGATTGAATTCAATGCTGTTCACAGCGTTCACTGCTGGATATGGCAGGATTGCAAAAGTAAGATATGATCCATTGGTTGTGGGATTGCTGAAATCTCTCTATTACATGTTGCTTCTGCTGTTTGAAATGCAAGTAATCCTGTGGGAGCTAACTGCCTACTGTTTTATGGCTCTCTGCTATGCCGAATAAAAGGAATTTAACTTCAACCTTCCAGTCTGACAGAACCTTCCCGCAATTTGAGTTCAGAAAATATTGAAAAAGATGTTGCCAGAACTGGAGAGTTTGAGTTAAAAGATGAGGCTGGATAGGTTGGAGCCTCTCACTGGAGTGCAGGAGATTGAGGAGTGGCCTTAACAGAGGTTTATAAAATTGTGAAGAGCATTGATAAGGTGAATAACAGAGGTCTTTTCCTTCGGGTGGGGAGTTCAAAACTAGCAGGCAGATTTTTAATGTGAAAGGAGAAAGATTTAGTAGGGACCTGAGAGGCAACCTTTTCACACAGAAAGTGGTTAATATGTGGAATGAATTGCCAGAGAAAGTGTGGATGCAGGTACTATTACAGCATTTAAAAGACATTTGGATAAGTACATGAATAGGAAAGGTTTAGAGGAATATGACTCTAACTTGAAATATGAACATCAATACAATTGCTACTTCATTAGCCACCCCTGTTAAGACCTTTGAATTAAAACCATATGCATTGAGAGGCAGCTCAGCCCACAGCTCCATCAGTTTGATTAGTACCATTACATTTAATAATGGTAATTTCATAATGTTCCTCTCTTCCTTCCACCTCCTGATGTGCAGCTATTACTGGAATGTGTTTTCGCATCAGTTAATCCTGACTCTCTGTCACTGTCTGGGACTTAACAATTGTACTGATCCCCAGTCATATCTCTAATAGTCTGGGCAAATTTAGCCCCTATGGTTTTAAGCATTATCCCTTTGCACCCTATTAACCCAACCACACATTATCACGGGCAGTCATTGTCACCTCACCTCTGGAATGCAGCTCTTCTGTCCATGTATGAACTGAGGCTGTAATGAGGTCAACAGCGGATTGGGCCTGGTAGGGCATTGCTGACCAGGAGAAAGTGAGGACTGCAGATGCTGGAGATCAGAGCTGAAAAATGTGTTGCTGGAAAAGAGCAGCAGATCAGGCAGCATCCAAGGAGCAGGAGAATCAACGTTTCGGACATAAGCCCTTCTTCAGGAATGAGGAGGGTGTTCCAAGCAGGCTAAGATAAAAGGTAGGGAACGGGGACTTGGGGGACGGGCGTTGGGAATGCGATAGGTGGAAGGATGTTAAGGTGAGGGTGATAGGCCAGAGAGGGGGTGGGGCGGAGAGGTCGGGAAGAAGATTGCAGGTCAATAAGGTGGTGCTAAGTCCGAGGGTTAGGACTGAGATAAGGTGGGGGGAGGGAAAATGAGGAAGGTGGAGAAATCTGCATTCATCACTTGTGGTTGGAGGGTTCCTAAGCGGAAGATGAAGTGCTCTTCCTCCAGGCGTCGTGCTGCCATGGTCTGGCAATGGAGGAGGTCAAGGACCTGCATGTCCTTGGTGGAGTGGGAGGGGGAGTTAAAGTGAGGGGAGGGAAATATATCCTTGGTGGTGGGGTCAGTTTGGAGGTGGCGGAAATGACGAAGGATGATATGATGTATCTAGAGGTTGGTGGGGTGGTAGGTGAGGACTAGTTGGGTTCTGTCCTGGTGGCGATTGGAGGGGTGGGGTTCAAGGGCAGAGGAACGCGAAGTGGAGGAGATGCAGTGGAGAGCATCGTCAACCACGCCTGAGGGGAAATTGCGGTCTTTGAAGAAGACCATTGCTGACCATGTACTGCTTACTAGTACAGTTGATTACACTTCCATCACTTTACTGATGATGAAGAGTAGACTAGTGGGGCAGCAATTGGCCAGGTTGAATACATCCTGCTTTTTGTGTACAGGACAAATCTGGGCAATTTTCCACATTATCGAGTAGATAGCAGTATTATAGCTGTATTGGAGCAGCATGGCTCAGAATTCTGGAGCACAAGTCTTTAGTAACATTGTCAGATGTTGTCAGAACCCATAGTCTTTGCAGCATCCAGTGCCTCCAACCATTTTTTTGATATCATGTGGAGTGAATTGAACTAGTTGAAGTCTATAATCTGTGATGTTGGGGACCATTGGAGGAGGCTGAGATGGATCATCCACTTCACAATTCTAGCTGAAGCTTGCTGCAAATGCTTCAGTCTTATCTTTTGCACTGATGTGCTGAGCTCCCTCATCATTGAGGATGAGGATAAACATGGAGCCTTCCCCCTCTAGTGAATTCTGACAACATCTGGCAATGTTACTAAAGACTTGTGCTCCAGAATTTGCTGTTCTCCTCGCCATGCTGCTCCAATACGGCTATAATACTGGTATCTACTCGATAATGTGGAAAATTGCTCAGATTTGTCCCGTATACAAAAACCTGGATATTTCCAACCACCTGATAAAGGAGCAGCACTCCAAAAGCTCTTGCTTCCAAATAGACCTTTTGGACTATCACCTGTTATTGTGGGATTTTAAACATAAAGCCTAACTGATTCATCAGCTGAGAGGGACACAGTGCATAGCATTCAGCAGGAGGTTTTTGTTACACTTTCCAATACATCTTGTTTAATGCTTTGTCAAATTGTGTACTGTCTGGGGAGCTCTAAACCTCCAGAGTTTTTGGTCTCTCGCAATTCCTAATCTCCACCTGTACTGACTCAGCTTCATGATTTTTGAGCCATGATCGTTCCTCATTAATGTCCTTATTTAATCCTTTTCTACCAGGGCTACCCATATTCCTTTGCCATTCTGTTTGTCTTCAAAATTTTGCATATCCTGAAACATTTATTTCCCAACCTTGGTCACCATGTAACTATATTTCTGTAATGGAGATTAGATCTAAGCCATTATTCTCTATTTGTGCCACTAGTTTATCTGTTTTGGTGTGGTATTTCAACAATTTAGATTAAGAACTTTCAATTTCATTTTCTTTATTCTGAGTCACTGCAGAGACCTTATTCACTGATGCAGAATTGTATTAAATTGCTGCCCTTCAATTTCCACTTTGATTTTCTTTTACCTGTATGTGCCGCACAGTACTGTTGTCTCAATTTTTCTTTTTAGATTTCTGCATCATCCTTCAGCAGAACTGAACCCATATCCTCCATGATCCTATTACCGACAAGATCCCACATGGGAGATTAGTTAGCAAGGTTAGATCACATGGAATCGAAGGGGAGCTAGCCAACTGGATACAAAATTGGCTTGAAGGTAGGCAATAGAAGGTGATGGTAGAGGGTTGTTTTTCTGACTGGAGGGCTGTGAATAGAAAAGGTTTAGAGGGATATGGGCTAAATGCTGACAAATGGGATGAGATCAGTTTTAGATATCTGGTTGGTGTGGACAAGTTGGAACAAAGGGTTTGCGCGCTGTATAAATCCATAATTCTATGACTCTAATAATTTAAAGTCCTCTCTACAGCCCTGTTGATATGATTGATCAAGACACTGTCCCTGCCCAATTTAAGCAGAGTCTATTCCAATGAAAAACTCATTTTTCTGAGTCTAATTGCCAATGCCCTATAAATAAAACTCCCTTCTTCCCACATTACTGTTTGAATCATGCACTTAAAACTCTAATCTTCATGTCCCATGCTAATTAGCACGTGGCTCAACAAACAACCCAGATCCCCTTCTCCAGTTGAATTTGAATCTAAGCTCTTCAAACTGTCTCATTGAGCAAGATTCCTGGTTCTACCTATTGTCATTGGCTCCTACATGAACTATGGCAACTGGATCCTCCATTTCCTAATCCAACCTAATCACCAGTCATGAAGAGATATCCTTAATACTGTATGTGCAGACAACACAACTGTTGGACCTCCCAGTTGTACCTTTGGAAAACAATGTGTATTCTCTGACTATATAGTTCCTTATCACAACCATCTTGCTTTTGGCTCCCTCTATCTGTATGGCATCCTACGCCATGTTACCATGGTCAGGTTTCTCATCCACTCACAGTCCCTCTTCTGATCCATGGGTAGCAAGCATTTTACACCTGTTAGCCAAAATCAAACACTGTGTTTCCACCTAAGATTTCCTACCTGCAGGGTCCTTCCACCTTCCTGATTTATAGTCACACCCTCCTGACCCTGGACTATTGACCAACTGTGAAATTCTACCAAGCTGCAGGGATGTTACTGTCTCCTGGAACAAACATTCAGGTAATTCTTGCCCTCCTTGATGCTCTGTACTGTTTGCACCTCAACTTCCAACCCAGCTGTTCTAAATCAAAGTTATTCAATGAACTTGCACAAATTTGAATGTCAAGGACTGCAGTGTATTTCCACAAAATCCCACATGTCGTAGTCATGACAGGCCACTAGCTCTACCATGGATGTATAACCTTATTTATTTAATTAGTCAATTTGTTATACATTAATTTGGATGAAGGAATAACAAGTCTTCTTATTTAGAGACAAAAGAAGAATACGCAACAGATACTGAAGGATGATAAAGCATATTAAAAGCAGCATTGTTTTCCCATTTGCACTGAATTCCTGATTTAATGCTCATTCCTTATTGCATTCTGTACTGCTACTCTGTTATAGAAAGCTTATGACTCACAAGTTATAAGTGCTACATCAGATCCATAATGTAGTAATTAGCATCTATTCAGGAAAGCACTTTTAGTTGTTTGACAGATAACCACTTCTGTTTTCTGCAGTTTCTGTTAAATTCTCTTCAAATTCCATTTCTTAATTCAGTGAAGAGCTGAAAATGTGTTGCTGGAAAAGCGCAGCAGGTCAGGCAGCATCCAAGGAACAGGAGAGTCGACGTTTCGGGCATAAGCTCTACTTCAGGAATTCCTGAAGAAGGGCTTATGCCCGAAATGTCGACTCTCCTGTTCCTTGGATGCTGCCTGACCTGCTGCGCTTTTCCAGCAACACATTTTCAGCTCTGATCTCTAGCATCTGCAGCCCTCATTTTCTCTTAATTCAGTGAAGCCTGGTTCAATTTCTCCTTTTAAAACGCAAGTCCATTTGGGTTTAGAACAAAAATATCCAGAGAGAAGGGATCCATTTTAAATTAGCCTTGTGACCAAAGGAATGGGATAGGTGAATAAAGAAGGGGAGCTATTTCATCTCTTCTTACCCAGGGGATTAATAGGCGTGGATCTCTTGTCTGGAACCACAATGAAGGGGAGATCCTCACAAAGGATGTGGAAGCAATGCTCACATCTTAACCTTGTCCTTCACCGTTTTACAAAGGTAATAATCACACCCTCTGCACTTACATTAATACAGACACCTCCCCATCGAACTGGCTATAAGTTCCTTTGAAGCGCTGGGCCCAAGGTAGTATGCAACTCGCCTAAGATTCTGCACCTTAGACCTAGTGGGTTCCAAATACATCCATTCAGGATGCCAGTCCTGTTAAATCCACAACTCAGCTCTATTCACTGACAGTCTGCTGTTTGGAGATATTTGATCCATGCAGTCTTCACAGATCATAATGGAAAGATAGAGTTTGCCCTTTGTGAATAAACATCAAATGAAGACTCTTCAAATGATGTATCCATTTTCTTTTAAGAAGGATGATCAGCTTTTTGGGATTGTACTATAGCACCACACACACACACCTCCCCCCACCCGTAGTCAGCAAATATGTAAGTAGATCTCAGATATCTGTAAGAATAATAGATAGGAATGGTAGGGGACTTTAACTTTCCAAGCATAGACTGGGACTGCCATTGTATTGATAGCCTGGATGGAGAGAAATCTATGAAGTGTGTACAAGAAAAAAATCTTATTCAATATGTGGATGTATCTACTAGAGAAGAAGCAAAACTTGACCTTCTCTTGGGAAATAAGGCAGGACAAGTGACTGAGATATCAGTGAAGGAGCACTTTGGGGCAAGTGATCATAACTCTATCAGTTTGAAGATAGTTATGGAAAAGAATAGACATGATCTAAATGTTAAAGTTCTAAATTGGAGTAAGAACTTTCCAAAGTTGATTGGGGAGGTCTGTTAGCAGGTAAAGGGATGGTTGGAAAGTGGGAGGCCATCAAAAATGCGATGATTAGAGTCCAGAGGCAGTATGTTCCTGTTAGTGTGATGGGCAAGGCTGGTAAGTATAGGGAATGCTGGAACATTCTAGATTAGAATTCATGACTAGAAAAATTGAGGCTCTGGTCAAGAAAACGAAGGAGGCATACATCAGGCGTAGCTCGTTGGGATCGAGTGAATCGAGAGGAGTACAAGGGCAGTAGAGTATACTTAAGAGGGAAATTAGAGGGGCAAAATGGGACATGATATAGCTTTGGCAAATAAGGTTAGGGAGAGTCCAAAAACATTCTGCAAATACATTAAGGCCAAAATAGTAACTAGGAAGAGAATTGGGCTCTTACAAGATCTACAAGGCTGTCTATGTTTGGAACCACAGGAGATGGGTGAGATACGAAATGGATATTTCATGTCAGTATTTACTGTGGAGAAGGATTTGAAAGCTGTGGAATTTGGGGAAATATATTGTTATATTTTGAAAAGTGTCCAAATGCAGAAGAGGAGGTACTGGAGGTCTGAAAATGCATATAGATAGATAAGTCCCGGGACTAAATGATCAGGTGTATCCCAGAACTTTGTGGGGCGCAAGGGAAAAGAATGTTGGCCCCTTGTTGAGATATTTGTATCATCAATGGGTGAGGTGCTGGAAGACTGAGGGTGGTTAATGTGGTGTCATTATTTAAGAAAGGAAAAACCAGGGAAATATAGAACAGTGTACCTTGTGTCAATGGTGCGTAACTTGTGAGAGGGAATTCTGAGGGATAGGATTTACATGCATTTGGAAAGACAGGGACTGGTTAGAGGTAGTCAGCATGGCTTTGTGCATGGGAAATAATGTCTCACTAACTTGATTGAGTTTTTTGAAGAATTAACAAAGAATATTGATGAAGGCACAATGGTAGATGTTGTCTATATGAACTTCAGCAAGGCATTCAACGAGGTTCCACAGGGTGGACTGGTTAGCAAGGTTAGATCACTTGGAATTTAGGGGGAGTTAGCCAATTGGATACAAAATTGGGTCAAAGGTAGGAAGGTGGTGGTAGAGGGTTCTTTTTCACACTGGAGGTCCTGTGACCACTGGTGTGCCACAAGGATCGGTGCTTCTTGTCATTTATATAAATGGTGGGGATGTGAATATGGAGATGTGGTTAATAAATTTGCAGATGATACCAAATTAAGTGCTGTAGTGGACTGCGAAGAAGGTTATCTCAGATTACAATGGGATCTTGATCAGCTGTGCCAATGGATCAAGGAGTAGCAGATAGAGTTTAATTTAGATAAATGTGAAGTGTTGCAATTTGGTAAGGCAAACCAAGGCAGGACTTATACAGTTAATAGTAGGGTCCTGGGGAGTGATACCGAACAAGGAGACCTCAGGGTGTAGCTGCAGATTTCCTTGAAAGTGGAGATGCAGGTGAAAAGGTTGATGAAGAAGGCATTTAGTTTGCTTGCCTTCATTGGTCAGTGCATTGAGTTTAGAAGTTGGGAAGTCAGGTTGTGGTCTGCAGGACATTGGTGAGGCCATTTTTGGAATACATCATTCAATACTGGACTCCCTACAAGAGGGAAAATGTCATTAAATTTGAAAGAGTTCATTAAAGATTTACAAGGATATTGCTGGGATTGGAGGGCTTGAGCTACAGGGAGCGGCTGAATAGGATGGGGCTTTTTTGTTCCTGGAGCATCAAAAGCTGAGGGGTGACCTTACAGGTGTTTATAAAATCATGAGGGGCATCGAGAGGGTGAATAGCCAAAGTCTTTTTTCCCAGGGTAGGGGAGTTCAAAGCTAGAGGGTATTGGTGAGAGGGGAAAGATAACTCTGTGATTGTATTGCAGTACATCTTGTCCATCATGAATTTCTAGAATAGAACTTCACCCACAGACATTTAATCTCCAACACATTGCTGTACCTGGTGGCTCAATTTCTAAACAAAAAATCATTTTTAAAAATCACTGGATGTTTAGCAGCATGTTAGTCAGGAGCTGTAAAGGAAGATAATGGATATCTCCATCTAGCCTTGGGGAACTGGGCGTTCAATGGATTTGGTAGTTACATGAGGCAAGAGCTGACAATTACTAAGATGGGCAGTCATGGCTCAAGGGAACCCTGGGGAACTTAACAGCTCATTGGAGCTGAAATGACCTTGTCTGCCAGTAAGCAGGCATCGAGGCAAAGAAAAGCCTGGTTAACAGCAGCTGTCTGACAGTGAGGCGAGCAGTTAGGGCAAAGGAGTGAGTGGTGGGTTTCTGCTCAGTGCAGCTGAAGAGCTGGAATTATGCCAGTGCTGGTGTGCAGCCCAGTGAATCCAATGGATGTCATCTCAGGGGAAGACATTCAGCAACTGGGAGGTGAACAGTGTATAAGGCAACCCAAGTTGGAGTGACTTTTGAGAGAAATCAGAGGCTCGACCTTTGAAAGAGAAGAGCTGAAATCCCTCGAGAGAGGTAGAAGGACAAAAAGGGAAAGGAAGTCTGTCATAAAGTGAAAAGCAGAAGAAATATTTTGCAGTGCAAATGGCAAAAGGGAGTGGGTGAGGGAAAGAAACAATATGAAGATGTGTATTGATGAGGCATGGACTGTAAAATAGTCATCCAAAAACAAAATGAAAGAATGGAGAAAGAAACAAGAAAAATATATGAACCAGCGTTAGAAAGGCACAATGGAACAAAAAAGGTTATGATCTAAAATCCCTAAACTCATATGTTGAGTTGAGAACTTGAGAGGTTGAACAGTTGTGTTGAGGTTCTGTAGAGCGCTGATGTCGGTGAAAGGTTAGATTGGGAACAAGATGGAGATTTGAAATAATCAGTGGCAGGACGTTCAGATTCATGCTTGCAGATTGATTGAACATTTCATGCAAAATCATCATCCAGTTTGTGTTTAGTTTCAACATCTCAAAGAGACTATGTCAGTGGAAGCGAATATGGAAGGCTAAATTGAAATAGTACAAGTAAATTAATGTTTCACTTGGAAGCAATATTTGGAATCTTGTGTTGTGAGAGGGAGGAGGTAAATGAGTAGCTAATGCACATCCTGCGCTTGTATGGAAAGATGCTGAAGGAAAAGGAGGGGGTTTGGAGGATCATTGAGGAATGGGCAAAATGTTCCTTTCAGGATGTTGAAGGGCATGTGTAGGAGTCAGGATAATTCTGCAAAAGTTACACAACAATAACATAAATACATCTCGGCAATAGTTTAATTTTTTTAACCATGAGTAACTCAGGAATGGCCGGACAGCCAACAACGATTCCTAACCCATCAAGTTGCTGCAGGGTTACACCACCAGTGGACACCATCTACCTGACCAACATGGTGCTGAGGAAACCTTGCTCTTTGCCTAGTTCTTGACTTGGTATGATGAGCACTCCAATTTGAATTTAATAGTCAAAATGTCATTTGAATTTATTTCACAAATGAGTCCAAATATGTTTAACTATGGATTTTTCTAGTCTATTTCTAGTGTGACCACTTGTATCTGTTGATGATGTAACTGTATTAGAATATGTTCACTCTTGTCTGTTATCTCACATGTTCACACCATGTGCTTTCATTGCATTATATGGGTACTCTCTGAAGATTACATTTTAGCCTTAGGGATGAACAAACAGCCTTTCTAATGGTAATTCTTATATCCAGAAATACCTCTGTCATGAATTTGAAAGTACAGTTACACAGAATGCGAATTGCTGCTATAAAATGCTATGGTATAAGCTATGGTACTTTAAAAATGATTTATTGCCTGATTATCACACAAATGTAGGATTGTTATCTTAAACATATTTTTGAAAACATTACCTGAATATTTGTACTTTTGATGTGACAAACATATCAAGCAATCTGCAACTACTTTTTTGTAAATTGTTTCCAATGATTCGTATGCATTGACCTGCAAAATAATTATGATTTTTCAATGAAAAAAGACTTGTTAAATTTGATATAGATTGCTGCTGCAGCTGCCAGGTGTGTAACAGATTGTCAATCATTTGCATGAGTCTTCACAATAGAATACACTGATCGCTCTCTGAAATTCTTAAATAATCAAGAGGCAAAAGGAGAAGAAATAAATATCATATTATCACTAGAGAAAAGGTGGCAGGGAAACCAATGAGGCTAAAGAATATTAAGTCCCCTGGACCTGATTGGATACATTCTAGGATATTAAAGAAGATGTTACAGAGGTAGTGGAAGCACTAGTAGTAATCTTCCAAAAATCCTTAGATTCTGGAATATCCCAGAGGATTCGAAAACTGCAAATGTAGCACCTTTATTTGAGGAATAAGGAAACAAAAAATGGTTAAAAAAGCCTAGTTAACATAACGTTCCTTATTGAGAAAATATTGGTCTATTAAAAAGAATTTAATAATAGAGCACTTAGTATGATCAAATCAAGTCAGCATGGCTTTGTGAAGGGGAAATTGTATGAAAATTTCCCAGAATTTTTTGAGGATGCAACAAGCAGGATAGATAAATGGGAAGCAGTGGCTATTATATATTTGGATTACAGAAGGCAATTGATAAGATACCACACATTCGACTACTTAATAAGATGAGCCTATCTTAGCATTGATTGGTGATTGGCTAAATCATAGGAAACAGAGATTTTTGGATGGGGGTCCATTTTCAGGTTAGTAACCTTGAACTTGTGGGGTGCCACAGGAATCAGTTCTGAGGCCAGTTATTTACAGTATATATGAATGACTTGGATGGGGAATGTAAATATACTACAGCTAAGTTTGTAGGTGATCCAAAAATAGTTTGGAAGGCACTTGGTGAGGATGATACAAAAAATCTGCAGAGGGATATGGACAGGCTATTCATGAGGGCAAAAACTTGGTAGACCCAATACAATATGGGAAAATGTGAAGTAATACACTTTGGCAGGAAGAATAATGGAGCTGAATATGATCTACATGGAGAAGGCCTGCAGAAAACTGTAGTGATTTGGGAGTTCTTGTGCATGATTCACAAAATATTAGCATCAATATTGAGTGGGTAACAGGGAAGGCAAATGGAAATATGACCTTTATTTCAAAAGGAGTGGAGTGTAGCAGTTAGAAGGGTTTGCTGAAAGTATACACGACACTAATCAGACCATAGTTGGGAGCAGCTTTGGGCTGCTTATTTAAAGCAAGATATAATAACATTGGTATCAATCAGGACAAGGGGCTGCTAATCAGGACAAGTTGACTAGATTGGGAATGTACTCTTTGGAATTTGGACAATGACAGAATGAAACATAAAAGATTCTTAGGGAAATTGACAGAAAAGTTGCTTCCCATTGTGGAAGAGTCTCAGATTAGAGAGCATAATCTCAGAATAATGAGTTGCACATTTAAGACAGAGTTGAGGAGGAATTTCTTCTCCCCCAGAGTAGTGAATCTGTGAAATTCTTTATTGTGAGGGCTATTGAGGCTCAGCTATTAAGTATATTAAAGGTTGATCAGAAAGAAAATCAAGCGTTATTGGGAAAAGGCAGGAAATTGGAACTGATGATGATAAAATCAGCCATAAACTTATCAGATGGTGCAGCAGACTTGACAGGTGGAATGGACTCCTTCTGCTTGTACACTTTATGCTTTTATGGTCTTATTACCTTCAATGAATCACCAGTGATGGTTCAGATTCCATCAAAATGGACTGAGGACTGGTTAGGTTAGCATTTCCTTTTCTGTTAGTTTAAATCTACGTATTTGTTATCCTGGACAACAGATGCAAGATGCAAGTAGCAGTAGGTTATAATGCAGTGAATAAATTCCACATCAGGTAATAATTCTGTCCTTTTTGTTTAATGATAATTATGAAGTGGTTAGGAAGTACACCGTGAGATTTGTTTTGAAGTGCACTGCCTGAAAGCGTGCTGAGAATGGTCACTTTCAACAACAAAGTGGATAAATACTTTGTAGGACTGTGGGAAAGATTAGGATGGTAGGATTAATTGGAAAGCTTTTAGTCAAGTAATAACTCCGACGTGATGCAATAAATTCTATTCTGTATGATGCCATTAAGTGCAACTTAAATTGCAGTGATAAGGCTGGGGGACACATTTTCAAATTAATTGTAGGTAGTTTTCAGACTGATGCTGGGAAATTCTCCATTAAGTGTGATAAATATGAGAAGTAGAGCCTTGGATAATTCTATGATAATGTTGGCAAAAGGTCTCAGTTTTTTTCTTTGCCATGATACTTATTTTCCATTGTAAAAATGTTGGATGTGGGGAGGACCTGTTAAATATTTTGTAAAAATCTGCCTTTGCTTCTTAAGACTATTACTTCATCAGTTCAGGAGGTTACCGCACAGCACTTCACTCATTTGCTCCACCAGTTTCTTATTCTGTATTGGACCAGCTTGTACCTGGAATTCAATTCAAACTGGATTATGTTGCAATTGTTCGGTGTGCTATCGGAGTGCTGTTACTGTAAATAGGAGAAAACTACTGGAGAATGCGTTACTGGAAACCAGGGACAACTACTGTCCTGCCAAAATATACTAAAAACAAGATATATTCTAGTAATTCCAAGCAACTCCCTACCAAATAACTGAGTCTTTTAAGATTGTCATGGACACTCTTATCAGCTGAGCAACACCAGGCTTCAGAGCACTTTAAAATAATAAGCAGTAAAATCTTCGCAAAAGAAACCCAATGCACTGCTGAGTTGTAGTTTTTAAAAGCCTTAATGTATTTCTCAAGGCTTTCTACATTCTTTTTCATGGAAAATCCAAAAATATCAAGTTTTCGATTCAAACAACATGAAAAGCAGCACATATGTACTGTACTGTAGTTCGTTCTTTTTTGGGATTTTAGAAGTTAATTGCATTCGAAGGTTAATATTTGGATCATGTTTAATGCCATCTACAAAGGACCAACTAAATTAGATGTGCAAAAAATAAGAATTATAACTTTCTCAGCCAACAACTGCATCCATTCAGTCTTAGATTAAACCTCATTTCCTAGCTGTACTTTATATTCCCCAATACAAAAAGCCGAGCTGAGTTGCTTAATCAGGATCCAGAGGTTCTTCATAAAACTGCAGAAGGATCCAAGATCTCGGGTGGGCAAGATGAATGGTACAACACTTTTAGCTGCCAAGTCCCAAACTCTGACTTTCCCAACATTCTCCTTTTAAAAAATCTTCTCAGGCCAGTATATGTTATGATTCCAGTCGGTCCTCACTCTCCCATCGTCTCTTGACATCACTATCTGAATGGTCAACATTCACACTTAACTGTATTTCATCTCAATCTAACCACCCCCCCCCCCCCCCCAAAACGGTGTGATTCTCACTGTTCCAAACAATTGGAACATTCAACTCTCAGCTTTCCGTCCTTGCAGGAAAATAGTACGTGCAGCTTCAGAGGAAACCTGAGATTGCAGGGGGCAATCTTCGTTCATAACCAGCTTGATACCTACTGACTATGCTGCCATCTTGATCTACAAGGAAAGGTGATCTTGGTATTCAGGACTGCAGATGTTAGCAAGTACTTGGCATGTATGCTTATAACCTTTGACCCTTTACTTCCCATTGGAAGAAGCAGGCTGGAATAGGTAAGGAAATGCAATGGTACTGGACTGGGCAGGTTAAAACGCCTGTTTCTGTTCCCAAAAACAGTTTCTGATAATTCATCTGTAAATCAACAATTGAGAAATGTTTGTTATTAAATTGGGTTGCACAGATTTGCAATACTGCTTAATTTTGTAGTTTCCTGCTCTCCTGATCTGACTTAATATTCTTTCCTGCTATTTAACTGGCTAAATTGCCCTTATACACTTGAGAGGCATGAAACGATTATTTCAGGCGAGTCCTGGTTGGTCAGGTTTTTGTTCAAAAGGCCAAGAAGATCCTATAAAACTTCCCAGTGGAAAATTGAAGTAATTTGCATTCAATTATTTGCTAATAAAATGAATGAAAGAAAGAGTGGTGAGATTCATACCCCAATTTCTAAAAACAGAATTTTCTCCTTAACTCCCCACAAATTTAGATAATTTAGTGGCTATGTTCTGGGCTGTATTTTCATGGTTTAAATAATAAAACAAAAAACAGAATGAATAACAATGCACAGGAATACCCTATAGGTCAATAAATGTCTGTGAAGAGATGAGGCAAGTTGATATATATGGATATGTGAACACAAAATGAACATGGGCCCCATCCTGGCTGAGATACTGAAGACTTTTTCTCTAGAAGGTGATGATATAAGGAAGTAATATCGCTACAAATATGAGTTTCTTGTTCCAAAGGAGGGCCACTTATATCACCTGTATGTTGTCAGAGTTTTTTTCCATCCCATGATGTATACTGTGAAGACTGTCTTATGAGGAAAGGTTTAGTGGGTTAAGCCTATACTTTCATGAAGATAGAAGAATTGAGAGACCATCTTACCGAAACATGGAAGATTCTTAGGGGACTTGATGGGGGAGCTGTGGAAAGGTGTTTTACCATTGTGGGAGAGTCTGGGACTAGAGTGCTTAATCTCAGAATGAGGGGTTGCACATTTAAAATAGAGATGAGGAGGAATTATTCATAGCGAAAGAAGAGCTGGCAATCTGTTGCACAGCAGGACATTAAAATAAGGCACTGGTGGCTGAAATTCCTGAAATCCCAGTGTGTTGACCACAAGATAGTGCATGAATAGGGATGTAGAGGTGCAGTGTGTTCACAGAAACATAGAAAAGGAGAGCAGGAGAAGGTGCCTGGGCCCTTCCAGCTTGCTCTGCCATTCAATTTGATCAAAGCTGATCATCCACCTCAGAAACCTCTTTCCGTTTTCTCCCTGTATCCTTTTGATCCCATTACGCCTAAGAAATATATCTATCTCCTTCTTCAAAATATTCACTGTTCTGACCTTCACTGCTTTCTGTGGCGGAGAATTCAACAAACTCACCACTGTATGGTGAAGAAATGTCTTTTCATCTCAGTCCTTAAAAGCACACTCCTTATCCTTAGAAAGTGACTGAAAACATCCTTTGTTACCATACATAATGTGGTGAGCAGCAGAGAATTGTGTGAAGTAACTCAGTGGAGATCACAGTGAGAAACCCTCTATAAACCTTCCCAATATTGACACCTTGTCAATTTTTGGTAAAGTTCAGCTTAGTGTTTCAAGTCAGATATGGATCTTCTTTGGAACTGAAGGGGGCTGGAAGAGTGATGGTTTTTATGCTGCAGAAACAAAGAGGGGAAGAGGAGCAAATGGAACAATTTGGAAAGATGTCCCAGAGTAAAAGGTGAATGAGGTGCTAATGGTATTGAAGAAGGGACATAAACATGAATGATAGATGTTAATATCAGAAAATGGATCATCTCTACTGAGTGCAAACCCACGCAAACAAGAAAATCAAAGACTCAGACTGGGGACCTATGACCAGTGGTGTGCCACAAGAATCGGTGTTGGGTCCGCTACCTTTTGTTATTTATATAAATGATTTGAATGTGAACACAGGAGATATAGTTATATGTTTGCAGATGACACCAAAATTGGAGGTGTAATGGACAGTGAGACAGTCAGAGTAAAACAGGATATTGATCAGATGGACCAATGGGCTGAGAAGTGGCAGAGGGAGTTTAATTCAGATAAATGTGAGGTGTTGCATTTTGGAAAAGCAAATCAGAGCAGGACTTATACATTTAATGGTAAGATTCTGGGGAATGTTGCTAAACAAAGGGACCTTGGAGTGCAGGTTCATAGTTCCTTGAAAGTTGAGTCACAGGTAGATAGGATAGTGAAGAAGGCGTTTCGTATGCTTTTTTTATTGGTCAGAGTATTGAGTACAGGAGTTGGGGGGTCATGTTGCGGCTGTACAGTACATTGGTTAGGCCACTGTTGGAGTATTGTGTGCAATTCTGGTCTTCTTCTAATTGGAAAGATGTTGTGAAACTTGAAAAGGTTCAGAAAAGATTTACAAGGATGTTATAGTTCCTTGAAAGTTGAGTCACAGGTAGATAGGATAGTGAAGAAGGCGTTTGGTATGCTTTCCTTTATTGGCTAGAACATTGAGTATAGGAGTTGGGAGATCATGTTGTGGCTGTACAGGGGATTGGTTAGCCACTTTTGGAATATTGCATGCAATCTGGTCACCTTCTTATCAGAAGGATGATGTGAAACGTGAAAGGGTTCAGAAAAGATTTACAAAGATGTTGCCAGGGTTGGAGGATTTAAGCTGTAGGGAGAGGTTGAATAGGCCTATAAACCTTATAAAGGTTTATAAAATCGTAAGGGACATGGATAGGGTAAATAAACAAGGTCTTTTCCGTCAAGTGGGGTTCAGAACTAGAGGGCATAGGTTTAGGGTGAGAGGGGAAAGATATAAAAGGGACCTAAGGGGCAACGTTTTCACGAAGAGGGTAGTGCGTGTATGGAATGAACTGCCTGAGGAAATGGTGGAGACTGATACAATTACAGCATTTAAAAGGCATCTGGTTGGGTATATGAATAGGAAGGGTTTGGCGGGTTATGGGCCAAGTACTGGCAAATGGGACTAGATTTGGTTAGGATATCTGGTTGATATGGATGAGTTGGACCGAAGGGTCTGTTTCCATGTTGTACATCTCGATTCACAACACCTCCAGCTTTACTGTAAACCTACAACACTGATAACTACCTCATGGTGAGGAAAATTCTCCAGCTATGTCATATTGACAAAAAGCAGGCTACATTAAATCTAAACATTTATTGCCACGTTGGTTTATTCTTGATCGACAACTTAATAAGGGAATTTGGAGCTGCTAATGCGATCAAAGAACAATTATTCAATAATAACCTGCTGAAGTATTATCAGTTTGGGTTTTGGCAGAATGACCCAGGACCAGATCTTGTCATAGCACTAGTCCAAAAATGGATTAAAAAGTTGAACTCCGAAAGTGAGAGGCGAGTGACTGCCCTTTATGTCAAAATAACCCCTGTCCAATAATTGCATCATGGAGCTTGAGCAATATTGAAGTGAATGGAAATTGAGAAATGACTTCCCTCTTTCTCAGTAAAACTCAGAAATAATGGAACTGGTTTTGTATATCTGAAAATGGAATCCTAGTTCTGGCCAGTACCATTATTTTAAAGTTTAACTTGTTAAAAGAACTTACGTTTCCTTCCTCTGAAAGCCAATCATCTCAGCTCCAGGATATCGGTTCAGGAGTTCCTCAGGACAATGCCCCAGACCCAACAATCTGCTGGTGGTGTTAACATGATGGGACCTTCTCTCCATCATATAGTCAGAAGTGAGGATATTTGTTGATGATTACGCAAGGATTATATAAAGATTTGTAGCTTGGGTGCCAGTTGTTGTAGTTGTGTGTATGTTCGCCCGAGCTGGGAAGTTGATTTGCAGACATTTCGTTCCCGGTCTAGGTGACATCTTCAGTGCTTTGGAGCCTCTTATGAAGCATTGCTATACTGTACCTTCAGGAATTTATTTGGTCCCTACTGCTTCCACTTGCCAGTGCTGGTTGTTTGTTGCAGTGGCCGGTATATTGGGTCTGGGTCTATGTGTTTGTTGATGGAGTCTGTGGATGAGTGCCATGCTTCTAGAAATTCTCTGGCTGTCCTCTGTTTAGCTTGTCCTGTGATCGTTGTGTTGTCCCAATCAAATTTATGGTCCTTGTCATCTGTGTCTGTGGCTATGAGGGACTGCTGGTTGTGGCGTTTAGTGGCTAGTCTGTATTCATGAATGTGGATTGCTTGTAGTCTGCCTGTTTGTCTTACATAGTGTTTCATGCAGTCTTTGTGTGGAATCTTGTAAATTATGTTTGCCATCCATATGATGGGGATAGGGTCTTTTGTCCTGGTGAGTTGTCTGAATGTGGCTGTTGGTTTATGGGCTATCATGAATCCCAGTGGGCGGAGAAGTCTGGCTGTTAGTTCCAAGATTTTTTTATGTAAGTTCACATGGCTAGTGAGGTAGGATATGGCATGTCCTCGTCGTGTTATTTGTCTGTTAGGCATCTGCGGATGAAGTTTTGGGTATATTCATTCTTGGCAAAGACTCTGTGGAAGTGTTCTTCTTCTCTTTGTCTGTTGGGAGTGCTGCAGTATGTTGTAAGCCTTTTGAACAGGGTCCTAATACAGCTTCTCTTGTGTGTGTTCAGGTGTTTGCTGTTGAAGTTCAGGGAGAAAGTGAGGACTGCAGATGCTAGAGATCAGAGCTGAAAAATGTGTTGCTGAAAAAGCGCAGCAGGTCAGGCAGCATCCAAGGAGCAGGAGAATCGATGTTTCAAACATAAGGGCTTATGCCCGAAAATCGATTCTCCTGCTCCTTGGATGCTGCCTGACCTGCTGCGCTTTTTCAGCAACACATTTTTCAGCTGTTGTAGTTCAGGACCTGGCCATGTGTGTGGCTTTCCTGTACACCTTTGTGGTGCATTCACCATTCTGTGTTCTTTCTACCATCACATCCAGGAATGGGAGTTGATTGGTGGTTTCCTCCTCTCTTGTAAGTCCGGTCCCTGTGAGCATGGTATTGACAATCTGTATGTGTTCTCCAGTTCTGTTCTCTTAATGATAACAAAAGTGTCATCCACGTATATATTCAGAATTTGGTTTGGATTTGTGGGAGGGTTGTTTATTCCAATCTTTCCATCTCTGCTTCTGCTATGAGCCCAGAGGTGGGTGAGCCCATAGGTGTCCCGTTAATCTGTTCATATATTTGGTTGTTGAACGTGAAGTGTTCCGTCAAGCACACGTCTAGTAGTTTGCATGTGCAGTCCTTGTTGATAGGTTCCCTGTAGAGTCATCTGGTTTGTTTGTCCAGGAGTTTGGCTATTGTCTTTCTGGCTAGAGTTTTGTCAATTGAAGTGAACAATGTCATTAAGATCATTGCTTTGTCCTCATCTATGTTTAGTTCTTGATGTTGTCTCGGAATTCCTGTGATGATTGTATGGAGTATTTGGATCCACTGATCAGATGTTTTAGTTTTTGTTGAAGTTCTTTTGCCAGTTTATGTGATGGAGTTCCAGAGAGTGCCACAGTGGTACTCTGGTATGTCTGGTTTGTGTATTTTGGGTAATCTGTAAAATTTTGGGCTTACTAGTTTCATCCTTTGTTGATCATTCCTAATTATTAGTCCCTTTTTTGTAGGTTCTGTCGTGTGTTGCTTATTCTGTTGGTTAGCTGTGGCGTGGGGTCACACTCCCTCTGTAGGTAGGTGTCGGTATCTACAAGTATTTTCTCTGCTTTCTGAAGGTTTTCAGTCTGCCCTTATCTGCTGGCCCAGTGATTATATTCTTGTCATTTGGGACAACACAACGATCATAGGAGAAGCCAAACAGAGGACAGCCAGAGAATTTCTAGAAGTATGGCATTCAACCATGGACTCCATCAACAAGCACATAGACCCAGAGATGGAAATGTGTTGCTGGAAAAGCGCAGCAGGTCAGGCAGCATCTAGGGAACAGGAGAATCGACGTTTCGGGCATTAGCCCTTCTTCATTCCTGAATTGAAACATCGATTCTCCTGTTCCCTAGATGCTGCCTGACCTGCTGCGCTTTTCCAGCAACACATTTCCATCTCTGATCTCCAGCATCTGCAGACCTCACTTTCTCCTCATAGACCCAGACCCAATATATCGGCCACTACAACAAACAATTGGAACCAGCAACTGGAAGCAGCAGGAATGGAACCAAATAAATTCCAGAAGACGCAGTACAGCAGCGCTTCATGGGAGGCTCCAAAGCACTGATGATGTCACCTAGGTGGGACGAAATGTCTCCAAATCATCTTCCCAGCTCGACGAACATACCCACAACTACAATCACACAGCATTTAGTGCTGTTTGCAAATTTGCTGCAAGATCAAAACAACTTTTAAACATTGGCTGATAAGTCGCTTATGACATACGCATCCAACAATGGCCAGATAATGACCATGTAATAGTCTTCTTTTCGACATAAACATACAAATCACACACGATGATTGACAAAACAATAACATGCTTTGAGAAAAGACAATATATAGATTGTAAGTATGTTGCATTCAACTTCTACCACTGTTGCTCATCGAGCCATGGGATTAATATATCATATCCTGTCGAGGTAAATAATGTTTAACAGTCATTTAAGGTGCTTCCCTTAAAAATATTCACACATCATTCCACAACATGCACCTTTCTTCGAAACAGCAGGTTTACCCTAAACAATCAAACTATTTTATGAAAACAATAATGTCCCAGTGTACTTTAATATTGCAATACATTTAGACCTCTAAAAATGTATTTGTGGTTTATTGAGATCCAGACTTATTCATGCTGATCTTTCTTGGAGGCCACTGTACATTTCCAGAATGTTGGTTAGGGTTCCTTTCTGACTTGTATGTTGGAGCGTGTTATAGTTACATCAATTTTCTTATGGTGTCCCTGATTATGGTATTGTTCCCATTGGCTTTGTTGCACTGTTGAACCATTTAAAGTTTTGTTCTTTCATCTGATTTGGGCCCTGGATATATGTTAGTAACTTCTGTTCAATTCCAGGTGCCTCCATTTAAATGGTGTAACTTTCAGTCTGATGTTCAGGTTGGGGGTTTCATTACCCAAGTGCTCATCAATGGGCAACTCGCAGTTTCCCTTGTTTTTCAATCAAGGCATTACGTACTAGTGGGAGTATCAGTAAGTAATGGCTGAAGAAATTTGTTAACACTTGTCTATCAAATAGCAATTGAGTTTTCTCAGTATGATATTAGCAAGTTTGTATTGGGTATACATATCCAGTTCAAACTGTGTCATGTAACCTGTTGACTGATGGTCTGTATTGCAGGGTTAGATGGTCTTCATCGAATGTATACATAGGTTTTCTGATAGCACTATTTGTGGCTTTCAACTTTATCTGACTCTTGGGAGAAACCCATAACTTGGAAAGCTTTTTGTTTCAGTTCATAGAGAGCCTAGTTGAAGTTGGATGTAAGAAGCAGTTTCTCTGAGAGAAAGGAGTTAGTTTAGAAAACATAGGAAATGGACTACCTCAATGTGAGGGTTTACTTTGAAAGTTCCAGAACAGAACTCTTCTCAAATAACTCAGAAGGAGTTATTTGCAGCTAGGAAAGTTGAAACTGAAATGTGTGATTAATGAAGAAAATGGCTACCTTTAGGGATTGGAAGAAGCAATTAGAGAGTCACAGATTCATACAGCACAGAAAAAGACCCTTCAGTCCAACTTGTCAGTGCTGATCAGACATCCCAATCTGATCTAGTCCCATTTGTCGATATTTGGCCCATATTCCTCTCAACCCTTCCTATTCATATTCCCATCCAGATGCCTTTAAATGTTGCAGTTGTACCAACCGCCCCCATTTCTGCTGGCAGCTCATTCCACATACGCACCACTCTCTGCATGAAAAAGTTACCCCTCAGGTCCTTGTTAAATCTTTTCTCTCTCACCTTAAACTTTTGCCCTCCTGTTATTGATTTTTTATGTTGAGGCTCCTTCATTCTTCATACTTCAGTCCAGCCATCTGAGAGTCTGGAAAGCATTTGCTTACTCCCTCTAGAGCAAGAACGTCCTTCCTCAAGATAAAAAGGCCAAAACTGCACAAAACACGCTAGGTGTAGTCTCACTGGGGCCTGCATAGTTGTAGTAAGGCATCCCTGTCCCTGTACTTGAGTTCTTTTGCTATAAAGGCCAACATACCATTTGTCTTTCTTACTACCTGCTGCAGTTGCATGCTACTTTCAGTGACTGGTGTATGAGGACACTCACGTCTCGTTGCATGATCTCCTCTCTCAGTTGACAGCCAGATAATAATCTGCCATCCTGTTTTTGCTACCAAAATGGATAACCTCATGTTCCTCTATACTACACTGCATCTGCCATGCATTTGCCTACTTGTTCAAATGTTACAGTTTGTTGTGAGGGGAATTGGACACAGAAATAGGGAGATTATACATCTGCTATAAAGTAAAGCTGCCATAATCCGGAGAACTCCGAAGTCTACTCTCTCATCAGACAGAGGCGACTGGTGGTGGTGGCGGTGGTAGATTACTGCACCTCAGGCAAGGGATGAGATTACGAAGAGAGTTAAGCTAGTGCTACAGATGTGATAATGAAGGGAACTCTCTCCGAGTACTGCAGCCAAATAGGTGTTGGGAATAGAAGGAATTGTATTTCCTCATGTGTTTCAAAATCTTTCCTTTGCACAGTGATTTCTGTGTTATTGTTAAAATTAATTGTAAGCACTGTGTGCTTGTGTTTCAGTGAAAAAAAAATCACTTTGTTAAATAAAAAAACTATCAAGCCTGATGTTAGTCTTAGATTTAACATATTCAGTAATAACATAAAATGGGATTAAAACTGTGGCAACACTTTGAGTTTAATGGAACAGATATAAGAGGGTCATGTCTGAGTCATTGTATACAGTGAATTTAACAGTAGTTGGATAAATTGTCTCTTGCCACTTGTGCCAGCTTTGCATACAGGTTATGATAACTTCCAATCTCTGCTACATTGACCTGAAAACACCTTGAGCAGGAGAAAGTGAGGACTGCAGATATCAGAATCGAAAAGTATGGCACTAGAAAAGTACAGCAGGGCAAGCAGCATCCGAGGAGCAGGAGAATCGACGTTTTGGGCATAAGCCCTTCATCTGGAAAGAGGGGGGGGAGGAGATGAGGAATTGTGAAATTAATGTTGATGCCATATGATTGGAGAGTCCAAAGGTGGAAGATGAGGTGTTCTTCTTCTAGGCGTTGTGTGACTAAAATTTGGTGGTGGAGGAGGCCCAGTATTTGCATGACCTTGGGGGAGTGGGAGGGGAGTTGAAGTGGTTGGCCATGGGGTGGTGGGATTGTTTGGTGTGTGTGTCCCAGAGATGTTCTCTGAAACATTCTGCGAGTTGGTATCTTGTCTCCCCAATTAAAAGGAGACAACATTGAGAGCAATGGACACAGTAGATAAGGTGTTTGGATGTGCAGAAATATCTCTGTCGGATGTGGAAGGATCCTTTGGGGCCTTAGATGGAGGTGAGGGTGGTGGTTTGGGGGCAGGTTTTACTCTTCTTTAGGCAGCAAGGGAAGGTTCCGGGAGTGGAGGGTGGATTGGTGGGGACGTGGACCTAATGAGGGAATTGTGGAGGGAATGGTCTCTGCGGAATGCTGATAGGGGTGGGGAGGGAAATATATTTCTGGTGGCGGGGTCTGAGTGTAGGTGGCAGAAAACGCAGAGGATGATAAGTTGGATCCAAAGGTGAGGTGGAAGGTGAGGACGGGGGGGGGGGCTGTCTATCCTTGCTGTGGTTGGAGGGTTGGGGTTCAAGGGCGGAAGTACAGGAAGTGGAAGAGATGCCCTGTAGGATACTGTTGACTATGTGGGAGGGGTAATTGTGATCCTTGAAATAGGAGGCCATCTGGGATGTCCTGGAGTGGAATTGCTCCTCCTGGATATGGTGGAGGCAGAGGAATTGGGAATAAGGGATAGCATTTTCACAGGAGGGAAGGTGGGAGGAGGTGTTGTCGAGGTAGTTGTGGGAGTTGGTTGGTTTGAAGTAGATGTCCGTATTGAGTCAGTCGCCGGAAATGGAGACAGAGAGGGCCAGGAAGGGGAGGGGTTGTCCGAGATTGTCCAGGTGAACTTGAGGTCAGGGTGGAAGGTGTTCATGAAGTTGAACAAGATGGCGCCAATACAGTTATCGATGTAGCAGAGGAAAAGATGGGGACTGGAGCTAGTGTAGCTGCGGAAGATAGACTGTTCCACGTACCCGCCGAAGCGGCAGGTATTGCTGGGGCCCATTTGGGTGGCCATGGCTACCCATTTGGTCTGAAGGAAATGAGAGGATTCGAAGGAGAAGTTGTTGAGGATGAGGACCAGTTCAGCCAATCAAATGAGTGTGTCAGTGAAGGGTACTGATTGGGTCAATGGGAGAGGAAGAAATGGAGGGCTTGGAGGCTTTCGCCATGGCGGGTGGATGTGTGCATGACCTGCTGTGCATTTCCAGTTCCATGCTTTTCGACTTTGACCAGTCAGTACCTACTTGTCTGGTTTGGGAACTAAGATTAATACATAACTGTTCCTTTTACACGTTTATGGAATAATTGGCCAATGAAACAGTGCTGTCTTCTCGTTCAGTACTAATTCTAGTTCATTTTTATAGGTTCAGTTCTTGTGTCCTCATCCTGAGGAGTGCTAGATGAAAAGGTTTGACTTCTTGACTCCAAAATCCAAAGGGTTTTTGTAAATACACTAAGGACAAAAGAGTAATTAGGGAGAGAATAGGGTCCCTCAAAGATCAGCAAGGCAACCGATGTATGAAGCTGCTGGAGATGGCAGAGATACTAATCAAGTATTTTGCATCAGTATTTACTGTTGAGAAGGACATGGACGGTATAGAATATGGGGAAATAGATGGTGACATCTTGAAAAATGTCCATATTACAGAGGAGGAGGTGCTGGATGTCTTGAAATGCACAAAAGTGGATAAATCCCCAGGACCTGATCAGGTGTACCCTAGAACACTGTGGGAAGTGATTTCTGTGTCCCTATTTTAATCATCAATAGTCACAGGTGAGGTGCATGAAGATTGGAGGGTGGCTAACATGGTGCCACTAATTAAGAAAAGTGGTGAGGACAAGCCAGGGAACTATAGACCAGTGAGCCTGACATCAGTGGTGGGTAAGTTATTGAAGCGAATCCTGAGGGACAGGATTTACATGTATTTGGAAAAGTAAAGACTGATTAGGGATAGTCAGCATGAGTTTGTGTGTGGGGGGTCATGTCTCACGTGTCGACCTGTTTTCTTATCCCTGTATCAGTCGAAGGAAACACTCAGAGACACAGCATGGCTTTACCTTCTCCATCTTTATTCCAGGCCCTGGAGAAAGAGAACGATCATCCATGTGCACAGAGACATGAGTTCTTGGTCTTCTCTCGAACAGCAGATTCAAGGAATTATACCGTCACTTACAGGGAGCAACATTAAAATAAGGCAAAATCTATATTGATTGGGTGACCGTTACCATTAGCGAGCATCAACAATACAGATTAAGCTATCTGGCATTATACAATGGATGTTCTTAACCTTGTTAACTGGCATTACACAATGGATGCTTTTTACCTTGTTAACCCACTACCTTTGCCTCCAGCACCTAATTGTTTACTGCAAGATCTTAAGTCATGCTAACTGAGCGTTTGTCACACAACCCAAAACTTAACTCTCACCCTACCTGCTCATACCTTATACACTTTCTCACACTGAACTTGATTGAGTTCTTTGAAGAAGTAACAAAGAGGATTGATGAGGGCAAAGCATAGATGTGATCTATATGGACTTCAGTAAGGTGTTCAACAAGGTTCCTCAGGGGAGCCTGGTTAGCAAAGTTAGATCTCATGGAATACAGGCAGAACTAGCCATTTGGATACAGAACTGACTTGAAGATAGAAGACAGAGGGTGGTGGTAGAGGGTTGCTTTTCACATGGAGGCCTGTGACCAGTGGAGTGCCACAGGATCAGTGTTGGGTCCTCTACTTTTTGTCATTTAAATAAATGATTTGGATGTGAATATAGGAGGTATAGTTAGTAAGTTTGTAGACAACATCAAAATTGGAGGTGTAGTGGACAGCGAAGAAGGTTACTTCAGAGTACAACGGGATCTTGATCATCTTGATCAGATGAGCTGAGGAGTGGCAAATGAAGTTTAATTTAGATAAATGTGAGGTGCTGCATTTTGGGAAAGCAAATCTTAGCAGGACTTATACACTTAATAGCAAGTTCCTGGGGAGTGTTGATGAACAAAGAGACCTTAGAGTACAGGTTCATAGTTCATAGTGGAGTTGCAGGTAGATAGCATAGTATAGAAGGCATTTGGTATGCTTTCCTTTATTGGTCAGAACACTGAGTATAGGAATTGGGAGTCTAGATTAGAGAGGTGCAGGAAAAGCACAGCAGGTCAGGCAGCATCCGAGGAGCAGGAAAATTGACGTTTCGGGCAAAAGCTCTTCTTCAGGAATGGA
>NC_057714.1:70816262-70845296 GCF_004010195.1 Chiloscyllium plagiosum
CAACTTTTTCACACAGAGGGTGGTACGTGTATGGAATGAGCTGCCAGAGGAAGTGGTGGAGACTGGTACAATTACAACATTTAAAAGGCATCTGGATGGGTATATGAATAGGAAGGGTTTGGAGGGATATGGGCCGGGTGCTGGCAGATTGGGGTATGATATCTTGTTGGCATGGACGAGTTGGACCGAAGGATCTGTTTCCATGGAGTACATCTCTATACTCTATGAGTGTTTATGCAATGCTTAAGTTATGTACTTGTACACAATTATTTTATGATTTATGCTAATTCTTCATCCATGGGTTTATAATCTGAATGGTGGCAAAGGCTTCTGTTGCTACTATAGTGCCAATACATGCTGAATGTCTATTCACTTTGTGTATCGATGGTCACTTGATCAGGCAGCTCATCATTTGATCTTGTAGCTTGGCTCGACAATTTGTGGATATTGGCTTGATACTGTTTTGTGTGTACTCTTTATTGATTGGAATACTATACTTATCTAACCTCTAGTGTGACTTATCATGTTCTTGAACCTCTTGTTTTGGCCTTTACTTTCTGCATTAACGTTTCCAATGTCCTCTGGTGCCATATGCATTGCAAACAGAGTTAAAAGCTGAACAATTTCTTGGTGCATGAATGATGGTGCAACACCATATTGTCTTCTAGGCTTTCCTGTGTTGGGTACTTTTGGATGAAATATGCAGAGAATGTAGACTCTTTCTGCCCATGAGTATGGCTTCGTTATCTGCAATCATAGTGCAACCTTTGTGTTGGCCTAAGAGGTCTTTTTGGAATGCTTCCACTGCAATAGATACTATCATGGGTTTGATTCTTCTCACTGCTGGCCCAGCTGCTGTGAAGACACAATCAAATGCTTTGTCTCAATATGTACTTGTGAATTTGCAAATGGTCTCCATCAGTCATTGCCGAAAAGACAGGAACACCAGACAGTGCATACTGAAGTTAAGCTTTGTTCATAATTGAGCTTCAAGTGTTGATCATAATTTTATCTGAATTCCTTAGATGGCTGTCAGACATATCTGATGTATTCAGTCTGTGAAGGGCTTTGTTGACTGTGTCAATTTTAATTTTAAAGGCTGTCATCTGCTTCAGAAATGGTAAGATTCCAGAAAAACAGTTCGATTGTTGGAACAAAATAAACTCAGGAAATATGTGGTTTTCTATTTGAATGTTGGAAATTTTGTGGTCAAAGTTTAGAGTTTTGCACAATTTTTAATCCTATCTAAAACTTTTGAGAATTCGACTTTAATATTCAGCCTGTCTTAAATTCAGGCAATTTTTATCATGCCTGCTTATTGGAGGAAAGTGCATTCCCAGAATGAATGTACATTGTGAATAGGACCCCTACAAAGCTGCAGAAACCTAATGAATGGCAAAACTTGAAAGCTGTTTCAATTTCAAACCAGCTCCTCCTGGATCGGGAAGGTTTTAATCTTATATAGTTTATATATTCAAGTTTTCAAGATCTCATGCTTTGTTATGTTACATGTGGTGTGCTTAAAAATATCCAGATTTTAACTCTGTTTGCAAGATATTTCCCGAAACCACAAACTGCCCCCAACTGCCGCCATGTTGCATTTTTCTCTTTGATGTGAACATACTTAACATACACAAGGATTGATGAAACAATGATGTGTATTCTTTACTTGAAGATAAGAGTATGGGTATATGCACATCATATTAGAACAACCATCTTCAACAAGAGACAATTTGGGGTGGCACGGTCGCTCAGTGGTTAGCACTGCTGCCTCACAGCACCAGGGTCCCAGGTTCGATTCCCGCCTTAGGCAACTGTCTGTGGAGTTTGCAAATTCTCCCCATATCTGCGTAGGTTTCCTCCGGGTGCCCTGGTTTCCTCCCACAGTCAAAAGATGAGGAGGTCAGGTGAATTGGCCATGTTAAATTGCCCATAGCATTAGTCAGAGGGGTGGGTTGCTCTTCGGAGGATCGGTGTGGACCTGGTGGGCCGAAGGGCCTGTTTCCACACTGTAGGTAATCTAATCTAATCATCTCCATTTGAAATTCAATGGTCCAACAATCACTAAATCCTCCACAATAACATTGTGGACTTTTCATTAACCAACAATGTTACTGGAAAAGTCATACAGAAAGCTTTTTATTAATCAGTATCTATGGGACCAGGAGAGTACCCCAGTTGATCAAATATTCTGGTTGATCAAGAGGCCCGCACAATCAATGTAAAAACACACTAAGTCGTAGAAAGGTAATGCTGGGATACACACCTCACTGTCATACTTTATTTACAGAATAGAACACTTCAAAAATAATTCAACTTTGCTTTAAGTAAAAACTTACTGGCAGACAGCCTTCTCACTCACACCCTCAACTGACATTGCAGTGATCGTGACAATACAATAAACTTCTGGTATTTAAGGTACATAATTTTCACGAGTTTATAGACAGTGCCAGTTCACAAGGAGCCAGTTAAAACGAAGTTTATTGTACTGCAGTTGCAACAGCAGGTCAGAAGATGGAAATTCTTTGGCAAGTAGCTCACCTCCTCATTCCTCAAATTCTCCACGATAAGAGGCTCAAGTCAACGGTGTGATGGAATACTCTCCACTTTTCTGGATGAGTGTGTAAAGTAATAGGATTAATATCAAACATACATAATAATGATGATGACAATGGTGTCAGATTCATCTGATTAAGTAGAGAGAGCTGGAAGAGAGCAAAATCTCTAACCTAATGTGAAGATAATGTGTGTATTAATCAAGCTGTAAATAGTTCCTGTATGGATTCCACAACATTACTCTCAATGACTAAACAGAGGTAAGACCCAACACACACAACCAAATGTAATGGCAATAGAAAAGAGAAAAATGGAGCATTGCAATCAGCAACTGAGCTGAACTTAGTGCAAGAAGTGCAGAGCAAAGAAAGAGGTTTTGGCCAAATCAAGCAACTCCTGCTGTCTTCAGAGATTTTGACAGAATATGATTTGCTTTTCCTGAATACAATAGTATTTAATGCACCTTTAACAGGATTAGTGACAATGCTCTTTCAACTGCAGAAAGATGGAGAGTGTAGACCAGAAAACTCTGCCTCTAGATTGCTAACTCTGGAATTGCATTCCCAAAGAAGTGAAAAAGAGCACTTGGCAACAGCATTTTCAGATTCAGTTCTGGGGTTTACAGTTTAAAATTCAAACTGACCATAAATTATTGGACAGTCTTCTGAACAGAAATGAATCACCACATTACTGCCCAAAATTCGGTAGTTCTGAACAAGACTCACAATATGTAACTCAGCTACAGAATGCACATTGAGACAGCATCAGGAGCAGCAGACATACTCTCAAGGATATCATGTAGTGGAACAGAACAAAAACATTTAGATTTTATTGAGGAGTTTGAAGCTTATAAATCAGAAGTTACTAAACATTGACCAATGACTGAAAGGAATCTGCAAGAAATAAGAGAATTGTGAAAACAGGATGAAAAATGTGTCAGGATCACGAAGTACTGTCTGGTGGGTTAGCTAGATTAGGTACCTACGAAACTAATACTTTATCATGCTTTGAACAGTGCAAAAGCCTCATTATAAGTGATGCCTTGGTAGTCTTCAATGAGAAATTATTAATATCAAAAGCTTTTCAACTTGTGATTTTTCAAAGAATTCATCAAGGACATTTGCATGTTTCAAACTGTTGAGCAATGTATTTGTCTGTTTGCCAGGTATTATTCACTCTATACAGGAAATAATTGCTAACCGCATTCCATTTATTGCAAACAGTTAGGAGAAACAGAACCACTATTACCATTAGACTTTACATCAAGACTACGAGGGTGCCTGCATATGGACTAATTCATATTCAAAGGGAAGATATTCATTATCATCATACACAAAGTGGATTGAAGTCAACTATCTGCACAGTAGCACTGCAGAGATCGCAATAAACTCACTTAAGAGAATCTACACCATGCAAGGAATTCCGGACATTGAAGTATCAGACAATAGCACAAAGGTTGAAATGAACATTTTAAGAGATTCAAAGGTGAATTTGATTTTATTCATGTTACCACTTCATCTCAGAATCCTCAAGCAAATTGAAAAACCGAAAAAGCAGTCAAGAGGTTTCTCGTTGTTGGTCAGAGGGTCTGCTTTTTCTAATCAGGTTTCAGATTTCAGGCACTTTCTTTTTTTAAAATTAAGAATGGCTTTGTAAACTCAGTGAAAAATATATAAAGTTTCAGGAGTTGTGTTATGCCTATCTTACTTGTATTAAAGGACCTGGCAGGCAGTTGTGAAATTGGGAGTGATAAGTGATAGTACATTAAGAATTGAGGGAACGTATGAAAAATGTCACATTGTAGTTTAAAACCAATTTTCCTTTCAGGAATTCATACATTAATTGGAGAACAAAGTTCTCTTCTACTCTATTTTCAGTTGTATTTGTGGAGAGAGATAAGATATCTGCCAAGACTGTACAATGGTAGTAGTGCATGTTAAGGATGCAAAACATGTTCCAATACCTACTAGCCCTTATTCCTTCTTACATTTGAGAGTCTGGAATAAAAGTATCTTTAATTGCAAAAATAAAATTAAGTGATTTAAATGTCATTACTTTCTACGCCTGTCTAAACTATGCAGCTTCAATTCTGCTCAGGCCTCCACATATGTCATTGAAACCATCCTGATTGTAACTTTCACCAAGGTCACTTTAAATGTCACTATCTCTGCCTCACATCCACTTTGTCTCTCAAACTATTATTTAAATCTCTGCTCCATCCTGATGATTCTTTCAATTTGAGCTCAAAAAATATTAATTTCTGTTTGACCACAGTTTCAGTTCCATTCTGTTTCCCTCTTCATTTCTTCTCTGCAAATGTTTCTTTGTTATTTCAAACTACCAGACCTTCAGCAGGTTGACTAAAGAGGGTCAAATGATTTTTATGAATAGGTCCTTGAATTATAGTTCCAAGTGTAGGCTTTTGCCCAAAATGTTGATTTTCATGCTCCTCGGATGCTGCCTGACCTGCTGTGCTTTTCCAGCACCACTCTAATCTAGACTCAGGTTTCCAGCAGCTGCAGTCCTCACTTTTGCCAAGTGTACAAATACTTGTTTGGTATTAATCATATGTCCCATTGACTGACAGGCCATATCAAATAACATGTTCCTTTGGCTCTCAAGAGTCTACAGTATGCCAACTATGCTCATTAAGTTCATGATCATCATTAGAACAGACTGTCCAATATTAGATGTGATTCTGCTATTGTACAATATTAACCAATTAGTGAGTTTTGAGAAGATTTGTAGCTCAAGTTGAGGTTCTGGATGTAAGTTTGCTCACTGAGCTGGAAGACAGTAATGCAGAGACTCGAACAAACCACTCAACTCAAACTTTGGGTCTGCTACGTGGATGAGACATTTGTCATCACTAAATGAAACAAATTAGTGGAAATCTTCAAGAGAATCAATAATACCCTTACTGGCATAACATTTACGAAAGAGGAGGAAAACTACAAGAAACTGCCATTCCTCGATGTTACAGTAGAGCGAACAGCCAATGGGGAATTTAAAACCAGTGTCTACAGGAAAACAACACATACGGACCAAATAGTGAACTACAGAAGCAATCATCCCAACATCCACAAACGAAGTTGCATTAGAACATTATTTCAATGAGCCACCACACACTGCAGGACAGAGGAACTACGCAGAACAGAGGAAGATCACCGATACAGTGTATTCAAAAAGAACAGGTATCCAATGAACACAGTCCACTGATTTATCAGCAACAAACCCCAACAAGCAGACAAAACGCATCCAGAAACCCTAGCACCTCTCCCCAATGTCAAAGACATCTCGAAAATGACTGCTAGACTACTCAGACCTCTTGGCAGCATGGTAGCCCACAAACTCACCAACACACAAAAACAGCAGCTAATGAACTTGAAAGATCCTATACAAACAATGAGCAAAACTAATGTCATTTACAAAATACCTTACAAGAACTGTAACAAACACTACTTTGGAAAAACAGGCAGAAAACTAGCCACCAGGATACATGAACATCAACTAGCCACAAAAAATACATGCACCACTCCCACTTCAACTGCGACAACACGTTCATCCTAGGACAAGCCAAACAGAGACATGTGCGAGACTTCATAGAAGCGCAGCACCCCAACTGGAACTCTATCAACAAACACGTTGACTTGGATCCCATTAACCACCCTCTGAGAAAAAGAACAGGAAAGGATATCATCACAGGAAATGACATCATCAACCCAAGGAAACCTAAATACATAAATAAAACGTGTGCCATAGTACCAGTGCTACACCGGAGGCCCACTGATGATATTACCTAGTATGGTGACAAATTTCTGAAAATGAACTTTCCAACTCAATGATCAAACTTACATCCAGAATATTAAATAATCCTGATTGTGCTACATAATATATTCAACACCAAATTAAGATTATCAGTCGAGCATACTGTGTGAGTTTCATTCGCACATTCTCAAAGCTATATTTATTCATTCACAAGACTATATTGTAAGTATTGTTGTGACCAAGCCCCAGGCAAAGTTCTCAAGTTATTTATGGTATCAGATCCAAACCCCAAATCATAGAAGTGGGATGAACTAGTTCACCTTCTTTAATCACCTGACCTCTTGGTTATAGAGTCATAGAGTCATAGAGTCATAGAGATGTACAGCATGGAAACAGACCCTTTGGTCCATCCCGTCCATGCCGACCAGATATCCGAACTAAATCTAGTCCGACCTGCCAGGACCAGGCCCATATCCCTCTAAACCCTTCCTATTCATATACACATACAGATGCCTTTTAAATGTTGCAAATATACCAGCCTCCACCACTTTCTCTGACAGCCCACTCCAAACATGCACCACCCTCTGCAAGAAAATGTTGCCCCTTAGATCTCTTCTAAATCTTTCCCCTTTCACGCTAAACCTATACCCTCTAGTTCTGGACTCCCCCACCCCAGGGAAAAGGCCTTCTCTATTTACCCCATCAATGCCTCTCGTGATTTTATAAACCTCTATAAGATTCTGGGTGTTTAATTGTTGGTTCTTTGACTGTGACTTCCATAGCACATTAGTGTTTGAACATGGCTAGTACACATGAATCTTAATTCTTATGACACCATTTTCCATGAGCATATGGAGACCAGTACGACAGTCAGTTGTAATCCTCTTTTTGTGTATTAATAGAATGTGAAAATGCAAAACACAAAACTGTTTGCAGGATTAGTTTTCTGCTGAATGGTGTCAGTCCCCTTATTGCCTGCTATGTCGCTGTCACTTAGTTTGAAGTTTCTCTGAGATTCCATATGTGCAACACTCCAGATCTCACACAGAGCTTTGCTAGACATCTACATGAATTTACATCGACAATCTTTTTCTTTCCTTATGGCTGTTACCATTTTAATAGAAAACACATTTTGGAATTAAACGTTAAACAGCCTGTTGTATTTGGGATTCTGATCTATTGAAATGACAGCAAAAAGAATATCCTCGCATATTGCACCGTTGAACTGAAGGCAAGGCTGTGACAAAGCCAATCCCTGATTCATCCTCATGGCTACATCTTGACCAAGATGGCTTGCCTGGTTTGAACTTAATTCATTAATTAAAGCTGTTAAATAGTTCCTTCTATACCTCTCTGCCAACTATAACTTAACCAACCACTATACAACCTGTCACGCTGTAGAAACTGTTGGCTCTTTTCAAAATAGGTTTCTTGTATTTGTGTGAGACAAAAACCTTTGACTTCTTTTTAACAATTTTAAAGTGCACTAAAAGGAGTGGAACTTAGATTGGTTCTGTCATTTAAAAACTCATATCTACTTTCTCCCTAAACTGTTGCTGTGCCTGTGAACTGCGTTGATAAACTAAGAATAGATGGAGTGAATCTATTCTTCAAGAATACATTAATGCTACAATACTCCTTCACTTATATTGAGAGGATATTTTGCTTCATGTTCCAACATTTTCTGTCTGGAAGATTTTAAATATATTTTGTAAAACCATGTTAGAAATGTTCGAAACTTTACAAATTATATTACACATTATGAATTTTCAATTTGAATTTAGAATTATAGAGTCATAGAGATGTACAGCTTGGTCCAACTCGTCCATGCCGACCAGATATCCCAAATCAATCTAGTCCCACCTGCCAGCACCTGGCCCATATCCCTCTTAAACCCTTCCTATTCATATACCCATCCAGATGCCTTTTAAATGGTGCAATTGTGCCAACCTCCACCATTTCCTCTGGCAGCTCATTCCATACATGTGCCACCTTCTGCATGAAAAAAATGCCCCTCAGGTCTCTTTTATATCTTTCCCCTCTCACCCTAAACCTATGCCCTCTAGTTCTGGACTCCCCCACCCCAGGGAAGAGACTTTGACTATTTATCCAATTCATGTCCCTCATGATTTTATAAACCTCTATAGGGTCACCCCTCATCCTCTGACGCTCCAGGGAAAACAGCCCCAGCCTATTCAACCTCTCCCTATAGGTCAAATCCTCCAACCCTGGCAACATCCTTGTAAATCTTTTCTGAACTCTTTCAAGTTTCACAACATCTTTCCGATAGGAAGGAGACCAGAATTGCACGCAATATTCAAACAGTGGCTTAACCAAAGTCCTGTACAGCCGCAACATGACCTCCTAACTCCTGTATTCAATACTCTGACCAATAAAGGAAAGCATACCAAATGCCTTCTTCACTATCCGTGACTTAACTTTCAAGGAGCTATGAACCTGTACTTCAGGGTCTCTTTGTTTAGCAACACTCCCCAGGATCTTACCATTAAGTGTATAAGTCCTGCTAAGATTTGCTTTCCCAAAATGCAGCACCTCACATTTATCTGAATTAAACTCCATCTGCCACATCTCAGCCCATTGGCCCATTTATTGTATATATTATCAAAAGTTATGTGAGAGAAAAAGTATCAATGTTTTGATGTTAAGATAAGTTAATTAGAATTAAGACGAGAGAGAGAGAGAGAGAAATTTAGTCGAGATCTAAAGGTATGTGTGATTGAGCAGAAAATATTAGTTATGTACTTAAATTACTTTAATTCAGAAACTCTGAATTGTGAACAATTAGAATTTATATAATATATTTTTCAAAGAAAAACTGTATGGAAAGCTTTCATTAAGCGTAAATAATGAAAATAGACATGAAGTCTGGAGATATTAGGAAAGATGGCTAAAGCCTCAGTCAAAGGGGTCTAAAGGTAGGAGAGGATGCGAGAGATGGAGCGATTTATGGAGGAAATTCCAAAGCATGCAACACAGCTGCTGAAGGCATAATTGCTCATATGGAGCAAAGGAATTTTGGAGTTGCACAGTTGCAGCACTGGAGGGAATTACAGTGAAGGCTATGGGGAGTGGAGAGATTATGAAAGGATTTTAAACACAAACATTAAACTTTTAACTTTGAGATGTTACGGGACCAGGAACCAATATAAATTGGGGAGAGGAGGGGTGATTGCTGAGGAGGTATGGGAAATGGGGTATCACTAAATGAAATGAGCCAATCTCAATCACAAAAAGATTCAATGCGAATCGAGTACACCAGTGAGTCGGAGTGACAGAGACAGTTGTAAAACAAAGACGAAGGTGGACATTTTATCTCATTCTAAATTCAACAATAAAAACACATTGGATTTTGAAAACATACAAAACTTTTTTGAAAGAAACATGGGCAGAGAGATGTTTGGGAGTGAGGGATCATTGAAGCTCTCACACTGAGCTGGCATGGGGAAGTGGTAAATGTGGGCAAACATTAAGAATGGATTGAGAGGTAATGAACATAGAGATTGAGGAGTTTGTTCCAGTGATACTGCCATCAAAGCTTCTCTCTTCAATGGTCTAACAATTCACTCAATTCTATTTTTAATTCATGGGATGTGGGAGTCACTGGTCAGTCCAACATGTATTACCCATCCCTAATGCCCAGAGGGCAGTCAAGTATCAACCACATTGCTGTGGGTCTGGAGTCACGTGTAGGCCAGACCAGGTGGGATGGCAGTTTCCTCCCCAAAAGGACATTAGTGAACCAATTCAATTGTATGCAGTAAGATTCAGGATTACACGAGTTCGCTGATGTGGGGTCTTTGACCTTATAAAAATCTTAGTAGCAATTAATTTTAGCAAGCCAATAGATCACAAAACATTCAACACTCACTTCATTCAAAATAAAGAACACAGCTTTCTTTTTAAAATCTAAATTCAGCAATTAAAGAGAGCCATCTGTTTGCAATGCTACAGTTTAAAGCTATTTATCACATTGCATGGGCATCATCATTGTACAGCATGGGGTAGATCCCCTTTCCAGAGCACAAACTTCACCAAGTATGTCATTGGGACCCTAAATTTGTGCACTGAAAGGCCTTAACCACTGACTCAGGTGCTTTGACTGCTATTGATAGACTTTAGGGCATTGAAAAACCTTATCATCAATGGGATTGATGAAGCAAATTCTTGTTCATCATGTGTCCACCTCCCCAATTTTAGGCAGTTAGAAGACACCAAAATCCCTCCACATATGTGCTGCTTTGGCACTACAATTGTTAATTGACTGAAATAAAGACTGCACTTTGTTGAATTGCTTGGGCAGTGATCCCAGTAGCTCTGCAGGGAGCAGATTCACTGATGCCTTCTCTCACAGTACACTTAGGAAACATCACTTTTCTGTGGTAGTGAATCTAGAATGAAGGAGGATTAAAAATAAATTCAAGAAAACATCCACACAAAGGGCTTTGAGAATACAGGGCACACAAAAGACAACCAACCAATGTGTTCAAAAGGGAGGTCAATACCGACTTTGGAATTTGGGATTATGGAAATAACAGAGCATTTGGATGATAAAGAACAATACCTTGGCCAATAAAGTGGTCCAATACATTCAACATGTCAAAAGGCTAATTGCAATTTCCAATTTATTTAATGTAATGGGTTTGAGTCTTAAAGTAGTATTCCTAAACTGGAAACAAAAACACGAAATGGCCCTGTGATGTTTAAAATCTGCTTCACAATTGATGGGGATTCGGAGCTTTTTCACCTGAGTTGCCTTCCAGCTGATTGGCTGTCTAGGCCATTTCAGAGGGTAATTAAGAGTCAACCAGATTATCATGGTCTGGAGTCACATGTAGGTCAAACCAGGTAAGAAGAGCAGTTTTCCTTCCTTCAAGTAGTGAATCAGATAGGTTTGTACAAAACTGACATGTGGACTCTATTAAATTTGTTTTTAGTTCCAGATTGTTTTATTGAATTCAAATTTTAACTTTCTGCCATCTTGGGTTTTGAACCCATGTCCTCAGATCACTGATGACTAGTCCAGTGATATTCTGTTATGTCTCAGCCTCCCATGCAGTTCTATCATATCCCACTCTCTTGTACTCCCTCTCCATCTCCATACAGAGGCAAATGCAAGGAGAAACAATACAAATGAGGAGTGGAAGTTCTTCAATGTATTTGTGTCTTTTAAAAATGGATTCAAGGAATATCTGTTAGGCCCAGGGTCTTGTGTTTTAAGATATACAATCTTTTTCATTGCCCCACTTACAGATCTGCTCTCTGAGCATTGTTTTGAACTAGCTCCCAAACGAATGAAGAATATTTGAGGCTTTTTTGCCTCCTCCTGTGCCTGATTCTCTACTGGGGCCTTTATGCAAGCAATTCTATCCCTGATTGGAATGTTACATGATCAAATGTCTATCAAAATGCTGACTGAAGGAAGTGCCCGTCTTTAATTCAATGTGAACAAATGCGAGGTCTTGCACTTTGGGAAAAAGAATACAAGCATGGACTACTTTCTAAACAGTGAGAAAATTCATAAAGCCAAAGTACAAAGGGATCTGGGAATGCTAGTCAAGGATCCTCTAAAGGTAAATATGCAGGTTGAGTCCGTGATTAAGAAAGCGAATGCAATGTTGTCATTTATCTCAAGGGGGTTGGAATATAAAAACACCGTTGTGCTACCGAGACTTTATAAAGCTCTGGTTAGGCCCCATTTGGAGTACTGTGTCCAGTTTTGGTCCCCACACCTCAGGAAGGACATACTGGCACTGGAGCGTGTCCAGTGGAGATTCACATGGATGGTCCCTGGAATGGTAGGTCTAACATACGAGGAACGGCTGAGGATCCTGGGATTGTATTCATTTGAGTTTAGAAGATTAAGGGGACATCTAATAGCAACTTACAAGATAATACATGGTTTGGAAAGGGTGGACGCTAGGAAATTGTTTCTGTTAGGCGAGGAGACTAGGACCCATGGACACAGCCTTAGAATTAGAGGGGGTAAATTCAGAACAGAAATGCGGAGACATTTCTTCAGCCAGAGAGTGGTGGGCCTGTGGAATTCATTGCCGCAGAGTGCAGTGGAGGCCGGGACGCTAAATGTCTTCAAGGCAGAGATTGATAAATTCAAAATGTCACAAGGAATTAAGGGCTACGGGGCGAATGCGGGTAAGTGGAGTTGAAATGCCCATCAGCCATGATTGAATGGTGGAGTGAACTCGATGGGCCGAATGGCCTTACTTCCACTCCTATGTCTTATGGTCTTATGGTCTTAATAGGGGCAGAACAGTGGCTCAATGGTTAGCACTGCTGCCTCACAGCATAGCATCAGGGACGCAGCTTCGATTCCATCCTTGAGTGACTATCCAGGTAGAGTTTGCATGTTCTCCCTCTGTCTGCATGAGTTTCCTTCCAAAGTCCAAAGATGTGCAGGTTAGATGAATTGGCTATGCTAAATTGGCCATAATGCCGAGGGATGTGCAGGCTAGGTGGATTAGCCATGGGAAATGCAGGATTATAGGAATTGGGTTTGGATGGGATGCTATTCAGAGAGTCAATGTGGACCTGCTGGCCTGAATTGTTTGCTTCCATACTGCAGGGATTCTTTGCATATTCAAAGTGGTAGTTGGTTTTCTAGCAGTGGGACTCTGCAGAACTAAGTGGCAACTACCACATACCCAAGCAGTAAGATCAATCTGCCAGTTTTGCAATGTCATATGTACTCTAATGAGCTTTCCAAGATCTGAACACTGCTGCTGTAGGTGCTTTCACTGCAATAATGATGTGGGACTGACTCAACAATTGCCACTTTCAGACAAACAGCTATTACTGTATTATTATCTGAACCATTATTAGTCTGAGAGTTACACAGCAGCACTAGACTCAGGCTCCTATCTGAAGATGCAATGAAAAGCATGAGACTGGAAATAAATGAAGCACCTACCAGGGGAAAAGTGAGAATTAATGTATGTGTCATAAGGGAAATGCAATTAATGGCTCAAAGCATGAAACTTCATGCTTCTCAGCTGAAACTGATTTTATGTAAATTAACTAAATTAAAATACATGAGATAATAACTAATTTAGGTTAATTTGATATGCATGTCTAGTTTTACAAAACACGTGCTATAAGAGATGCATAAAACATAAAATCTAAGGTGACTTGGAGTGTGTTGTGTCTATCACTGCATTTAACTGAAACATACAGCATGAAACCTCAGGAAACCTAATTTTTAGTATTTAAAGCTTGACCTTCTGAACCTGCATTTGCAATCAGCAAATGTGTAATTGTAAAATGGCATCTTTAACACTTACCTGGAAGATGTTTTTGCTATTTAGTGGTAAATAGTGGTAAAGTTGTTGCCATCTATATAGCTTCTCCAGACAGCACAACTGAAATTCTAACAAGAAACAGCTTCATCGGAAAAGGGGGCTGGGGTGGCAGGGATGGGGGTTGGCGGGGGGAGGGGGTGGGGGAGGTTGGTGGAGATTGTCAAAAATATGCGAAATGGAAAAGCAATTCACTGTTCAAAATGGAAGCAGTAAAACTGGAATTATGACCTTTGGGTGATTAATTGTTTTGAACTGCTGGATGGAGCTTGGTAAACGAGGAAGGAATCCACTTTCACTGGATCCTACACAATGTAAAGGAGAATGCAATATTCTGCTGGAACCCAGGAAGGATCCCAAAAACATCATCCAATAGCTTCCTGTAGAGTTAACTATTTCAATGCTTCATTACTTGGGCTTTATTGGGCTTACTCTCCTCCATCAGAGTGATGTCCTTTCAGCATTCCTGTTGCTATTCAGAATTGTCTCTGTGGATTCACTGGCCTCTTCTGTGCAAATGATTGCTTCCCTCTAAATGGGGCCGGCATTTTGTGCCAGCACTGCTCAGTGACAGAAATGTTTCCTTTGAGTCAGAGGTCATGGATTTCATAGGTCCAATTAGAGACAAAAGAAAATGAGAACCAGGAGCTACAGTAGGCAATTCTGTCCTTCAAGCTGACTCTACCAGTTGATACGACCATGACTGATCTTAGCTTGGTGTCTCAAAAAGTAATGAACATTGTGCAATCATCAGTGAACATGCCCACTTTTGACCGTATGATGGAGGGAAGGCCATTCATGAAGCAGCTGAAGGGGTTTAAGATACTGCCCTGAGGAACTCTTGGAGAAACCCCCACTTTCCTGCCCACTCTCTATAAATCTCCAAGCGATTACTAATTAAAAATCTATGTCCTTTTTAAATTCACTCAACGTCCCCGCATCCACCGCACTCCGGGATAGTGCATTCCAGAAATTCACAATCCTTTGAGAGGAATAATTTCTCCGCATTGCTGTTGTAAATCTGCTGCCCCTTATCCTACAGCTTTGACCTCACTTTCTAGATGGCCCGACATAAGGAAAGATCCTTCTATACTGAAAATGTGGTGCTGGAAAAGCGCAGCAGGTCAGGCAGCATCCAAGGAACAGGATAAGCCCTTCTTCAGGAATGAGGAAAGCGTGTCCAGCAGGCTAAGATAAAAGGTAGGGAGGAGGGACTTGGGGGAGGGGTGTTGGAAATGCGATAGGTGGAGGGAGGTCAAGGTGAGGGTGATAGGCCGGAGTGGGGTGGGGGCGGAGAGGTCAGGAAGAAGATTGCAGGTTAGGAAGGCGGTGCTGAGTTCGAAGGATTTGACTGAGACAAGGTGGGGGGAGCCTCATTCCTGAAGAAGGGCTTATGCCCGAAACGTCGATTCTCCTGTTCCTTGGATGCTGCCTGACCTGCTGCGCTTTTCCAGCAACACATTTTCAGCTCTGATCTCCAGCATCTGCAGTCCTCACTTTCTCCTCAAAGATCCTTCTATGTAGACTACAGTATTGTGGTGAAGCTACGACTTCACCACAATACTGTAGTAACAGCACTGACATTGGATCTGGCATTGAACAAACCTGTAATGATTGTCTGTTTACAGCAAATCAAAATTAGAATCAAATGTAATCTGTGGAATAGATTCACCAGAAATAGGAAACTGTAGAGGAAACAAATGAAACCTGGGATTATTTCTACTGGAACAGAGATTTATTCACATTTTGTGAAATTGTGAAGTGTCTTGAATTGGCAATGATGGTTTCCACTAACTGGAGTATCAAGTGATGAAGTATTATCAATTTAAAATTGTCACTAAGAGGATGAAAAGGTTAAGAAACAGTTTAATATTTTTTGTAAATTGTTAAAATGTAGAATACTTAAGTCGCAGGTAGAAACTGAGACTCCTGATAAGGGAAGATTGGGTGCAGTGGATACAGTAAATGGTGTGTGTGGAGGTGCAGGTGAATTTGCGATGGATATGGAAGGATCCACTGGGGCCTTAGAGGGAGGTGAGGGGGAGGTGTGGGCGCAAGGGTGCGGGGAGGGGAGGTTGGGTGGGTGGGGGGTGTGGACCTGACGAGCGAGTCGCGGAGGGAGTGGTCTGATAGGGGTGGGGAGGGAAATATATCCCTAGTGGTGGGGTCTGTTTGGAGGTGGCGGAAATGACGGAGGATAATATGATGTATTCGGAGGTTGGTGGGGTGGAAGGTGAGGACCAGTGGGGTTCTGTCCTGATGGCGATTAGAGGGGCGGGGTTCAAGGGCGGAAGTGCGCGAAGTGGAGGAGATGCGGTGGAGAGCATCGTGGAATTATATTGCCATTCCTTCATGGTGGCTGGGTCAAAAATCCAGGAATACCCCTCCCCGGGAATTTTGTAGGTTGACCTACAACACATGAAATGCAGCAGTTTGAGAATGCAACTCACCATCATCTTCTCAAGGGCAACTAGGAACAGGCAATAAATGCTGATCAGCCAGCAATGCCCATGACCCATGAGTGAACAAGAAGATGTATACTCATGTAGGACATTGTCCTGCATGATATCCAGGAATACATACTGCTTGAATTCCTGGTGTGTGTATGGGTAATGGAAGTTTCCCATTATAATTTCTCTACAATGATGGCATCACCCTATGATTTCCCTGCACATTAAATATCCTTCCTTTGTTCTTCAATATCCTTTCCATTAGTTGGTAGTTTATAGACTATACCGAACAGTGGAATTGTTTCTTCGCTCCAGCCAAATTGATACTGCGCTTGGAACCTTTGAAGAATCCTCTTTTTTCCAGCACAGCAATTCCCACCTCAGTGAAAAGCTTCTACCTCTCCAGTTTTCCTTCTTTTTCTATCTTTTCTGAATACCTTGTACGCAGGAATATTTAACAGCAAGTCTTGACCTTCTTTGAACCAGGTCTCTGAGTCAGCAGCATGAGAGGCAGAGGGGTGAACTGATAGATATTTACAAAATCATGAGGTGTAAGGATAGCATAAATAGACAAAATCTTTCTCTGGAGTGGTGGTGGGGGTGGTGGGGGAGGGGTCCAAAACTAGAGGGCATAGGTTTAAGAGGGAAAGATTTAAAAATGACCTGAGGGGTAACTTCTTCAGACAGAGGATGGTTCGTATGTGGAATAAGCTGCCAGAGGAAGTGGTAGAGGCTAGTACAGTTACAACATTTGAAAGGCACCTGAATGGTTATATGAAGAAAAAGGGTTTAGAGGGATATGGGCCAAATGCTGGAACATGGGACTAGATTGATTTAGGATAACTGGTTGGTATGGATGAGTTGGAGTGAAGGTTCTGTTTTAACATTGTGCACTCAATGATTCTATGATCACCACAGCATCAAAATTCCACATGGCAACCTGTACTTGTGTCGCCCCAGTGTTGTTTATTGTAATCCATGCATTCACATATTTGCATTGTAGTATTTAAGGGCATTGTACTCAAATAAAGGAAAAGAGCCAGTTCATCTTTGTTTTTCTGGGAACTTAACGATTTGGGGAATCGGTCAGGAAACAAAATAACTTGGGAATAATTCAGACAATTTTCACAATCCTGATGCACGCTTAAATAAAAAAACCCCGTAATCTAAGGCATTCAACTTCTTTGCCCACCATGTACATGAGAGACAAAAATAAATAGCAAACAAGGAGAAATTGGGTCAGTCTTTTTTTTATTTGAAAACAAATACTTTATCACACCCTGGTATTTTCAAGGGTTGCAGGTTAATTTTTCCATAGGATTACATAGGATATACAGCACTAATAGAGCACCAAGCCCATGCCATGGATTATGCTCCACTCAAGCCTGCTGCCGTGCTTTCTCATCTAAATACATCAACATATGTGCTGTTGCCTTTTCATTCACATAGTTTCCCCTTAAATTCACTTCAATCACTCCCTGTAGGAGCTTGTTCCACATTCTGATCATTCCTTGGGTAAAGAGGTTTTTTTTCTACATTAGTAGGCAGTAGTGAGTTCACAGGATTAATTGACGCCCAGGGAGGGATTATAAAACAACGCCAAGTTGTAAGTGGCTACATGAATTGTTGTGTCAGTGAAATCATCATCTCAGTTTCATGGCTCCTTCATTACCTTATTCTGAGCTGCTTATAATGGAATTATCTGTGTTTTTTGTTAGTTATCATTTATAATGGATGAGTATGAGATTCATTAATTTTGTGACCTGCTTCCTTAATATTGTGAATGGCTGTATTAATTCTGATAATTCCACAATTAAGCAGCTACAGCTGATGGTATTTCATAAATCATAAATTATGAGGAATTATTAATATATGGAGGATGAATAAGTCATTACAGCGCACTGCCCTGCTTGCAGCTTTTTGTACAAAATCTCTTGTGTGATGAGTTCTTTGATCTCTGTTTCCTCAAATCTTTTCAAACAGATTAGGTGCAGTTTTAATCTGCACAGCTGTAACTTTAAAAAGGTAAAATATAATAGCTATAATACATGTTTGACAGTTATTTTATCAACATTACATGCATGTGCAAACTTGTCAAACACAGGCACAATTTTTGATTCATTGATCTGCATGTCTGTGTTCTCACAACCTGCAATGGAAACTGTTCCATGTTGCAGCTAAGAAGAAATATCATTTAATTTGAGCAATGACTATAATCATCTTATATATTTGGGATAAAATGTCATCATTTTTAAAATGATTAGTCCAGCAACAAATCTTGAAAATTAAATTGTCCTTTTTTTTTAGATTTCCTTCATGCAGATTGTAAAGCTTAGCTGTAACACTGGTGCTAACGCAATGAAGATTTCAAAGTGGAGACCAGAACATTTCTGGTCATTTCTGCCGCAGTACGCCTAGACTAACTGGGCAGCAGAACAGACAGGCCATGTGTGTGCCAGAAGGATGCACAATGGGCAGTCTTTAGCATTGTCTGGAGGCAACATAGAACATAGAACATAGAACATAGAAAAATACAGCGCAGTATAGGCCCTTTGGCCCTCGATGTTGCGCCGATCCAAGCCCACCTAACCTACACTAGCCCACTATCCTCCATATGCCTATCCAATGCCCGTTTAAATGCCCATAAAGAGGGAGAGTCCACCACTGCTACTGGCAGGGCATTCCATGAGCTCACGACTCACTGAGTAAAGAATCTACCCCTAAAATCTGTCCTATACCTACCACCCCTTAATTTAAAGCTATGCCCCCTCGTAATAGCTGACTCCATACGTGGAAAAAGGAACATATGTCATTTTGAACCATGCAGATCCAGTTAACACCCTCTGATTATCATCGGTTCATCTACATGAGGAACATTTTCCTCCCATCTACAGCCTTTACTAGCATTCATTTAAAAGGCTGACTACAACTCCCATGTGAGGAGTTTTAGTCTACTTGTCCTGGTGCAGAGTTTGTGGAAGTACTGCATTGAATTCTTGGCAGAATTTTGCTGGCTTTTGGATTTTCAAATGAGTAATATTGAGACAGAGAAGTACTGTAGTCCGACCGAAAGAAAGTCTGCCACAGTTAGCAGGGGCTGTTTGCCTCTTCCAGTAGAATGTGATATGGAAATATAACAGAAATGGGCAGCAGTGTATGTGGAGAAATAGCAGCTACTGAACATGTAGGTATGGAACTTTGTCATAATGTCATCAGATAGCATGGCACAGGAACCCAAGACTGTCAGGTTCACGAGGTGTCTTCTCTTAACATCTCTTGTATATATTAGCAGTTAGTGAAGGTAGTCAATGTTCACTGACATGGGTGTGGATTGTTCTCTATCAATAAACCAGATGTGAGTATGCAAAAGATGGAAGAGAAGCCCTCTCAATAGAAAGCCCTAAATCCCTAATGATGATTTTTTTGGGCACTTTGAAATGAAGAGAAGAGGCAGGCAGGCACAAAAAAAGCAAAGCTGGGCAGGGTGCTGACCTGTCACGAGCAGCATTAAATTTTTCCAAGTCAGGGTTGGGGTCAGAAGGGCTATCTGCACCCACAGGAGAGAAGTCACTATCTTGCTTTGGCAAATTACATCACTGAATCCCCCACAAACGCCAAGCAAGAAATTGCCTTTGATCAGAAACAGAACTAGCCCAGCCATATAAATACTGTGGTTACAAAAACAAGTCAGAGGCTGGGAATTGTACAGCTAGTAACTCATTTCTGACTCTTCAAACCCATCATCTACAAAGTGCAATTCAGGCGTATTTTGGAAAACTGCTTACTTGCCTGAATGAACACAGCTTCAATAATATACAAGAAGCTTGACACCGTCAGGACAGAACAGCTCATTGATGGGCACTCTATCCATTGCTTTAAACACTCACTCCTTCCACCATCTGATGCATAGTAGCATATACAAGATGCACAACAGCAAATTGCCATGTCTCCTCTAAAAGCACTTTCTAAAGCTTTATCACCGAGAAGTGCAAGGGCAGCATATCAATTTAACACCTACAAGTTCCCTTCCAAGTCACACACATTCAAAATCTTGGAACTCCCTTCCACGGGTATTGTGGGTGTACCATATTATAGGGGTATTATATGAAAGCAGCTCATCGCCATCTTCTCAAGGGCAATTAGGAATGGTCAACAACAATGCTCATGTGATGAAGAAATGATCATAAAGCCAGAAGGAGCTTTGTTAACCACATTTAGAGGAACCTTACTGGGAGTTCCCAGTTGACCTCCAGCTTCCCAACATGGTGGTGAGTGAGGACCACAGTTTAACCACTTGAAGGTGTGTATCTAACAGTAGGACAGCGCACCATTGGTCCAGGCAAGCCTCCAGCCTCCAGCCTCCATGCCTGCCCATATGCGGAAACAGACCCTTCAGTCCAACTTGTCCATGCCAACCAGATATCCTAACCCAATCTAGTCCCATTTGCCATCATTTGACCCATACCCCTCTAAACTTATTTTATTCATGTACCTATGCAGATGCCTCTTAAATGTTGTAATTATACCAGCCTTCACCACTTGCTCTGGCAGCTCATTCCATACATGCATCACCCTCTGCGTGAAAACGTTGCCTCTAAGGTCCCTTTTAAATTTTTCCTATTCTCACCTTCAACCTATGGCGTTTAGCTCTGGACTCCTCCACCCTAGGGAAAATACCTTGTCTACTTACCCTATCCATGCTCCTCATGATTTTATAAATCTCTTTAAGGTCTGCCCCGCACAGCCTCCAATGATCCAGGGAAAACAGTATGGAATGCTGTCGTTAAATGTCACACATGTGCAGCAGCTGCAAGGATTCACGCACAGTAATTGGTGCACTGACACTCTTCACAGTACTGACTTCCAGTTCCGAACATCAGAAGCCTGTGCACAAGAAAAATTGTTTGTGGGACACTGGTCCTGCACCACAAATCGTTAGCAATACTGCCATGCTGCAGTATCCATTGGCTGCAGATGTTTCTTGTTAAATTGAAGTTGAATTGACTAAAGACTGGCATCTGTGATGCTGGAAATCTTAGCAATTGGATGCGATACATCACTTTCGAGACACTGCTGACCGAAGAAGATTGTAAATGCTTTGTCTTTTGAACTAATGTAGTGAGCTGCCTCATTATATACAAGATGGAGATATGTGTGTACTCCCCTCTAACAGTTAGTTGTCCAAAACCACTCATGATGAGATATGATAAAATTACAGTGCTTAGATCTGATTTATTAGCTTTAGTATTATTTTGCTCTGATTGTTGCATGATGTTTCTCATAATTCAAGTGCATGAAGTCCTGTTATATAGCTTCACAGACTGATATTTCATTAGGAATGTTTAATGCTGCTCCTACACTCTTCATTGAACCAATATTAATCTCTTAGCTTGATCATAGAATCCCGACAGTTCAGGTAGAGGTCATTCAATCTATCAAATCTGCACACTTGGGGAGAATATACAAAATCCACACAAACAGTCACCCTAGGATGGAATTGAACATGGTTCCCTGGCACTGTGAGACAGCAATGCTAACCACCGTGCCACCAAGCCACCTGATGATTAGGCTTGAATGGGTAAAATACTGGGTCATAGGTCAGAGATTGTAATTGAATGTAATTCTGCTGCTGTTGATGGCAGACAGCATCTTGTGGAGTTTTATCCCATTTAGCATAAGGTTAGTGCCACACAACTCAATGCAGGGTATCCTCAATGTAAAGACTGACCTTGGTTCCACAAGAATTATGGCTACTAACCTGTCGTAGACAGATTGGTGAGGATGAGGTCAAATAGCAATGTTCCTCTTGTTGGCTCCTTGTTGGCATTGTGCTGAGAAATCCCACCTCTCACCTTTTCAAACACTCTATCTTCTCTATTTCACCTTCTCCTGATGTTGTGGCCCAGAGGAAACTGCAAAAATTACCCTCATAATGGAGAGCAATTGATGTATTTAGAACCTTTGAGAAACCCAGGAATCATTTATGACATCTGAACCCAGTAACAGATTTAGGCATAAACTGAGTAAGCTACAGCGGAGGGTCTCACATTATGAGGAGCCTTGAAATTATAAAAAAAGTCTAAATTTCAGTTCTTAAATAATAAGCTGAAAACTAAAGCAGACATGGAAAAAAGACTCTTTAAAATATTCATTTTAATTAAGTCTGACAAAAATATATTCACATGGCTGCACAGGTATTGAGTGCAACAGTCCTACTTGTATATTCAATATGACCAGAAAGCTTTGATTTGCTTCCAGCCCAACATTTAAGAAATGCAGCACTCAGACTCCCAGGATGGTTTTCCCATTTGAACACTTTCTAACTTACCTTGAATTCGAAAAGCAGAGCGTGGTGAAAGTGTGGCCAACGCAGTGACTGGAAAGTTGACCATTAATTGCAGCCACCAGTCATATTATACTGCAGCTAATGTGGCAAGAAGGTATAATCATCGAATCATAGAATCTTCCATTACAGCATGGAAGCAGGCCATTTGACACCATCAAGTCCACATTGTCCATCCAAAGAGCGTCCAACCCAGACACACCCCTATACCTTATCTCCATAGCCTCAAATTTCCCGTGGGTAACCCAGCTAGCTTGCACACCCCTGGGTACTATGGACAATTTAGCATGGTAAGTCCACCTAACCTGCACATCTTGGGACTGTGGGAGGAAATTGGAGCATCCAGAGGAAGCCCACAGCCACTGAGCCACTGTGCTGCCCATGGCATGCAGCAAAACCTTCTAAAGAAAAAATAAAATGTGCATTCTGTGTGCTGGATGGTCACTGAATCTTGTTGGCTGTGCTGTAATTGATTGCTGATTGTAGCTGCGGTATTTTTATTGCCATTGTGCAATATACACATTCTTCTCCACCTCTGCAAGACACCAGATTGCACACAAGTTCTATTTGGCTCAAGATTCCACCATAACAAAATATTTCCCTGACACTTGGTGAGAACATATGCAAAGGCTACTTCAGCTGTAGCTGAGAATTATAGTCCAATTATTGATGTTTTTGCTCATCTTCACACTGATGACAGTGAAAAAAGTCATACGAAGAGAAAGACCGAAATTCTGCAAAAGAAAATGGAAGCATTAGAGTTTGTGTTCATGTTAGAACATTGAACATTTACTCAATCAATTCCACAAAACCAGTGAGGCCCTGCATAATGCATAGATTACACATAGTGCACGTGCAAGGATTTACACATCACTCTCTCACTTCTTGAAGGAAAGCTGAAAACTTTTAAGTACATTGAATTGAATACAGAAAGAACCTGTCTATCATAGACCACAAGTAAGTGAGTAAATGCAAAAGAATGGGAAATAAAAGAAATCAATGATGATGATACATCTAAAGCTGATGAAATGCTTTCTCCAAGCAGCCAATTTTAAGTGAAACCCTTTATTCTTATGACGGATGCATTAAAAGCAACTTGAGGAAAAGAGCAATCATCTACAAAAATGTTCCAAACGATTTTTCATTTTTGATTGATTCAGATGCCTTTGGGGGAAGCAGCTGTGTGAGGATGTAAAGCTTCTAATGAAAGAATATTCTGACGATGCTGATGTTAATTCTGTTAGACAAATAAAGCACTTCTAAACTTACATCATGGAAAATTACTCAGATAAAGGGCATTTGTACCACCAGGACCTGTATCAAGCCATCATCTAAGATAAAATTCGATTGGCTTTCCCAAAAGTAGAGGCTCTTTTTGAGTCTAATGGTAACAAACTGCTTAGAAGAAAGGTCACTTTTGCAGCTGAAAACATCAAAAATGATCTGTGGACAATAAAGATGCAAAAAAGTTGTTTGCAATAAATATGAAGTGCATATAAAGTGATCACCTTCTTAGTTTATTAGTTGAGAATAATACCAATGACTTTGCCACCCAAAAGTCACAAAAGAAAATCATTGAACTTTTATGTGGATTATACTGCTGTATGCAATTTCTCTTGTATTACTGTAGATTAAATATTTTTATACATGGTAATTAAGATATCACAAAGTATTTTCATTTGGAAGTATTTGATAATGAAAATAGGTTTGTAACAAGATACATGTTTTAGTTAGATTATTAGTTTTCATGCTGTGCTCTCACCTATGGATATATGCAGATATAAAGCTTTGGTCTTTCTGTTTTCATTTTCTTTTCTGTAAGAATAATGCACCAGTTTCAGTAATGCTACAGGGCGTCCTAGGCTTGACACAGCTTAGGGCCTCAGCATGTCATGATACAGCTCTACTAATTTCTTTCTTTTTATGACTCCAGTGACACAGTAATTCAAGTAACTCTGCAACAGCAAGCAAGGAGTGAACTGCAATTAACCCGCAGGTTGGATGGTGATACCAATACATAGCACTGGTGGGAAATTCCCTGGAACCTCAGATTGTGATTTCCACCTTGTAATTTTCCTCTTCACCACTTGTTGCATGTAAGATTGCGACTTACCTTGGGGATAGGGTATTGTGTTCCACAGCTTCAGCAGATAGCTCTTGTTCCTAACATTCATCCAAAGCCTTGACTCATTCTATTAAGGGCATCATATCAGTCTGAGTCCCAGAGAACAATTTAATCATTAACACTTCCACTTTGAATCTTTCCCTGTTGGTATTTAGGATGCAGAATTGGGGTATCAGTAGGACAATTAATTAAATCACATCTTATCTGTGAATGGAATGATACACCAATGAGACAAGGAGCCTTCGACTTAATATGTGTTTCATAGATGCCAGCGATCTCAGGGAATATAGTAAGCCTCTCCCATTGCTGTGCAGGAAACACTTTAAAATTGATAAACTGAGAAGGTGTATGAAGTGTGGCATCTATCATCAAGTGAAAACAGGATCTTGTATGTTGGTTGATGCTGTATGTATTATCTGTATTGACTGAAATGATCCACTGACACAAAGATTGATTTCTATAGTTACTTTCATCACCATTGATATCAGGAAAGCGCTTCGAATGTGGCCAAATATCCTCCTTTAATATATCACAGGAGCAGCTGAGTAACTGTTAACTGAAGTATAGTTGCCTCATTCACATCTCCTCCAATATCATCCCAAAAGATAATCAATGCATTTTCTGAGGTGAGGAGAATTTTCTCCTGATCAACTTTTTGGATCCTGCCTCTTTGTTCTTCCATCCATTGAGCTCCTATTATGTGTAAAATAGACAATATTGGGTCCATCAGTGAAAAAGGCAATTTTCTGTTTGAATATTTGCAACCTTCCACCATAAGAGTCCCAGGACATATATTACATCAAATATGATAAAAAATTAATCATGTCATTGTGAAAAGAAGTTGAAAAAGCCAGAAATTTGAATTGCTCAAGTCTTTTGTTTAACTTTCTTCCATTTTATTAAAATCCTTTTTGCTGAATCCTGGCTACAATAAGTATACACAAATATTAAATTGCAGCAACGCTGGATCCCTGCATCTCCTCAGATAAAGTGTAACATTTAATGTCCTGTTTAATGCACAAATCGTGTTTAATTAGGCCACGTTCAAGGTAATACATGAATCTCTGTGATAATTTCATTGGTCACAATTGAAAATAGTGCATCCTGTCTCTGATAGCAGTTTCATGCTTTCCACGTTTAGATGTAGACTTTGTGCAGAAACCACAAACTAATGTCAGTAATGACAGTGAATATTTGAAGTTTTGCTGTTGTTGCAACAGCAAAATCCAGTCCATTATTGAAATGAGACCTGATATCAAAAATGGTTCAGACCTCACATTGATGTCATTGGTCATCTGTAGTATTACACTACCCTGAGGACCAGACATTCCATCCATAACCGGTCCCAACATTAGCCCCCTCCCCAGGATTCGATACTTATCTAAACCCCGCCACCTCCTCCTGGTTACCACCATGCAATGGTCTCGACTACACTTGCTGCCCCCCACAACCCTCCTCTTGCTGTCAGCTCTCACATCTTCTGGTTCTGATACCCACCAAGCTGGCTCGGTCCGTAAGTATGCCCACTACCAGCCCAGTATTTCCATTCTCCAGTGACACTACCCCCAACATCCTCCCTCTCCACCATCAACCCCAACATCTCCTGTCCTCACTATCAGTGGTCTTGATGTATCCACCACTCCCAGCCTACCTACATATTACAACACTTACCTGGTGCCCTACCCACCTGACACCTGGGCTTGATTCACCTGGTACACAATTTACTGGTACCCTAACCACTTGGCAGCCTGGCAGCCTACCTAACTGCCATCCTCTCTGCACACACACTTTACATATTACTTACTTAACATTTCACAGGAAATATGAAATATGAGGCTGAACAGCTGGACATCTGAATCTCTGAACGCAGCACACTGATTGTCGCAAAAGGGATTCGATTTGACTTTCCTAATAGGCTCATGCCCGAAATGTCGATTCTCCTGTACCTTGGATGCTGCCTGACCTGCTGCGCTTTTCCAGCAACACATTTTCAGCTCTGATCTCGGGCATCTGCAGTCCTCACTTTACTCCTCAGAATACCTTGAGCCAATGTCTTAAGATATCATGCATCTCAACACTCACATGATATTCCTGAAAGCATGGAATTTCAGGCTTAACTATGATAGTGACCTTGGATATGACTGTCAAAGTAATAAGTATATATAAATTGCAAAAATATTCATACCCTTCATTATCTTGAAACCCTTTATAAGGTTAGTCCTGAACTTTCTCAGTTCTAATGAGAACGATCTGAAATTGGCCTTCACCATGACTGATTTGCTTTAACATTCAAGTGTAGCTACCAATTCACTATAATCTGTTTTACAATGTCAGTGAAGACCAATTTCACTCCTTGAATCTATAAACTCTATTTCTTTAACTGTGATCCTTATCTCTGGAAACAGTCTAGTGAATCTATACTGTATCTTTTCCTCTGCCTGTATGTCCTTCTCAGAACAGAGTAGCCACTACTGCAGCCTGACTAAAAGGTCAGACAAGTAAATATTACTTTTTTAGTTTTTGAATGCTAAGCAGTGGAAACAAAAATAAGGATTCTGATAGTCAGTTTACAGCTATATTTACTGATATTACATTCTTTGTCCTATACTCCATTTAAAGTTTTGACATGTTACAGTGTATTTCCTTTCTTTAATATATTGTTTAATGTTTTCTCGACTGATATTTTGCTTTAGTATATATACACATTTTACATGATATACTGAGCTTATCACAAAAGATGTGATTAATAGAATTCATACAACTAGTTCTGCACATGCATCCAATTCATGTTTATAGGCTCAAAATTCTGGTAACACTGTCATACCAGCAGCAGAGTGACAGGCAGAATTTGCAACTCTTTGCCATATTAAGAAAAGTCACAATTGTCAGCTTTCTTAAAGCCTCAAAGAATACAAAGTCAATACCACTCAATCCTGCACGTGGCCTTGTGTGATTTTGTGGGGATGAATTTACATTAGTCTTACAGGTGACATAGCATAACTGCTGGATTTTAAGGGAGACTTCAGGATTCAAAAAAGGCACTTTTCTGAAATATTATTTGGCGGGGGGGGGGGGGGGCGTTCAGGAATGGAAATACACACTATTGCTCCATCAGATGCTGTCATGAGAGAAAGTAACAGGCAGAACTGAGTGGAAATAAGTTCCGCCTTAACCATTTAGTTCCACTGATCCCAAATTGACTGATTTATGCCACAATAAGGAATTGCATTACTGAGCTTATAACCATGACAGCAGCTATTTACTTTTATTTTGTATAAGTGTTGTAATGCTGATATATTGTAATATTCATGCTTCTTAAATGCACTCCTTTTCAAGTCATGGAGTCATGAGCAGCACAGTGCCGGCTTTTCAGCCCAGTGAGTTTATGTTGCCTCCACTGGGGAGTACTCCAGTCTGTATCACACCCCCATTTGCTATATGCAGCCTTGCAGGTTTATTGTCGTCAAGTGCCCGTCTACTTACCTTTTCAAATCATTTATCGTTTTTGCTTTCACTACCCTCAAGGATGCAGAGTTTCAATTCATTACAGTTCCTCTTCACATTTTCTTGCAAATCTCACCCAAATCTTAAATCTGTGTTCCCTATTCCTTGTACTATCACCTGGAACAGTTCTTCCTTGTCTGCTGTATCTAGGTCTTTCATACTTTTACCAAATTTTCCCTCAATCTCCTTTACTTCAAAAAGAATAACCCCAACTATTCCAGTGTAACCTTGTAATTCAAATAGTCTTGTAATCCAAATGCTCTATCACTGGAAACATTCCGGTGAATATGTTTACAAAGACCCTCACACCCTAGTTCAACGCAGAATGCAGAAGAAAATGTAAGGAACTGTATCAGGCATATCTAAAAATGAGGTGTTAACCTGGTGAAGCTACAGCACAGGACTACTTGCATGCCAAATAGCATAAGTAGCAATCGATAGGCAGAACTAAGTGATTCCACAAACAATGGATCTGATGTAAGCTCTACAGTCCTGTCACACCCAGTCCTGAATGGTGATAGCTTTTTAAACAATTCACTAAAGGATGAAGCTTCACAAGTATACCCACCCTCAACAGTCTGGAGAGCTGAACAAATCAGTGCAAACAACAGTGCTGAAACATTTGCAACAACCTTTGGCCAGAAGCACCAAGTGCATGATCCATCTTGGCTTCCTCCAGAGGTCTCCAGAATCACAGTTGCCAACCTTCAGCCAATTCAATTTGTTCAATGTGATATCAAGAAATGGTTGCAAGCGCTGGATGCTGCAAAGAAAATGTGCACTGACAATATGCCAGCCAATATTGGCTGGTGCTCCAGGACTTACTGTACTCCAACCAAGCTCATTCAATACAATTACAACACTGTCACATACCTATCCTAAAGGTCTACACATGATTATGGGTGGCACGGTGGCACAGTGGTTAGCACTGCTGCCTCACAGCGCCAGAGACCCGGG